>NC_091988.1:23271446-23571446 GCF_044704955.1 Pristiophorus japonicus
CCTCCCCCCCCCCTCTCCCCCCTCCCCCCCCACTCCTCTCCCCCCTCCCCCCACTCTCTCTCCCCCGCCCCACCCTCCCTCCGCCCCTCTTTCTCTCCCCCCCCCCCACCCCCGTCCTCCCTTTATCTCTCCCCCCTCCCTCTCTTCCCACCCCGCCCTCCCTTCCTCTCTCTCCCCCACACCTCCCTCCCCCCCTCTCTCCTCCCTCCCTCTCCTCTTCCCCCCCCCCTCTCTTTCCCCCACTCTCTCTCTCCCCCCCCACTCTCTCTCCCCCCCCACACTCTTCACTCTCTCTCCCCCCCCACTCTCTCTTCCCCCCCACTCTCTCTCTCTCCCCCCCCACTCTCTCTCTCTCTCTCTCTCCCCCCCACTCTCTCTCTCTCTCTCTCCCCCTCCACTCTCTCTCTGTCTCTCTCTCTCTCCCCCCCCACTCTCTCCCTCCACTCTCTCTCTCTCTCTCCCCCCCACCTCTCTCTCTCTCCCCCCCCACTCTCTCTCCCCCCCACTCTCTCTCTCCCCCCCCACTCTCTCTCTTCCCCCCCCCACTCTCTCTCTCCCCACCACCTCTCTCTCTCTCTCTCTCTCCCCCCCCTCTCTCTCTCACCCCACCCTCTCTCTCCACCCCACCATCTCTCTACCCCCACCCCACTCTACCCCCCACCCCCACCCTCTCTCTACCCCACCCCACTCTACCCCCCACCCCCACCCTCTCTCTACCCCCACCCCCACCCTCTCTCGACCCCCACCCCCACTCTCTCTCTACCCCCACTCCCACTCTCTCTCTACCCCCACTCTCTCTCTACCCCACTCTCTCTCCACCCACACCCTCTCTCTCTCTCTACCCATCCCCACCCTCTCTCCCCCACCCCACCCTCTCTCTCTCTCTCTACCCACCCCACCCTCTCTCCTCTCTCTCCCCACCCCCACCCTCTCTCTCTCCACCCCCTCTCTCCACCCCCACCCTCTCTCTCCCCCCACCCTCTCTCTCCACCCCCACCTTCTCTCTCTCTACCCCCACCCTCTCTCTCTACCCCCACCCTCTCTCTCTCTCTCCCTCTACCCACCCCCTCCCTCTACCCACCCACTCCCTCTCTCTCTCCCCACCACCCCCACCCTCTCTCTCTCTCTCTCCACCCCCACCCTCTCCACCCCCACCCCACCCTCTCTACCCCCACCCTCTCTCTCTCCCACCCCCACCCCCTCCCTCCCTCTCTCTCCCACCCCCTCCCTCCCTCCTCTCTCCACCCCCACCCTCTCTCTCTCCACCCCCACCCTCTCTCTCTCCACCCCCACCCTCTCTCTCTCCACCCCCACCCCCACCCTCTCTCTCTCCACCCCCACCCCCACCCTCTCTCCACCCCCACCCTCTCTCTCTCTCTCCCCACCCCCACCCTCTCTCTCTCTCTCCCCACCCCCACCCTCTCTCTCCACCCCCACCCTCTCTCTCCCCACCCCACTCTCCCACCCCCACCCTCTCTCTCTCTCCCCACCCCCACCCTCTCTCTCTCTCCCCACCCCCACCCTCTCTCCCCACCCTCTCTCTCCCCACCCCCACCCTCTCTCTCTCTCTACCCACCCTCTCTCTCTCTCTCCCCACCCTCCCTCTCTCTCTCTCCCCACCCCTCCCCCTCTCTCTCTCTCCACCCCCACCCTCTCTCTCCACCCCCACCCTCTCTCTCCCACCCCACCCTCTCTCTCCACCCCCACCCTCTCTCTCCACCCCACCCTCTCTCTCCCACCCCACCCTCTCTCTCTCTCCACCCCCACCCTCTCTCTCTCTCTCTCCCCACCTCCACCCTCTCTCTCTCTGCCCACCCCCACCCTCTCTCTCTGCCCACCCCCACCCTCTCTCTCTCTCTCTCCCCACCCCCACCCTCTCTCTCTCTCTCTCCCCACCCCCACCCTCTCTCTCTCTCTCTGCCCACCCCCACCCTCTCTCTCTCTCTGCCCACCCCCACCCTCTCTCTCTCCCCACCCCCACCTCTCTCTCTCCCCACCCCCACTCTCTCTCTCTCTCCCACCCCCACCCTCTCTCTCTCTCTCTCCCCACCCCACCCTCTCTCTCCACCCCCACCCTCTCTCTCTCTCCACCCCCACCCTCTCTCTCTCTGCCCACCCCCACCCTCTCTCTCTCTCTGCCCACCCCCACCCTCTCTCTCTCTCTGCCCACCCCCACCCTCTCTCTCTCTCTCCCCACCCCCACCCTCTCTCTCTCTCCCCACCCCCACCCTCTCTCTCTCCCCACCCCCACCCTCTCTCTCTCCCCCACCCCCACCCTCTCTCTCCCCCCACCCCCACCCTCTCTCTCCCCCCACCCCCACCCTCTCTCTCCCCACCCCCACCCTCTCTCTCCCCACCCCCACCCTCTCTCTCTCTCTCTCTCTCTCTCTCCACCCCCACCCTCTCCCTCTCTCCCCACCCCCCCTCTCTCTCTCTCTCTCTCTCTCCCCACCCCCACCCTCTCTCTCCCCACCCCCACCCTCTCTCTCCCCCCACCCCCACCCTCTCTCCACCCCCACCCTCTCTCTCCCCACCCCCACCCTCTCTCTCCCCACCCCCACCCTCTCTCTCTCTCTCCCCCCACCCCCCACCCCTCTCTCTCCCCACCCCCACCCTCTCTCTCTCTCTCCCCCCCACCCCCACCCTCTCTCTCTCTCTCCCCACCCCACCCTCTCTCTCTCCACCCCCACCCTCTCCCCACCCCCCCTCTCTCTCTCCCCACCCCCCTCTCTCTCTCCCCACCCCCCCTCTCTCTCTCTCCCCACCCCCACCTCTCTCCCCACCCCCCCTCTCTCTCTCTCCCCACCCCCACCCTCTCTCTCTCCCCACCCCCACCCTCTCTCTCCCCCCCCACCCCCCTCTCTCTCTCCACCCCCCCCTCTCTCTCCCCACCCCCCCTCTCTCTCTCTCCCCACCCCCTCTCTCTCTCTCCCCACCCCCCCTCTCTCTCTCTCCACCCCCCCTCTCTCTCTCTCTCCCCACCCCCTCTCTCTCTCTCTCTCCCCCCCCCCCCTCTCTCTCTCTCTCCCCCACCCCCACCCTCTCTCTCCCCCACCCCCACCCTCTCTCTCCCCCACCCCCACCCTCTCTCTCCCCCCCACCCCCACCCTCTCTCTCCCCCCCACCCCCACCCTCTCTCTCCCCCCACCCCCACCCTCTCTCTCCCCCACCCTCTCTTTCCTCCCCAACCCCCACCCTCTCTCTCCCCACCCCACCCTCTCTCTCCCCACCCCCTCCCTCTCTCTCTCTCCCCACCCCCACCCTCTCTCTCTCCCCACCCTCTCTCTCTCTCTACCCCCACCCTCTTTCTCTCTCTCTCTCTCTCCTTCTTCCTCCTCCCCCCCGGTGCATTCTGGGCCGGGCAGGAGGCGCCAAGATGTCGGTGACGGACGGTAAGGACCCGCTGCTCCGCGCTCCGGCCACCACCCCTCCCGCACCAAACACTCTCCAGGCCTGCTCTCGCGTTGTCGCCTGCAGCCTCGGCCTGGACTTACGGTTAATGCGGGGGGGGGAGAAAGAGTCCCATGCTCCGTGCCCGGTGAGCCGAGCCGAGCCGGGGGTGTGTGTGAACGGAGGGCCCGGGCCCTGAGCGGCGAGCTGTTTGTGTCCCCGCCAACCGGCTGATGTGAGCTCCGGCTCCCTGCCTGTGGCTTTAATGTAACTTATTACAGGGGCGCCACATTGTTTTTTTAATAAGACGCCAGGTATTTCAGATGTGAATTGTACAGGTTTGCTTTGTGAATTGATATAGAAGCTGCCTTAATGTATGAACTCCGGCTGCAGCTGCACTGCAGGTGGTCATGTAGCATCGTTAATGTCCCAAGGTCGTTGACAAATAAAGAAAACGGGCAATACATCAGGAAATGAGCGTGATGGAAAACCTGGTCAAACAGCTGGAGGAGGTTTCTGAAGGTGGAGACCTTGAAAATGTTTGGTGTGTCCCCCAGATCGGGGGGACACGATTTAATGTTTTAGTTTCCTCCCAAAAAGAGTTCTGAAGGTGGAGAGTCAGACAGCAGTTCCCAAATGTGGAATTGAGATGGCTGCAAGCGCTCCCACCAATGGTCAGATGAAAGGGGAGGGATGGGCTGGAGTCGGAGGAATGGAGTATTCAGGAGGAGATCGAGAACTGGAATAGATGCCATTGATAGGATGAGGCAAGGCCATGGGGGGGAATTATAGATGAGGTCAACAACGACAGCCTGCACCTTTAACATAGTAAAAATGTCCCAAGGCGCTTCATAGGAGCATTATAAAGCAAGATTTGACACCAAGCCACATAAGGAGATATTAGGGTAGATGACCAAAAAATTGGTCAAAGAGGTAGGTTTTAAGGAGCGTCTTAAAGGATGAAAGAGGTAGAGAGATGGAGAGGTTTAGGGAGGGAATTCCAAAGCTTAGGACCATGGCAACTTAAAGCATCGCCTCCAATGGTAGATTGATTGAAATCAAGAGGCCAGAATTAGATGAAGACAGATATCTTGGAGGGTTGTGGGTCTGGAGTAGATTACACAGATAGGGAGGGGTAAAGCCATGGAGGGATTTGAAAACAAAGATGAGAATTTAAAAATTGATGTGTTCCTTAACTGGAAGCCAATGTAGGTCAGCGAACACAGGGGTGATAGATGAAAGGGACTTGGTGCGAGTTAAGACATGGGCACCTGAGTTTTGGATGACCTCATGTTTACGTAGGGTAAAATGTAGGGGCAGTCTTGGTGCGGATATGTGGTCGGAGGCTCATCTCTGGGTCAAATATGACACCAAGGTTGCGAACAGTTTGGTTCAGCCTCAGATCGTTACCAGGAAGCCAGGATGGAGTTGGTGGCTAGGGAATGGAGAATGTGGTGGGGACTGAAGACAATGGCTTTGTTATATCTAATATTTAGTTGGAGGAAATTTCTGACCAATCAGTACTAGATGTCGGACAAGCATTCTGACAATTTAGATACAGTGGAGGGGTCAAGAAAGGTGGCGGTGAGATAGAGCTAGGTATCGTCAACTAGCACTGTTTTTGGATGATGTCACCAAGGGGCAGCGTGTAGATGAGAAATAGGGGGCCAAGGATAGATCCTTGGGAGACACCAGAGGTAATGGTGCGGGACCAGGAAGAGAAGCCATTGCAGGTGATTTTCTGGCTACAATTAGATAGATAAGAATGGAACCAGGCGAGTGTGGACGACAGTGGAGAGGTGTTGGAGGAGGATGGTGTGGTCAACCGTGTCAAAGGCTGCAGACAGATAGAGAAGGACAAGGAGGGATAGTTACCTTTGTCACAGTCACAAAAGATGTCATTTGTCATTTTGATGAGAGTCGTTTCGGTACCGTGGCAGGGGTGGAAAACTGATTGGAGGGATTCAAACATGGAGTTGCGGGAAAGATGGGCACGGATTTGCAGAGGCGATAACACGCTCAAGGACTTTTGAGAGGAAAGGGGGGGCGGGGGGGTCAAGGATTGTTTTTTTTGAGGAGTGGGGTGATGACGGCAGATTTGAAGGCGAGGGGTATAGTACCTGAGGGGAGAGAACCATTAACAATATCAGTTAACATGGGAGCCAGGAAGGGAAGAAGGGTGGTCAGCAGTTTGGTAGGAATACGGTCAAGGGAGCAGGAAGTGGGTCTCATGAACAAGATGAGCCCGGAGAGACCATAAGGGGAGAAATCCGTTAAATGGGGCCAAAGACAATATCCTCAGTCTTCCTGATGAAGAGCTGGAGGAAGCAGTGACTCATCTAAGATTTGAAGTTGGACAGGCATTCTGACGGCACAATGGCCGTTGAAGGTTCTATGGAAGTGATGGAGATCAAGCTGGATTTTATTAGCCTGTCACATTAAAGCTGACCCATACCTTGCTGGTGATGTAATTGAGGGGCAGCATGTAGATAAAGATGAGAAAAGGGCTCAGGACAGATCCTTGTAGAACATTAGAGTAACCATGCAGGGGAGGGAACTGAAGCCTTTTGAGGAAAGTTTGGTAAGACAATCCCATAGAGGTGGACAGTGGAAGAGGATAGTGTGGTTGACCATTTTGAATACTGCGGAAAGGTCAAGGGGCGATAAAGCATGTCGTTTGTGACTTTAGCTATGGTTGTTTTAATGCTGTCACGATTTGAAGAGGGAGTTTCTGGCGAGATAGTCATGACACTGGGAGGTGACAACACATTTGACATGACTGTTTGGGCTGGATTATCCTCCACAAGCTTCTTCTGCCTGTCCCTTGAGCACCAAAAGGGTTCCCACCACCAAGTGGGAGCCTGTCAGTGCCACAGAGGAAACTTCAGTGGCACAAAAGGTGGTGAGGTGCCTTAAAGAGGCAAACGTTTGAAGGTGGCAGCCCAGTAAGCCTTGCCAGAAACCAAGGCACCCAGAAGTAAGTGAGTGGGGGCCAAATTGGAGAGTGAAGGGGTCGCGACTAGGCACTCTCCCTCCATTTTTGTGCTTTCGAGTCATTACTGCCACAACCCTGGACCAACTGCCTTTCACCAGGTGCTCTTGGCATTTACAATCCGCGGGTAGGGATGAGGCGGCCAGCAGCTGCGTGGAGGATAATCAAAGTTGAAGTGGGGCAGCAGTGCTAGGCCTCACTGCTCTTTTTAACCATTCTGGCACTCTCCCAATTTAAAAAAAGGAGGCAGACAAAAAGCAGGAAACTATAGACCAGTTAGCCTAACGTCTGTCGTTGGGAAAATGCTGGAGTTCATTATTGAGGAAGCAGTAGCAGGACATTTGGAAAAGCATAATTCAGTCAAGCAGAGTCAGCATGGTTTTATGAAAGGGAAATCATGTTTGAAAAATTTGCTGGAGTTCTTTGAGGATGCAACAAGCAGGGTGGATAAGGGGGAACCAGTAGATGTGGTGTATTTGGATTTGATAAGGAGCCACATAAAAGGTTACTGCACAAGATAAAAGTTCATGGGATTGAGGTTAATTTATTAGCATGGATAGAGGATTGGCTTACAAACAGAAAACAGAGAGTCAGGTCATTTTCCGATTGGCAAACAGTAACTAGTGGGGTGCCGCAGGGATCAGTGCTGGGACCCCAACTATTTACAATCTATATTAATGATTTGGATGAAGGGACCGAGTGTAATGTAGCCAAGTTTGCTGATGATACAGAGATGGGTGGGAAAGCAAATTATGAGGAGGATGCAAAAAATTTGCAAAGTGATATAGACAGGCTAAGTGAGTGGGCAACAATTTGGCAGAATGAGGTCATCCATTTTCGCAGAAAAAATAAAAAAGCAAATTATTATTTCAATGGAAAAAAATTACAAAATGCTGCAGTGCAGAGGGACCTAGGGTCCTTGTGCATGAAACACCAAAAGTTAGTATGCAGGTACAGCAAGTAATCAGGAAGGCAAATGGAATGTTGGCCTTTATTGCAAGGGGGATAAAGTATAAAAGCAGAGCAGTCCTGCTACAACTGTCCAGGGTATTGATGATGCCACACCTAGAGTATTGCATACAGTCTTGGTCTCTGTATTTAAGGAGGGATGTACTTGCATTGAGAGAATGTTTAGAGAATGTTCACTAGGTTGGTTCCTGGGATGAAGGATTTGACTTGTGAAGAAAGATTGAGTAGGTTGGGCCTATACTCATTGGAGTTTAGAAGAACGAGAGATGACCTTGTTGAAACATATAAGATAATGAGGGGGCTCGACAAGGTGGATGCAGAGAGAATCTAGAACTGGGGGTCATAGTTTCAGAATAAGGGGTTGCCCATTTAAAACTGAGATGAGGAGGAATTTCTGAGGGTTGTAAATCTGTGGAATTCTCTGCTGCAGAGGCTGGGTCATGGAATATATTTAAGGTGGAGATAGACAGATTTTTGAACGATAAGGGAATAAACGGTTATGGGGAGTGGGCAGGGAAGTGGAGCTGAGTCCATGATCAGATCAGCCATGATCTTATTGAATAGCGGAGCAGGCTCGAGGGGCCAAATGGTCTACTCTTGCTCCTATTTCTTATGCTCTTAATTTCAGATAGGGTGGTGGAGGAAATTCAGCCCTCCATCTCCTCCCATGTTCAATTTTAATCGCTCCACCATTGGCGGCCGTACTTTCAGCTGCCTAGGCCCCAAGTTCTGGAATTCCCTCCCTAAACCTCTCCTCTCGACCTCTCACTCCTTTAATGCATGTCTTAAAACCTATCTCTTTGTCCAAGCTTTGTCATCTGTTCTAATACCTCCTTATGTGGCTCGGTGTCAAATTTTGTTTGATAACGCTCCTGGGACACTACTATGGTAAAGGTGCTATATAAATGCCAGTTCTTTTTGTTGTGTCTTGTAGCCCAGTCCTTCATGCGCTCCTTCATCATTTGTGTGCCGCTCCATGGAGCTAGAATACAAAAGTGTGAGGACAGATTCCACAAGTGCATCAATGATATCCAGCTTTACTCCTAAGCTTCTTGCATTGATCCCAAGACTATTGCTATGAACTCCAACTCTATCTAAATGGCCAATATGTCCTCCAGGTAAATGTTAGCAAAGCCAAAACCATCATCTCCGCTTTTGTCAGCATCTACCTGCTTCAGGCCATGACTCATCAACTGGCTGCTATTTGAACCGTAGTCTTGGTGTACCACTTGACTCCTAGTCGAGCTTCATTCCCCACATCCAATCTATCACCAAGACTGCTTTCTTCCATCTCCTACTTTTTTCCCACTGCTGCCAAACCCTAATCCTCAAGGTGTGACTTTTGCGTGCTCTCCCTAGCTGGCCTCCACCTTCCACAAATTATTCATAATGCTGCAGTCCCTGTCCTTGTCTGCGCAAAGTCCTGCTCTCATCACCCCTGGCCTTAACAAGCTCTGTTGGCTCCTCCAGTTAGTATGTAGCTAGTGCAAATTCAAAGGTTTTGGGATGGCCTCTTGGACAGAGTTTCACCACCTCTTAGTTTTACAACAACAACTTGCATTTATATAGTGGCATTCACGTAGTAAAGTGTCCCGTGGTGCTTCACAGGAGCTTTATCAAACAAAATTTGACACTGAACCGAGATATTAGGACAGGTGACCAAAATCTTGGTCAAAAAGGTAGGTTCTAAGCAGCGTCTTAAAAGAGAAGGAGAGAGGCGGAGCATTTCGGGAGGGAATTCCAGAACTTAGGGGCCAGGCATTGAAAGCATGGCTGCCAATGGTGGAGCGATTAAAACCAGGGATGCACAAGAGGCTAGAATTGGAGGAGCGCTGAGCTCTTAGAGGGTTGTCAGATTGGAGGAGGTGACAGAAATAGGGTGGGGCTAGGCCGTGGAGGAATTTGAAAACAAGAATGAGAATTTTAAAGTTGAGGTGTTGCTCGACCGGAAGCACAGTAGGGTGATAGTGCACTTGAATGTCAGATTGAGACCTGACACCTGACTTATAGTACCGCTTTGCATATAGATGCATCAAAACTCAAAAACCTGTATCTCTAAAGCTTTACATCAATTACTCTGTATGCTGTTCAGGAGCACCACTTATCTTGGGCGATTGCCATATCAATAATATTGATCAAGCACCACCTGCAGTCTTAATTACCTCATTGTTACCTCATGTTTTAGTGTCCCCCTCCCCTTTTATAGGGGGCACTTGATAAAATATGATTTAATGCCCCCCAAAACCCCCCCCCCCCCAAAAAAAAACACACAAAAAAGGGCCTCGAAAAATGTTTGGAGTGTCCCCCAGATCGGGGAGCACTTGATTTAATGTTTATTTTGTCTCCCCCAAAAAGAGTTGTTACCTCATGTTTTTTCAAATGCTTATTAATTTCACCCAATATAATAGACTTTAGTTGTTGGCCAAGAACTGAAGTAAGAATAAGTGGCCTGTAATTTCCCTGTCCATTTTTTTTGAAGAGGGAAGCCTCACTTACCATCTCTAGTCCCCTGCCAGAATTGTTTTCTATAGGATTTTGGAAAATTATGGTCACAGCATCCACTACTTTTTACCTATCTGCCCTCGGGATGTAAATCATCTGTGATTTGTCTAATTCAGTTCTGAGTAACTTCAGTATAATTTCTCTCTGAATACTAACCTCCGTTAACCCCACTTCAGTGACTTGAGCACATAATCTCGGCCGACACTCCAGTGCAATACTGAGGTTATGCTGCACTGTTGGAGGTGATGTCTGGAATCATGGGAACTGAGTTTTGTACACCAATAGATAAAGACATACTTGATATCCCAGTCAGAAACATGCCCATACCAATCTTAGCTAAAATCTTCCCTTCTGACCATATTTGCTTTTTCATGACCCATTGAGCTAGGATTTTATTATTGTACAATAAAGCTGTATCTTTACCTTGGTGAGAGAAGAAATGGATTTGCAACACCTTCCAAGGTTTATCCTCTTTGTAAGATTGCTGCTCTGCTATCAAATAATTTCATCTTCGATAAATTAGTTTGTATGTATATATTATCCAAGCTTACGACATCATTATCTATTCTGCCTATGTATAAGGTACTTTGTTTAACAGCCTTCCCAATTGGAAGTTTTCCCAGATTTTTCTTTAAGTGGATGGAGATGGAAGATGCTAAAAGTATTTGCTCTGAATAAGAATGGATTTTGTTTAAAAGTTCTCTTTTGTGGGGAAAAAAACCTCCTTTGAGTTGACCTAATTCTTGATTTTGAATGGCTTAGCATGCCAAGAATATGCAATCAAGTTCTTGAAAAATAACAAAGCAAGCTTCCTGTACTTGAATGGTTAAATTCATAAATAATGTATTGGGAATGATGAGAACTTATTGTTAATGAAAAATTACGAATGATTACAAATGCTTGTGAGTGAAGTCAAATCTTATTAAACTCAAGATTAAGTGAAGCCAATGTGATTAGAGAAAAGCGAGTGTTATTACCTCAAAATTATTCTATTTTAGATGAAGTTATACGTAAGCGGCTTCTGATTGATGGAGATGGTGCAGGCGATGATCGGCGCATTAACCTACTCCTGAAAAGCTTCATTAAATGGTGTAATTCTGGATCTCAAGAGGACGGGTATGTGATCAGTTGTAATTGAGTTGAACATCTCCAGCAGTCCTTATTGGAAGGATCACATAGGAACAGGTTATATTAGATGCAATTTGTAGAAATTTATGCTTAATATAAAGTGTATAATCATATTTACTATAGGTAATGAACCATACTGTTTCAATTAAAATCCCAAATGCATTTTATATCTTTGTATTGAATGAGATCATTTACAACACTAATAATAATTATTTTCATAATATGTGATGCTATATTTTAAACATTACCCACAAGCTTTATATAGTTAAACCATAATTCATCCAGCATTTCTAGAGAGTACATTTTGTACTTCTCTGAAAGCAGCTGTTTTGTTTTATTGATCCAAATGACTGTCAGCAGGATAGAGAGAGTACAGACCCCATGGGTGACTTAGTCTTGATCTACAAGCAAGCTTTTTAGGTCAGCATGAGAGGAATAGTTTCTGTGTTCTGAGGCTGAATAGATATTTTATTATTTGTGCTCTCACCTACTGGCATTCAGCCACTTAATTTTTTAAAAGCCTTGAGTCGGTGACTGGTTTGATATACTTACACAAATTTAACTTTGGGGCAGTTAATGGTTTAGTGGTTTCCACGTTGCACTGATGCTAAATTTCCATTATTTAAATTACGGTCAGGGCTGACCTTTCAGGGATTCTCACTCAGCTTTTGGGCATCAGGTTGTGCTCCGACTCTGGATTTGGGTTGTATTTACACTGTAGCTGTAATGTCGATGTGAAGCTGCGACATTTGCAGTCCAAATGCACCCTTGTATGTAAAGAGATTTTGTTAGGTATGTGTGCTGTTATATCTGAAAGGAGCCTATATTTGATGTGTATAAAATGTAAATGAATGGGAAAAATAACCAAAAACTATTAATGACATTTACTTTGAGTTTGACCACTTATTATAGACCTATTTCATGGACACCATTTTAAAGCAAACATTTTCAAAATGGCAGTTGTGAATAAATTCTACTGCAGTAAATTAGCTGACCTATTCTAATTTACATTTAAACAGCACAACTGTGGTGAGTAAAATGTTAAGTAAACATAGATGACCAACTCTCATCTCAATTATGTAAAAATGATTTAAAATAGTTTTCTGCCTCTTGTACAGTACTATGGATTTATCCTACTGTAATTTAACTCTGCTTTAATACCTTAAGGACATAGGAAGATAAAGTAAGAAAAAAAGCACTCATCCCATCTAACTAACTCTTGCTTACATCCAAGTCCAGGACACAATCAGATAATTTTCACCTCCCAGTCCTGCATTGTTATCCCTGCATCAGAATTGAATATCTGTCTTTGTGAACACTATGAAACTGAATCGGCATTCATTGTGCTGGGTGACAAACTATTCATATGATGACACTTCTTGAGTATAGAATAGGTTATAGTTTCCTTGGTATCCAGTTGTTTCTTTGAGTTCGCTCCTGATTTTGCACAAAGAACCTGTCTGCTCCCATGACTTGGTTATGAACATACCAATACCAAAGAGAGGATACGACCAACTTCTGCGCATCGTGAAGCAGGAATGGGGTACTAAATTTGCATGATCAGCCATGTTCATATTGAATGGTGGTGCAGGCTTGAAGGGCCGACTCCTGCACCTATTTTCTATGTTTCTATGTGACCTCCACTTCCCCTCCCCACCCATATATCAACTACACAATCTCCTCGAAGAGGCAAGAAAGAAAAAAGTAGGAAATTCTGGGAAATTCCTCTGATACCCGAAGTTGATCAAACAGTTTCTAAGAGACGATACTTATTGGGGGAGACATTGCCCGAGGCCCATCTACTTTCTAAATGTAGTTATGCTGGCCACACTCCAGCTCCTTTTTAAATGTTTGCAAGGAATCTACATTCACTCAACATGCCAGAAACTTGTTCCATAGTTCGTCAACTTCTCTGAAAATTAATACCTCCTGATATGTAACTTAGTTCAATGCTTATGCAATTGATACACGTGTGTCCTGGTTTTCCCTAATCTATTTAACTCAAGTAGACTATCCTGGAATAAAAACAGAACATGTTGGAAATACTCAGCGGGTCAGGCAGCATCTGTGGAGAGAGAAACAGTTAATATTTCAGGTTGGTGACCTTTCATCAGAACTGGTAAATGTTAGAGATGTAATTTATTTTTAAGCAAGTACAGAGGCAGGGAAAAGGGGTGGAGGGGACAAAAGAACACCAGGGAAGGTCTGCGATAGGGTGGAAGGCAGGAGTGATTAAATGACAAAAGGGTTGATAGTGCAAAGAAAAAAGGAGTAGTAAATGGGACAAATAAAGAAACAAAGATGGGTCTAGAGGCGCTGTAAATGGCATCAGCAGAACCATTATCAGCACCCGCTGTCTGGAAAAAATGGGAGCAGTGCTTATGATCTGAAGTTGTTGAACTCAGTGTTAAGTCCGGAAGGTTGTAAAGTGCCTGATCGAAAGATGAGGTGATGTTCCTCAAGTTTCGATGAACTTCATTGGAACAGTGTAGTTCCAAGGACAGAGAGGTTCAATGGGAGTGGGAGGGAGAATTAAAATGGCAAGTGACTGGAAGCTCAGGGTCAGTCTTGCGGGACTAACCTGAACTGAATCTAATTAAAGACCTCAGGGCCGAAATTGCCCTGTGCCCTGTTTGGGGACGATAACCTTCTGGGCCCGGGACCTTTACTGCCTGGGCCGGAAGTCCCACCCCCATTGGGGGGGCTCTGCCTCGGATGGGCACTCCCAGGGCACCAGCGCCGCACTGAGTTCAGCGGTATGCGGAAGCACTGTCGTGTTACAACGTCCCTCCCCTTCAGTTAAAGGAGCGGTCAGCTGCACACTCTGCAGGCCCTTTGGTGCCAGCCACTGGGCCATCAGGGACGCGCTCGACCGGGCCAGCAGCCTGGCACTCAAAAGGGAATGCCGGGCTGCATGATGGCGGCTCGGTTGAGGCGAGGGCCGCCATTGTCGGGCCGACCGAAGAGCTACTGGCGATTCGCCCCAAAATCTCACGGGCAATTTAGCCCGAGACACTAGCGCTGTCCGCCCCCAGGCGAAAAGGTCATTGCGCCCCGTTAGCGCCTCCCGGAGACGCAAAATAGGGACAGTTTCGGCCCCCTTCAAATCTTTTTGAAGTTTAAGCCTTTCTAGAGTAAAAAGCCGATTGTGGTAACCAATTGGGGCTAGACTTTCCCGAAAGCCCCCCACTGCCGGATTGCCGCTCAAAAAGACCGCTAAGATTTTTCAAATAACGCTGGTGAAAAATTGCATAAAAAAGGGAAAAAATACCGCTCGGCGAGAAAATGGATCTTACACGTAGATTCTCAGCGGTTAAACGCGATCCTGGGCAAAATGGGCGGCTCTTAACCCGAATGGGTGGTAAGTACTCAAATTTAGACCGCGGCTGCGGTTGGGCCTAGGGAGGGGGAAAACACACAAAATATTTGTTCAAATGAAACAAAAAATAAAAATTCGGAAAATATTCTCAAGACCTTTTTTATAACTTAATTGTTGTCAAAGAATTTAAAAAGAATGATTAAAAAACCCTTTAACTTACCTTTCTTTGCAGGGATACTTACCTACTGCCCAGCTCCGGCTGCTTTTCGTGGGCGTTTTTTTCGATCTTACCTACGGGTTACCGCTGAGCCCAAACTCGAGCGGTGGTGGTTTTCTCGGCGGTGCACGTGGGCGGTCCGCTCCCCAGCGACATTTTGAAAATGTCGGCGGAACTCTTTAAAAAAAAATTTTTGCCGGGTGGTTTTCCGCTGTAAACGAGTACCGCCGAAAATGAAAAGGAAAGCCTACCCCAAGGGTTTTAAAACTACGTATCAATCTAGTGGCACTCCTTTGAACCTTTCCAAAGGCCCCTATGTCACCCACCATATGAGGGGACCAAAACTTGTCACAATATTCTGAATGAGGCCCAACTAAGGCCTGTACAAGACAGTATAGTATGTTTTGATCTGTATTTAACTGTTCTTCATGATTTTCAAAATTTGCATTATGTATTCTTTCACTGTGCCCTCATCCATTAGCTTACAATTTCCAACAAATTCCATTAAATCTTTTAGACATGATTACTTTTTGTAAATACATTTTGGCTTAGATGCTTGGCTTGGTTCACGAAACAATCTTGAATTGCTTTTTTTGCAATCTACTCCAATATTTGTTCAGTCGATAACAGTTCTGAGGATCATGATTCTGGCTTATTTTTTATTAAATGAGATTTAAATGACTTTTGCCCTCTATTAACACCCTTGTTTGAAATGAGCTTTGCAGTAATTTTTGTATCTCATTCTACTAAGTTGAGTTCTTTGAGTACTGAGATATATTGTACTCAGAGTTGGGGCTGGAATTTGGTCAAAAACTGCCACCACCGGATTACCACCGAAAAAAACCGCTGTGATTATTTAGTTGAGATCGGCGGAAAATTAATCAAAAAATGTTTTTAAAATCCACCCGGCGGGAAAAATCCACGCGAATTCTCGGCGGAAAACGCGATCCTGGTCAAATTCAGTTATAGTTAGTGAAATTTAGTCTGAGGCTGCGAGTTGTGCCTCAGGAGGGGGGAGAAAACACACTATTTTTCAAGAAAACAAAAAATAGAAAATCGGAAAACATTCACAGGACCCTTTTCCAGTGAATTGCTGCAAAATAATTTTTTTTTAAACTCACCTTTATTTGCAGGGTTTCATTCCTACTGCTGATCGAAGGCATGCTCCAGCTGGTTTCTCATGGGCGTTTTTTTTTCAGCAACTACGGACCACCGTTACCACCAAACTCGGGCGGAAGCGTTTTTTTTTCAATGTTGCATGCCGGCGGCCCGCTCCCCAGCGGTATTTCAAAACCGCTGGCGGAACACTTTGATCAAACGATAAATAGGAATACCACCGAAAAAGCTGGCAGAAATACTGACCAAATTCCAGCCCTTGGTGTTTTAAACCTTTAAGTACTTCAGTTGGAACTGATCATTAAGAGTGGCCTTCATGGGTTGATCATAACACCAGTAATAGCTATTCTGACTGCATTGTTAACAACTACATAACAGAAATGTCCATGTCGTGAGGTCAGGAATAAAACATATCTCTTTTGTTATTGGGAAATAATTGCAGAATAGCAATGTTGAATTTTTTGGGGGCGATGTGAAAAATAAATTGGAGTGTAATCAGATATGACTTTTAAAAAGACTTGTTTTTGTTAATTTTTATTGTCCTCACCAAGTTTAAACCATTATCCTGGAAGCTGCTGGCTCAGTGTGCAGAGTATCCTTTAATACCTTGCTCAAGTGTGTATTCTAGGCTTTTGGGGTTTTTCGGTGCAAACAGTAGTGATGCGTGAAACTTAGTTTTCGCTGTGCTAGTTAGTGTTTTAGGCTGAACTTTCGGGTTTTTTGTTCGCGCTGGTAAGATCGGGGTGGGGTGCGGTGGGGGGGGGGGGCGATGCACGAGGATTCACGGCGCAAAAAACGCGAGTTTCGCCAAAGTTAGGCCGGGGCCGGGAGCACTCAGTAAGAGGCCTGGGGGGTGTGGCGGGGGGGGGGGGGGCGAGGGGAGGTTGGAGGAGTTCCAAAAAACATTTACAAAACACTTATGTATCTAATTGCTGAAAAAAAATAAAAACTTTAACTTAACTTTTTTGCAGGTTTTCATACTTGCCGCTGCTGGCAGGGCTGCACCCACAGGTTTGACCTGTTGATATTCTGGGCGCGGGGTACGGGTCGGGAGAGAGCCAGAAGTCCGATGGTGACGCACTCTGCGGCGTTGCACGTCGGCGCTCCTCTGGACGGTGGTATGTTTCGTCACCGCCGTAAACAACGAGCCAAGGGTCCCACCCGAGCTTTGCGACCAGGTTTTCGCCGCGGAGAGTCACATCACAGTGAAAACCCGGTCGCAAACTTCTCAAAAATCCAGCCCTACATGTGTGAACCATGACATTGAGAGTCAGCAGTCTTTTATGCCACAGGGAACATCACAATCGAGCACAATCACAACCTTGCTTGACTTCCACACAGCTGGGTTCACTGTAGAACATGAAAGCAGAAAGTGTGGACAATTTCTTTCCCTCCCCAAACAGGTCAGTTGAGGTCACTTGCAGCACCACTACAGCCACCAGCTAACTACGTACCGATCAAGCCTCCGATCTTAGTCTGTTGGCTCAGCTACTCACTTAATAAACATACTGAACAATAGAGGGAGCTTTGTTTTGGTTATAATTTTAAAGTTTGAACTTGCTGATTGGAGTGAAAGAGATTTCCAGTGAAAGTTACAATCCGTGACTCATGAAGCATATTGTTCAGTGGCTGGTTATGATGAAAATATTATAATGCATTTTCTCCCTACTATCTTCCAGATATAGTCAACACCAGCGCATGCTTGGTACATTGGGGCAGTGTGAATTTTCTATGGGAAAAACATTGCTGGTGTATGATATGAACCTGAGAGAAATGCTGAACTATGAGAAAATATCTAAAGACATAGGTAAGAAAAAGCATAAAGATGGTCCAGTAAAATCAGTCTGTAATGATAAACTCTTGGTGCCGATCAGCTTTTTATTTAGTCATTGTTTGGAAATATAAATTTGTACTGCCATCAATCTGTGGACAGTACTTGTTCTTTGTAATATGTGTATCAATTACTTGTAATAGAAAGATTCACATGAATTTTGTTGATCCTTTCAGGACAATAGAATATTTTCTTTTTGCTATGTTCTATTAAATCATTTTAAAAATTAAATAAAACTGGATCAAGTTCAAAAAATGAACCAGGTTTGTAATGCTGGAGCAGGTTACAGAGATAGGGAAGGTGACGATATGGGGATTTAAATATGAGGATGCAAATTTTAAATTTGAGGTGTTTGAGGGACCAGGAGCTAATGTAGGTCAGCAAGGACAGGGATGGGTGTTGGGACTTGGTGCAGAATAGAATATAGCATAGGATCACTGGATAAGTTGAAGTTTATGGAAGGCAGAGAATGGGAGGCTGGCACAGAGAATATTGGAATAGTCCAGTCTGGAATAACCAAGACATGAATGAGGGTTTCAGCAGCAGATGGGCTGAGGCAAGGGCCGAGGTGAGTGATGTTACAGGGGTGGGACCAGGCAGTCTTTGCAATGGAGAAGATCTGGGATTAGAAGCTTAGCTTAGGGTTGAATATGGTGTTGAGACTGTGAAAAGTCTGGTTCAACCTGAGACAATGGCCAGGGAAGGGGATGGAGCCAGTGGCAAATACAGAGTTTGTGACAGGAGCCGAAAGCGATGGCGTTGAAATTGCCACTGTTTGGCTGGAGGAAATTGCAGCTCATCCAAGGTTGGATGTCAGGTAGAGATGGGTTTAATGTATGTTGTAGAAGCTGACTTCATGTTTGGATAAAGCCATCAATGGTTGATTAGGAAGAGTGTGCAATGTGGTGATGGGAAGAGAAGGCATTGATAGAAATGCTCTGGCAATGATTGGATAGGTAAGCAAGGGCAGTCCCACCAATCTGAATAACAGAGGAGAGTTATTGGAGGAGAATGGTGGGGATTGACCATGTCAAAGGCTACAGAGGCATTACAGAAGCACAATGTACCATGCTCATAGTCACAGAGAATGTTGTTTGTGACTTTGGCTAGGGCCATTTGAGTGTTGTGGAAGGACTAGATTGGAGGTATTTGAACTTGGAGTTGTGGGGGAGATGGATATAGATTTGGGAGTCAACAACGCGTTCAAGAAATTTGGAGATGAAAGGGAGGTTGGGAGCAGTAGTTTGCAAGGACTCTGCTCTGGAAACTGGTGTTTAGCTGTAAACACAGATGTTGGGGGTAAAACGTATACTGTAACACCCTCAGCCTGCTGACACTCACTGTCAGCTCACACTGAAAGCATAGCCACTTGCGCAAAGTACCAAAGTGCTGCTAATAGCCCTGGAAACGTACTTGGCACAATCCGCCTCCTTTAGGAGAGGAGAGCTGAAAACATTATGGAAGACAGGTGAAGGAAGAGAGAGAAAATGTTGGCATGAATACGTTTGTTTTTTCTGGGGATTCAAGTTGGGGCTTTCGGGGTGCTTCGCCATAATTGCAGTCATCAGTACTATCCATTATTTATTACTCTATTTTCAAAACATTTTCCTTGAATATTTGATCCTGTATGCATTCACGTTTGAGTAGTTAGGGGAAGCTCAAAGCACGCACCAAACATTTCTAAAGAAATACTCTGCCAACAAGTACACACTGGCCTAATACTTCAAAGAGTATCCAAGTATATTTTACCATAACCTTGACTGGTGTAGAAATTTTATTTTTGTCTTTACTAAGAAAATTGTTTTATTTTCAGAAAGTAACATTTCAGCTGCACATGACAAGATTTCAGAATGCAAAAAGCAGATTCTACAAGCAAAGCGAATTCGGAAAAATCGTCAAGGTAATATTTGTAGTTTATTTGTTTCACGTAATTCAGTATAAGTCGTCCTTACTGAACAAAATGGTCTAATGTCAGAAATCAGCGTAGATACCTGGACAACTCGTATTAAAGTCTCAACTTATAGATGTTTGTCACTGGGCCAGATCGTGCTGGAAAAATAATGGCTTGTTAACAGCGCATGCTGTTATTAATGTGCAAATTGGCCAGCAAATTCAGGAGATTAAGAGATGTGCTGTGAGTTGTGAATCTCCGGGCTTGTTGGTTGGTTTATGTTGCTCTGCTGTTTGCTTTGCACAAACGGCATTTAGCCCTTAGCCTCCCTGTTATTTTTAAGAACTTGTTGGATTTGAACATCAATTGCCCATTAAACTCACCACAGAAAGTTAACTTTTAATATGATAATTGAGGCTGAACCACACTTCGCAACCTTGCTGTCATATTTGGCTCTGAGATGAGCTTTTGACCACATATCTGCTCCATCATTAAGACTGCTTATTTCCACCTCCATGACATCACCTAACTCCATCCCTGCTTCAGCTCATCTGCTGCTCAAACCATCATGCATTTGTTACCTCTGGACTTGACTACTCCAGTGCACTCCTGGCTGGCCTCCCACGTTCTACCCTCCATAAAGTTAAGTCTTCCAAAACACTGCTGTACGTGTCCGAACTCACACCAAGTCCTGTCCACCCATCACCCCTATGCTCGTTGACCTACATTGACTCCCAGTTAAGCAATGCCTCGATTTTAAAGTACCCATCTTTGTTTTGAAATCCCTCCTTGCCCTGCCCAATCTCTGTAATCTCTTCCAGCTCCACAACCCTCCAAGATATCTGCACTCCTCTAATTCTGGGCTCTTGCGCATCACCAGTTTTAATCGCTCCACCATTGGCAGCTGTGCTTTCAACTGCAAAGCCCCCAGACTCTGGAATTCCCTCCCTAAACCACATCGCCTCTCTACCTCTCTTTCCTTCTTTAAGACACTCCATAAAACCTACCTCTTCTGCCCTAATATCTCCTTATGTGACTCGGTGTCAAATTTTGTTTTATAATGCTCCTGTGAAGCGCCTTGGGATGTTTTACTATGTTAAAGGTGCTATATAAATACAAGTTGTTAATGCAATGCCAATCAACGTCTCTGGCAGCGAAAGGGAACAATTTAAACTGTTTAATCTCAATCCTTCAGGCGATAAATTGTTCCTGGAGACTTTATATTTACTACTTGTCTCTTTTTTTCTTTCTCTGTTAATCCGCTCTTTCTTTTCCTCTCTTTCTGTTTCTGTACCTGATTTAACTCTAATTCACCTGCTCTAATTCACCCATCTTCTCTGTCAATCTTTAACTCTCAATGGTTAAGGAGATATTGTTGGTCCTGCTGTTCATGAGGTGCCAGATGCCATGTTGCTCTCAGCTTGCACTTCCAGCAAGTTAGGCTGCGAATATTTTTCAAGCTGAAAGCTGCAGAAAAAGTCCAAAAGCGAGATGCCCTGTTCCAGCAAGATCCGGTCCATTATCGCAGTAAATTTGACACTGAATAAGCTAATCTTCAGGCCTTTCAATTTTAACAGTACTGCTGACATAGTCTAGGGGCCAAAAATTGCAGTCGGAGGCTTCTCACAGGTGGATGCCTCCGACCTGGAGGAACGAACACTTCTGGTCCTAGGCCTAGATGCGCAGCCCAGTGCAGAAGCCCACGCATTCCAGGAATGTAAGCACCACCTGGGACCACCGTGGGTCTGGATCACCAATCAGAATGTAATATTATCATTGATAATAATGGTGAGTTCCGTTTGTACGAGCTCCCATTACTTTCAATGAGAATACCACCCAAAACACAATCACAACACACTAAATTAAAACAAACCTCACATATTTAAAATTAATTGAAATTGAATTAAATTAAATGTTTCAGGAAAAATGTATTTTTTTGAAAATGTTTTAAAAATGTTTTAATAGGGTTAAAAAATAAACTTACCTTAATGGACAGGATTTTAAATATAAAAATTACTGAATAAGCAATGGAAGAGATTTAAGGATATTTGCTGGGCAAGAATTGGGCAAATAGCCCAGATCTCTGCCCGTGCAGGCCCTTTACTTTCGTATTGTTGGATCTGTCAAAAGTGGCGGATTTTGGCGCGTGCGCTTTGCGCGTCTAAACCCGGAACTTGCGGGGTCACTTCGGGCACGTGTGCACGTTGTATGCACCCGGAGAGGCTGCAATTTACAGCCCTAGGTTTTTAATGTGTTTCTCCAATGTCTAATGCACATTGTGATTATATTAATAATTCTATTTCTGACCACAATTTGTTCTTTGAGGAAGTTCAGTTTGAAGTACAAAGAGACTAAACTTTTCACTATCAATCCATTAAAATAACTTTCAGGAAATTTAATCTTCTAACCACAAACCAGAATGACCATTTTTATAATTTTTCTGTTGATCTAACAAACATTCCTTTATGCTACATGTAATCTTTTCTGTTTGATTTGTGTAGTATCTTGATGTATATTAGAATAAGTAACAGTTCAGAAACCTGAGTATTAAATATGTGCAGTCATTAACATTTGGGGGTAAATTTTGTGGGATGGAAGCATTTGAGGAAAATGTACCCAGAAGTCAGCACGTATGATTTGTAGCACACGTAATTTTCTAGGCATGGACAGAAAATGTTGCCTTCTGGAAATTGAGCATGCTGATCGTGTGCCTGAATTCTTATAAGAACATAAGAAATAGGAGCAGGAGTAGGCCCCTCGAGCCTAATCCGCCATTTAATAAGATCATGGCTGATCTGATCATGGCCTCGGCTCCACTTCCCTGCCCGCTCCCCATAACCCCTTATCCCCTTATTGTTTAAGAAACTAAATATGTACTCCACTTATGTGAAATTTGTGCTAGGAGCACTAAATCATAAAATGTACTCCTTAAATGGTGGACTACTCTGATTTTGTTAAGTAAAAATGTAGCATCAGACTAACCGCTCCTTTAGGTGTCAGCGTAGCTGAATGGTAGCACTGTTGCCTCTGATTCCACAGTTGTTGGTTCAAACTACACTCCAGAACTTGAGCACATAATTTAGGCTGACATTTCAATGCAGTATTCTCAAAGGTGCATCTTTTAGATGAAATGTTACACTGTGGCCTTGTCTGCCTGCTCAGATGTAAAATCCGATAGCACTCCCAGTGTCCTTGCCAGCGTTCAACCTTCAACCAACACCACACGAATTAAATTACTGGTCATTTATCTCGCACTGCAGTTTGTGGGACCATGCTGTGTGCAAATTGGCTACTGGGTTTGCCCATTTACCCAGACTGATTACACTTCAAAACAATTTCATTGGTTGCAAAGCACTTTGGGGCATCCTGAGATCTGAAAGATGCTATATAACTTTGAGCTTCATTCTTTCTTTCTTCCATTTCCAAGTTAATAAGTGAAAAGCAGGTTAATGGCTGTATTAGAACTTGCTTGAAGCTAATAGGTTTTTAAAATGTTTTTTTATTATTACACAAATTGAAAATTTGACAGAATTGCATAATGATCCCAACAAATTAGTAAAAACCCCAGAATCTTGTCAGAAAACTGTAATTTGATTTATTTAAGTCACCATATATTAGTGGCCCCAATAATGATGTACCTATTTAGTACTCAGAGAGAAGAGAGCTGTTGTACATTGTTGGTAATTAAACTCATATCATGGACTAAATACACTTAAAAAACATATATAGATATCCCAAGTTAAGTAATGTCTCCATTGAATAAATTGAACATCTTTTCATTTCTTGGCACCTCGAGATATATTTTCAGGTGTGAATGCTTAGCATGCTCTACATTCCTCTGTAAGCTTCACACATCTATATTTGAACTCATGTTAGAAGTTCAGGTATAAATGAACCTGAACTTTACTGAACAGAAAACATACCTCCAGTTTTGATATCATGCAGCAATAGATAAGTTGTCTGTTTTCCGTCTTTCCAATTGGTTCGTCTTCTACTTTTGTTTTACTCATATTAGACAAACCTTTTTTCCTCTTTCTCTATTTTCTCAACCACATTCCACCAACAAAATGGAAATAAAGCTTGCATCCCATTCACTTCATTACATGCTAATAAATATAGCGATATAAACACAAAATAAATTGTTCTGATAAAGATCAGAAACTTACTCACCACATCTAGTTGCTCTTATTGCTTTCTCACCCTTCTGCCACATGTACTCTGCAACCATAATGTTTGTTACTTTTTATTCATTCATGGGATTTTGGCCAGCATTTATTGCCCTTCCCTAATTGCCTTTGAGAAGATGGTGGTGAACCGCCGCCTTGGACCGCTGCAGTCCGTGTAGTGAAGGTACTCCCACAGTGCTGTTAAGTGGGGAGTTCCTGGATTTTGACCCAGCAACGATGAAGGAACGGCATGTGACTTGGAGGGGAACTTAGGTGGTGGTGTTCCCGTGCACCTGCTGTCCTTGTCCTTCTAGTTCTGATAAGCCAGACCTCCTGAATATTTCCAACATCCAGTATGCTCTCTGATACTTTTATGTCCCAGTTAAGGCATGATGCTCTGAACAAAATAACCACACTACAACTGCTACAAGTCACTGTATGACACAACCATTATCATAACCTGTACACATCCAAGCAACCAGGCTACAACTTTCAGAAGCTATCATGCAGACTCTGGAATTTCCAGAACTTGCACCAGACAGTAGCCTCGAGCTATACTTTGCCATTACATTTATATTTTGCCACTACCTCCTGATCTCAACATTGACTTAACTATCTCCCTATTTACAGGCCTCCAGTCAATCTACTGATTATATAAGTCCCATTCCTGATGCTATCCCTTCCAACATGAGTTCCACTTCCCCTGCTCTCCCTTCAGACGTGCTTTGGCCTTCATCTCGGAGTTTTCTGTCATTCCTACCTCAGTGCTGATTCCTGGGTCTCCATTCAGCTCAAAGAATTTTGTTTTAAAGTGATATGGTTAATTTATTGAGAATTAAACCATCTATAATTAGTTCTCTAGTTCATTTATGTTTGGTGAAGTAACAAGTTTTTTCTATATTGATTTTTACAGAATATGATGCATTAGCAAAGGTGATCCAGCAGCATCCTGATAGACATGAAACCTTACAGTAAGTGGTTGCTAATCAAATAAGCTTTTGTACCTTTCACTTGTGTTTTTAAATACAAAGAAATGTGGCAGAATTGGACATTAGTTCTGATTTATTGGGTAGATAGGCAGGCAGCATTTGCTCATGTAGGCCTTTCTATCATTGGTTAATGGTGCATACTGACTATTCCGCCAGTTAGCAGTTCTGCATTTGTGGAGATGTCAGTCACCTGGGCCATCCCATACAGTTAATTGAAGAGGATAATAAAAGATGGGATGAGGAGACGAGGGCAACTTGGAAGTGAGAAGAAACAACAAAATAAGATGAACTTCACCGAATTAGTTTCCAAAATGTCTGTAGAAAATGTAAAAATTAAGTTTGGTCTTTGAAAAATATGTTCTCCCCTGCTGAGTGTTATGATTAATTTCTAGGCAGCTGGAGGCACTGGGTAAAGAACTCGAACATCTTTCTCATATTAAAGAGAGTGTTGAAGATAAGGTAATATTATTAAGTCATGACCAAGCCTTTTCTATTTAATTCCATTTCATTCAAATTAACACTTCTAACTACAATTCTGTTATTACCAGCTTGAATTGAGAAAAAAACAGTTCCATGTTCTACTCAGCACTATACATGAACTACAGCAAACACTGGAAAGTAAGTATCTCCTCAGTATACAAAATAAAATTTGTACTGTTTTCACATGTATGCATAGTAGGGCTATAATGTGATGCCCGACACTCATTGGAGTAATCCACTTTGGGCACAGGTGATCTGTATTACCTGTCTCTAAGACCTGCTATGTGCCCGTTGCACCTAGTCTGAGGTAATGCAGTGGGAAAGCATGTTTTATGATGTCTTTGCCCCAAAATGCAGTCCCAGCACCTGCATAACAATTCTAGAGCTTAGAATCCATATCAAATGGTGCCAGATGTATTCAGCCATGTTGACTTCTGCTCCATAAACAGGAATCTGCTTGGTAGTTATATCGAGTACTTGCATATTGACCCAAGAATTTTATTGCTGATTTTATAGGGTCTTGGGGTTTTAGGACAGCAGCTATTCACATCTTAAAGCTGTACTCCATCTGTCGATGTTCGCCAAGGGAACTGTTGTTTCTGGAAGAGGCAGTACAGGAGTAGAGGATGTTTTCAGTACAGGTCAGGCGAGGTATCCAAGATGAGTGGAACTTGATTCACCTACCATTAATGTAACCTGCAAAGTGCACTTGTCACAGAACAGGTGGAGAACAGAAGACCAGTGGCAGCAGAAGACCCTGGCCATCAGCCACCAATTGCGAGTCCCTGAACATGCAACATGAACATTGTGTGGCCAATGTTTGTTCCTTGCCACATTTTGAGAGTCTCAGGACAGATGCATTGACAGGGCAGCAATATGGAATATCATCCTAAAACATGGGCGGAAATGACAAATTTGGATTTGTCGTACATACCTTTTCAGATGCAGTGGTGTGACTCACATTGCCCTATATCTACTTGTATGATGGCAATGCTGGGGATGTAACAATAGTACCCGCCTTGTGACCTGAACCGGATATTTGTGCATTTTTCTTCTTCAGTCTCCTACGGTGGAAAGAGCATTCACTAAGTGAAATATAAATCGATAAGCTGCTTTATTTCATAGCAAGGTAAACTTACAGAATAGCAGTTATGATTTGGTTACAGGTGCGTGTGTTCACTCTGTTACCTCCATGCAGGATGCTTTTGCACTACTCTTCATAGAAGAACACCACTATTTTCCAGAAAGGATCACTCTTCTCTTTAGCACCTGATACAGCAGGACCTCCAAAGCTACATCCTGGTCTTGCTGCAGCTCTCTCAAAACCCCTCAGTAGCAGTACAGCTTTAGGGTGAGCTACTGGTGCCAGATAATGTATCCCCTTACTTCATATCCTGTGCGCTGGGAGCGCTGCAATATTATACAAAGGAGCTGGCCTTGGATTATGACATGAGGTCAGTTCATAGAACTATAGTTACATGCAGCAACCAAAGAGCAGTGCTGTTGCTGCCACAGCACGTAGGCCACATTATCAGCCCCACGAGAACAATGGTAGAATAAGCAACTAAACTCAGATATACACAGTAATGCAGAAAATATTTATTGTAACACAGCTGTTTATTATGCTAATCCAGGTGATGAAAAATTGTCAGAAGGTGAGGAGTCCCCAGAGACTCGAATGGAGATGCAAAATGGACACTAGTGGAGCTGCTGTTGAGAACTTTTAAATTCCAGTAAAAGTTGTTAATTTTTTTAAATGGTGGAAGCATTTCATTTGAAACATTTAATGCCTTTCCCAGAGTTCCCAAAAAGCTTTTTATGCACAAATAGATAAATAAATCTTTATCACTTTGTTTACTATTGAAGGATTTTTGAAACCCAACATGGGGAAACAACGTTGAAAATCTACACAATATAAATTTACTGTAGAAAATAATATGGACTTGTCCTGTGTTTGTTATGGAATCTACATACCAGCCATCATTTTTGTGGTACAGATCGCATAAAATATTGGGAGGAAAAGATAAAAATCCAAATTAAGTGGAATTGGGAAATATAAATATTCTGATTGAACATGAAAAGAAAATTGGACATTTTTCCAGACATGAAAGGCTATGTCATTTCCCTTTATGCAAAAAAAAACTCTGCTTAGGTTTATTGTGCATTCTTAAGAAGTGAACCAAAAGTTGAAACAGCTGATCAGTTTATTAGTAGAAATTGCATCGAAGAACAGTTTTCTTTGCCCAATATTACCTCTTTTTTTAAAATCAATGGGCTGTCTAATGATCTGAGCTTAGTGGCTCACATTCACATATTTTGTACTGTTACAATGTTCAACAATAAAAGTTTTTTATTAAAAAAAAGCGGGCTTTGCTTAGACCTTTATTTCTGTACACTTTGTTAAGGGGCAATAAGACCAATGGAAAGGAAAATCAGGTGGGACGCATAACGGGTGGCCCATCCGCTACTGACCTTTTTGCTCCCTTTCCAAAGTTGAATCCCCCCACCCCCCCCCCCCCGTTCTATCAATTATTCCTTGACAAATTAATTTTCTCAGTATCAAGAAAATACATTCATCTCAGATTACATATAAGTATATCATAAAATTGTTATATAGCAGTGGTTTTGAGATATTTTTGTGTGAGCACCCCGTGTAAATTTTAAGCACTCCCAGGGGATCACCCCTCCTCTTTGTCCTAACTTTCAAAGGTCAATGTCAACTATCCAAAGGGACACAGTATTATTGTTGCAGAATTTAAAAAATCTATATATTAAACTGCAATCAAAATAACATGCTGGTTATAAGAAAAATCATAAATTGAATGACCGGCAAAAATCTGACAACCTCATAGTCTTCTGGGGACCTCGGTTTGAAAACCTATGGTTTGTGTGATTAAACTCAATAAAAGAATGACCGGCTGTAAATGTCATTTTATTCTTGAATAATTGGAATGTCCTGTAGGATTGTTCAAAAAAAAAATTGAGTTCCCTCTGCTTAATATAGATATTGCTGTATCTTTTTTCATTTCCATAAAAAAGTTACAAAAGTCATTATTGTATGTAAGAACATTACAAACTTGGGAATGAGAAAGGGATACAGAAATATTTGACGATTCCCCTGAAGGCTTTGTGTCTTAATGCAAGGAGTATCCGCAATAAGGTGGATGAATTAACTGTGCAAATAGATGTTAACAAATATGATGTGATTGGGATTACGGAGACGTGGCTCCAGGATGATCAGGGCTGGGAACTCAACATCCAAGGGTATTCAGGAAGGATAGAATAAAAGGAAAATGAGGTGGGGTAGCATTGCTGGTTAAAGAGGAGATTAATGCAATAGTTAGGAAAGACATTAGCTTGGATGATGTGGAATCTATATGGGTAGAGCTGCAGAACACCAAAGGGCAAAAAACGTTAGTGGGAGTTGTGTACAGACCTCCAAACAGTAGTAATGATGTTGGGGAGGGCATCAAACAGGAAATTAGGGGTGCATGCAATAAAGGTGCAGCAGTTATAATGGGTGACTTTAATATGCACATAGATTGGGCTAACCAAACTGGAAGCAATACGGTGGAGGAGGATTTCCTGGAGTGCATAAGGGATGGTTTTCTAGACCAATATGTCGAGGAACCAACTAGGGAGGAGGCCATCTTAGACTGGGTGTTGTGTAATGAGAGAGGATTAATTAGCAATCTCATTGTGCGAGGCCCCTTGGGGAAGAGTGACCATAATATGGTGGAATTCTGCATTAGGATGGAGAATGAAACAGTTAATTCAGAGACCATGGTCCAGAACTTAAAGAAGGGTAACTTTGAAGGTATGAGGCATGAATTGGCTAGGATAGATTGACGAATGATACTTAAGGGGTTGACTGTGGATGGGCAATGGCAGACATTTAGAGACCGCATGGATGAATTACAACAATTGTACATTCCTGTCTGGCGTAAAAATAAAAAAGGGAAGGTGGCTCAACCGTGGCTATCTAGGGAAATCAGGGATAGTATTAAAGCCAAGGAAGTGGCATACAAATTGGCCAGAAATAGCAGTGAATCTGGGGACTGGGAGAAATTTAGAACTCAGCAGAGGAGGACAAAGGATTTGATTAGGGCAGGGAAAATGGAGTACGAGAAGAAGCTTGCAGGGAACATTAAGGTGGATTGCAAAAGTTTCTATAGGTATGTAAAGAGAAAAAGGTTAGTAAAGACAAACGTAGGTCCCCTGCAGTCAGAATCAGGGGAAGTCATAACGGGGAACAAAGAAATGGCAGACCAATTGAACAAGTACTTTGGTTCGGTATTCACTAAGGAGGACACAAACAACCTTCCGGATATAAAAGGGGTCAGAGGGTCTAGTAAGGAGGAGGAACTGAGGGAAATCTTTATTAGTCGGGAAATTGTGTTGGGGAAATTGATGAGATTGAAGGCCGATAAATCCCCAGGGCCTGATGGACTGCATCCCAGAGTACTTAAGGAGGTGGCCTTGGAAATAGCGGATGCATTGACAGTCATTTTGCAACATTCCATTGACTCTGGATCAGTTCCTATGGAGTGGAGGGTAGCCAATGTAACCCCACTTTTTAAAAAAGGGGGGAGAGAGAAAACAGGGAATTATAGACCGGTCAGCCTGACCTCAGTAGTGGGTAAAATGATGGAATCAATTATTTAGGATGTCATAGCAGCGCATTTGGAAAATGGTGACATGATAGGTCCAAGTCAGCATGGATTTGTGAAAGGGAAATCATGCTTGACAAATCTTCTGGAATTTTTTGAGGATGTTTCCAGTAAAGTGGACAAAGGAGAACCAGTTGATATGGCATATTTGGACTTTCAGAAGGCTTTTGACAAGGTCCCACACAAGAGATTAATGTGCAAAGTTAAAGCACATGGGATTTGGGGTAGTGTGCTGACGTGGATTGAGAACTGGTTGTCAGACAGGAAGCAAAGAGTAGGAGTAAATGGGTACTTTTCAGAATGGCAGGCAGTGACTAGTGGGGTACCGCAAGGTTCTGTGCTGGGGCCCCAGCTGTTTACATTGTACATTAATGATTTCGACGAGGGGATTAAATGTAGTATCTCCAAATTTGCGGATGATACGAAGTTGGGTGGCAGTGTGAGCTGCGAGGAGGATGCTATGAGGCTGCAGAGTGACTTGGATAGGTTAGGTGAGTGGGCAAATGCATGGCAGATGAAGTATAATGTGGATAAATGTGAGGTTATCCACTTTGGTGGTAAAAACAGAGAGACAGACTATTATCTGAATGGTGACAGATTAGGAAAAGGGAAGGTGCAACGAGACCTGGGTGTCATGGTACATCAGTCATTGAAGGTTGGCATGCAGGTACAGCAGGCGGTTAAGAAAGCAAATGGCATGTTGGCCTTCATAGCGAGGGGATTTGAGTACAGGGGCAGGGAGGTGTTGCTACAGTTGTACAGGGCCTTGGTGAGGCCACACCTGGAGTATTGTGTACAGTTTTGGTCTCCTAACTTGAGGAAGGACATTCTTGCTATTGAGGGAGTGCAGCGAAGATTCACCAGACTGATTCCCGGGATGGTGGGACTGACCTATCAAGAAAGACTGGATCAACTGGGCTTGTATTCACTGGAGTTCAGAAGAATGAGAGGGGACCTCATAGAAACGTTTAAAATTCTGACAGGTTTAGACACGTTAGATGCAGGAAGAATGTTCCCAATGTTGGGGAAGTCCAGAACCAGGGGTCACAGTCTAAGGATAAGGGGTAAGCCATTTAGGACCGAGATGAGGAGAAACTTCTTCACCCAGAGAGTGGTGAACCTGTGGAATTCTCTACCACAGAAAGTAGTTGAGGCCAATTCACTAAATGTATTCAAAAGGGAGTTAGATGAAGTCCTTACTACTCGGGGGATCAAGGGGTATGGCGAGAAAGCAGGAAGGGGGTACTGAAGTTTCATGTTCAGCCATGAACTCATTGAATGGCGGTGCAGGCTAGAAGGGCTGAATGGCCTGCTCCTGCACCTTTTTTCTATGTTTCTATATTGTTAAGATGGTAATGCTATTTAAATTGTCTAACAGGTGCTTTAGAACACAAACCTATGAAGCCATAGAGGTTTCTTTCACATGGTACACTGCTAGTTTAATATCTTTCACATGGTACACTGCTAGTTTAATAACTTGTGGTGTTGTTTGAGGCAGCAATGAACACATCAGAGTGCAAACTCATTGTGGGAAATCCACATCCAGTCACTATTATGCAACATACTTTCTATCTGTTCCATGCAATTGGCAAGAGATGATAATTTAGTATGTATTGGATATATGTATAGTTAAAATGAAAGCTACTGTGGCAGCATTATGAGCTGCAACACTTTTACATGGGATTCATAATGGGGCTTCCGTTATGTATTTTTAAGTTAACACAATGACTTTTGAAACTCAAATAATTGTTTTTGTTGATTCAATCCAGAAGAAAAGGTACAACATGGCTAAATATTTGAATAGGCGTGGAAGATATTGGGTAAATTATTTCAATAGAAATGCATAAAATAATAAATGCCTTATTCCTGAACTGACCTGATTGTTGCATGGCAAATGTTGACTGAAATTTTGTGCTCATCAAAGTTAGACATGTTGGTTCTTGGGAATGAAACATTTTTCATCTTGGGCTCCCACTTTCAAAACTTAGATGCAGAACAAAGGCCATTCTACTCCAGCCGAATCTCTATTAGTATAACATTTTTTATACCAGCCATCCGATGGCACCTCTGAGCAAGATTACCAATTAGTGCTGAATTGGGCCAATTTTGTTATGTGGAAATAGACAGATTGCTCAATTAATTTTATGGTAAATTAATATAAAGGATTTAGCAATGTTGCTAATGTGATCATCTGACTGCATTCACTGTGGGTACATTTTGCTGGTTCAACTGTAACCTAATAAATATTCCCCTGCACAGCATATCATTACAGGTCTTGCATTTAAACTTAATGGTCCTTAAAGAAATAATACATTGAGGAATTTATTTCTAAATGGTGTGTTTTTATAAGAATTAAGAGGCTGGTTTAGCAGCAGCACCCACAGAGGAAGCACTTCTTCCACTTAAACTTCCCGGCATTTTTCTTAGAAACTCGCTGAAACTGCTTGGATGATTGTAGAATTTCATGTCCCAAATACTCGCACTGCTGGAGTTCTGCATGTCTTTGAGCCAGTAATTTCATTGACTTGTCAGAAACTGTTTCTATTAAGTCATCCACCTGATTGAAAGACCGTTAAATAGTTATTACTTCAGGAGATAATTAGTCATTTTCTGCTAACTCTTAAGCCCGAGTTATGTAAGTGCATAAAAAGTTCACAGATATTTAATCCAGTATCAGTTGGCAAAACAGTTTGGCTATATGCAAAATTCAGATGATATGCTTGGAAGTAGTATGTACTTACTTGTGCTTGAAGCTTTCCCACTGTTAGAAAAGAATGCCGCCTATTTTGTTCCACATTTTTTCTCTTCTTTTTCTTTTTGAATATTTTTAAGTACTGCCTTTTCTTTGAATGGGGTGCCTAAAATTGAACAAGCATTACTTTAGTATAAGAAAGTATAAGCATATTTTTAAACTTGTTATTGCAGAACTGTTGTACATATTGAATATGCAGATATTGCAAACCTTTTGCTGGTCAGTGGGGAGGCTTGTAATGGACACGCGACGGGACATACGACGTGATCTCACAACTAGATTGTTGCCAATAATACTTGCTGTTTCTGCCTCCACAACATCCACGTCAACTTGGATAGCTGCTGCAAAGGAAATTGCATTAGATTTATATACATTTCTAGTAAATTGCCATGGTCAGTTGATCAATGTGAATTTAAAAAAATATATACAAGCTGCCAAAGGAGTTGGGAGAAAGATTTCAGAAACCTGCTCCACAGAGCCACAGGGTGGCCAGAATTTATATTGTGACACTTGCTATAATAAATTGAATGGGAACTGTTCACACAAAAACATGATCAAAATTATTTCAGGAAGTAAGGTTTGTGGACAGGAAGTGCATGCCAATGCGACAATGAATATTTTTTTGTGGGGCTTCCTAGATAGAAAATAAGGAAGAAAAATTACGACTGGATATCTCTGATGCAAGCAAATGTTGTTAGACTCAGAAGGTGAATTTCTAATTTCAGTTTATCCCATTTTATGTGATGCAAGGCAGAGCATTCACATTGGAATGTTTTCTAGATTGGTGGAATGGATCCCTCATTCTGTAAACCTGCATTTTCCTGTAAATATTTTTATGCAGTTTCCAAATACTTGCGAAAAAATGTTGACTTTAAAATCAGTTTAGCTTTTGAGATTGTGAAGTGACTGCTTATAAATATCATTCAATAAAGGAGTACTCCAAAGTCATGCAGGTCACTGAAATGATCTGCTAATCAGCTCCCAAGCCACCATTATATGGAAAACTGCTTGGCCATCAGTCTATATTGAAGTGAGCTATAAAATAAATTAAGTATTCTTTATATTAGGTGTGTGGGTGTATCCTCCATTAGTTTATTCCTGGCAATTGTGCTGATATTACTTGCAGCATCAGCACAAACGTCTTAACAGCCTCAGTGTAAATTCAACTATAATTTGCCCCCAATCTGTTTCTTAATTACAACTGCAATCATTTTTGAGCATGTATGTTTATATACATGAGTTTGCAAACATCAAGTTCCAAAAATCTACTGAACTAACTTGCAGTAAAAACTCAAAACCATTTATTTTGTTTCATTCTAAGCATTTTTACTCCATTAATACCATGTTAACAATGTTATTGCCTTTCTTTACGAACTGATGAACTTGCTTTGAAGGACCTAAGTAGTTTTTTAAAATTATATACCTTTAGTAAGTAGATCATATAGTTTTTTTCCAACACATACAGTTTTCATTGTATCCACAGCGGGTGTAAGGCATCATCTTTTAAAATGATATGAAGTGAATTTGGGGGCAGAAATGCATTTATTGGCATGAAAAATACAAAACTGAATAGGTTCCATTGAAAACTTTTAAACCTATGTGAAAGGATGGAAACTTTGATATTACTTGCACATGTGTAATCAGTTTAAACTGCATAATGCAAGTGGCTTGATGCCTTAATAAGCTACATACTCTCCTCTTTCCTTTGAGATCCAGCCCACCTTGAGGTAAAATCTCCTTTATTTATCAACTTTAAAGACCTGCAATAATTGACTTTGGGCAGCCTCAACTCTGTGTTAATTGATGAAGCTGCACATCATTTAGCACCAAATTGGCAGTTTGATTTAGATTGGAAATAAAAATGTCTGGGAAGTCAAAATAAATGCACTGATACAACAAGCGTTGCTTTTCTGAGACTGCCATTAAGACAAATTGTTGGCTGAGAATAGATGAAGCTTTATTTCACATCTGTGCACAAGGTGCCCAAAATATGCTCAGTGCTAACATTGAATATCAAAGGGAGAAAGATCTGACCACCTCCCTCTTCAGAGCGCAAAGAATCACTAAAAAGTAAACTACAGTCTTTGCAAATTTAAATAACTAATGAATATATGACAATAATCTTAGAACTGTTTCTTTTATGAGAATCGCTTCACAGTGACTTTAAAGATGATGTGTAAACTGGGTCAACGGCAGAGCAAAGCCATCTCCAAACACAACTGTCTAACTCGGGCACCTGGTGGTTTCAGAGCTGCACCGTAAACTTGATCTTCAGCAGTTTAGGTCTCGAAGGGAAAAAGTTAGTGGCACCAAGAACAAAAAAAATAAAATCTTGGGGATAGAGTTTGAAATGAAATACCAAAAGAATCTCCATAAGGTGAGGTCAGGTTTTAAGGTTGCTGATTGAATGGGACCTTCAAACCCAAAGCAGACATAGGAGTAATATGCTTTATATTCCATTGATGGAACCTTTAAATGTGCTTAACAACTTGCATTGTAAGGTCTTATTTCAACCTTTTCAACCAATTCCTTTTTTTCCATTTTGCAAATTCCTGGCCACACAGATTGAATTCATAAATATCTCTCTGATGGCTTAGTGTTCTTCCATCATTGTACTTGGCTGCTCAGAGCTGCAATTCAGTCTAGGTGCCAAGACCACGTTAGCTGTGGTCCTCCCGCCCCCGCAGCTGAACAATCCCAACACTCAACAGACTGAGGTGAACATGGCAGTTAACTCTGAACCTTGAACCTCCATCCTCTTTGGTGAGCATCAAGTGGGCTATCACTTCAGCCGGGAAACAGCCTCAAGCCTTTCAATAAAGTTGAAGTTAATTAGCTATGCAAACAAATCACTCTGTTTTTAATTGGTAGTTCTTATGTACACCTGTATACAAACCAGTTTTCTGCAGTCGTGACTTCAATGTTGAAAATAGCTTGTTTTCATCAATATTTGCCAATTGCTTGGCCTGTGCCATGGATGTTTTGTTGTCCATGGGCCTGTATAAGTATGAATTATTACTCTGTACACGATTTGGTGCTTTTCTTCTCAGGAACTGCTGCGGTGAGCCAGCGATCTTGCTGGTTCTCAGAATAAGATTACATTTTACTGGAAATTGTGGAAAGTTTCTAGTTCTTGAAGGACTTCTAGTACAATGCTCTTCAATTCTCTTGTCAAAATTCTTTAACTGCTTGTGTTGATAGTGATGTGCTACAAATCTCCCTAATGTTTTTCGCATTTTACTCATGAGACCTTTTTTCTTGGCTTCGTTATATTCAGAGCCACTCTCTGTGGATAATTCATCTTCAGGAATGAAAATCAGAGGCTGGACTAGATTGGTGGATACAGCTCTCTGCCACCTGCACCAAACAGCAAGATAGAAAAGATCAGGAGTCACGTTACCCACCCAACATTCCAAACATCACAACATTCATTATTTCCAAGTAGATATTACTCTTTATTACAATCCAGATTAGACATGCATTTTGTACTTTCAATCAACTGATTACTGATAAAAAAACTTTTCTACTTTCAAAATATAGTGGAATCCCCATTACTTGGAATTTAAATAATCTCGCTTGGTTTTCTCAAGAGTTTCAGGAGATTCAACTGGTCATCCATTACAGTGAGGAATATTTGGACAAAATGCCCTTTTTCGAACCACTCGAGAACAATTCCAAACGAATCTACAGAGGAGCAGATTGGACATTACAAAAGGAGCTACCTGTGGACTGGATTATCGTGATGAGCTGCCCTTAGTATAGCGAGGTTCCGAGCAACTAATTTGAGGGTGGACTGCAATAATTTGGAATAACTTTATGGAGTGCTGGACTCCCATTCAGCAGCCCTGAGATAAATTATAGTTGTGATTGTCATTTAAAGTTGATTGTCATTCATGGCCAAGATTATTCAGCTTTTAGCAGGACCATTAACTGGATTTGTGATAAGAGGAAAAAAAAGTTAGCACCACCACAACCAGTAGAGGTAGGTCTCCCATTAGTCTGACCATAGCATAAACAACGCTCTCACTCTCCTGGTAAAGGATAAACGGCAGCGGCAAATATTTAACAAGGAAGACATTGTGGTAAACAAATTATTTGAACAAACGTACTTGCTTTGGAATTTTGCTTTTAGAAATACTGATTGGACAAATGAAGATAGATATTTTACAAACTCCATTATGGGCTAGACTTTCCACTATGATCGCTATCGCCCCAAAATGGGCGCTATTTCCGGCCTTAGTGCTTTTTTTATTTTCAGGATCGCTGGAATATCGCCCATTTTTTAAAATCGCTAGTTTCGCCTTTTTAATTTTGGCAATAGCCATAGCGATGTGAAATGGGCGATAGCGATGTATTCAGTTGTGCAAGGTTGGCGTCCATAGCAACAGCCGTTTTGCACATGCGCATTTTTTTCAGGCAAAGAATTTTTCCCGTGATTCGGGAGGTCGGGTCATCTGCCCATGCTCAGAAGGCAATGGGATGGAGAGAGCGAAGGAAGGTTTTTTGAGGCGGCATTTTTTGAAGGAGCTGTGAAGAATATAAGATGGAGATGTATCAAGAGAAGTCGGGAGAGAGAGTATGGAGGAGGTTGCAGGAAGAAGGCGGGAGAAAGCCTTATCGAAAGAAGCAAACAAGGCCGTAGTGCACGAGGTCACGACTCGGGGCAAATTAACCTGAAGTGGGCGTGGGAAACCCAAGAATATGGGTGGATATCGCCGCTGTTGTCTCATCTGTGGTCCACAATAGGCGTGAGGCAGACCAGTGCCACAAGCGCTGTTTCATCAGCAGAGTAAGTATTAAATTATTAAATTTATAATTGTAATGACGTACTGACTCATTAATTAGAATGTAAATCTGCCGGATTGTAATTAAGCTGGGTAATCTCGGGTAGCTTCCCTGTTAAGATTTGGACTGGGGTCGGAACCTGCGTCCTTTAACTCGAATGTTGCTGAGATGCCTTAAACTTAATCGACATTATTAATTATTATTTAAATACTTTGATCAAAAATTGGGGCCAAAGGAATGACTGGAAACAGACAGACGGCAAACACTCGGCATTTCTACCACTTTAGTTTAGAAGGAGAATTATTAAATTATATCGCTGCTTGTGTGCTGTGAGCAACTCTTTAACTTGGGTACCGCCTCCTTTTTGGTGAGGTTGGTAGATGGAGGCATGACTGAGCACTGAGATGGCCGCTCGTCTGCCCAGACTGTGAGAGTCTCTCTGGCTGCTGTCAATCACACAGTGACCCAGCCTGGACTGGGGGAGAGCTGCCCTGGCTCACTTGGGACATTAGCGCCGGCCACACGGAGGTCTATGAGCACAGCCCACGGACACGGTGCCCCCTCCCATTACGGTCCTGTCATTGCTGAGCTGACCAGTGGTCCTGATTTCCCCCCCCCCCGCTCTCGGAGACCCCCATCAATTCCAATAAACCGACTCCTTCCCCTTAGGCGCCGAATGGCACGGCCCGTGGATTGGGCCTTTCCTGGAGATTGTACACGAGAGGGTTGGTGTCAAGCATTAGTTCCTGAGCACGATCTTAGTAAATATTTTCTCTGAACGTAGATGTTATAACCATGCATCCATTGGATACAAACCATATTAGCATATAACGTTAACATTGATGAATAGCATGTGGGGTGACTAATTGTGGATTACAATATCTGTTGTGTTTCTATAATAGTACCTAGTCAATTAGCTTATGCTATGCTCTTGTCACGTTTGCAGAGGAAGATATCTAAGAATCAGGCGGACCAGAGGAGGGCCTGCTGACTGATCTGGAGGAGCGTGCCGCAGCCTTAGTGCGCAGGCATAATCGTTCTGCCATCCGTGGTGGTGCAGATCCCGTTGTTGTGCCATATGAGTAACGTGTAAACCAGTGGTAATTTAAAGTAATTTAATGCCATTTCATTATAATATATGAATGATGTAATGTTATGCATGCAGCTTCTGTACTCTTCTGTACTCTCATGTTAATCATATTAACATCTCTTGTTCACATTTATTGCAATAGTGTTGCTCCTCGTACATATGCCTGCGCAGCGCAAGCATTCTCATGTCTCCCCATCTCTTTTACTAACCTCAGTTATGTTTTCCAGGTCCCCAGGCGCGACGGGAGACCCCTGGAGCATCACCCCAATCGCTGCAGGTTGTGCTGACCACGGGGGAAGAAGATACAACCGAGGAGGAGGATGAGCCAGAAATCTCATCTGTGGTAGCTGTGGCCACGTCATCCTCAACAGATGAAGTAGCGGGGCTTACAGCAGGGCACTCTGAATCGTCCAGTGTACACTTCAAACCCGCGGAGGTTGAGTCGGTGAGGTAGGCATGTGCTGTGACGGGCAGATGTCAACAAGGACATGGTGTCTCTGTCGAGGGGAGCGTCGACATAGAAACGTAGAAAATAGGTGCAGGAGCAGGCCATTCGGCCCATCGAGCCTGCACCACCATTCAATAAGATCATGGTTGATCATTCACCTCAGTACCCCTTTCCTGCTTTCTCTCCATACCCCTTGATCCCTTTAGCCGTAAAGGCCATATCCAACTCCCTCTTGAATATATCCAACGGCTTTCTGCGGTAGAGAATTCCATAGGTTAACAACTCTCTGAGTGAAGAAGTTTCTCTTCATCTCGGTCCTAAATGGCTTACCCCTTAGTCTTATCCTTAGACTGTGACCCCTGGTTCTGGACTTCCCCAACATCGGGAACATTCTTCCTGCATCTAACCTGTCCAGTCCCATCAGAATTTTATATGTTTCTATGAGATCCCCTCTCATTTTTCTAAACTCCAGTGAATACAGGCCCAGTTGATCCAGTCTCTCCTCATATGTCAGTCCTGCAATCCCGGGAATCAGTCTGGTGAATCTTCGCTGCACTCCCTCAATAGCAAGAACGTCCTTCCTCAGATTAGGAGACCAAAACTGAACACAATATTCCAGGTGAGGCCTCACCAAGGCCCTGTACAATTGCAGTAAGACCTCCCTGCTCCTATACTCAAATCCCCTAGCTATGAAGGCCAACATGCCATTTGCCTTCTTCAACCCCTGCTGTACTTGCATTCTAACTTTCAATGACTGATGTACCATGAAACCCATGGTTGCACCCCCCCTTTTCCTAATCTGCCGCCATTCAGATAATATTCTGCCTTCATGTTTTTGCCCCCAAAGTGGATAACCTCACATTTATCCACATTATACTGCATCTGCCATGCATTTGCCCACTCACCTAACCTGTCCAAGTCACCCTGCAGCCTCTTAGCATCCTCCTCACAGCTCATACCACCAGCCAGTTTAGTGTCATCTGCAAACTTGGAGATATTACACTCAATTCCTTCATCTAAATCATTGATATATATTATAAAGAGCTGGGGTCCTAGCACTGAGCCCTGCGGCACCCCACCAGTTACTGCCTGCCATTCTGAAAAGGACCCGTTTATCCCTACTCTCTGCTTCCTGTCTGCCAACCAGTTCTCTATCCATGTCAATACACTACCCCCAATACCATGTGCTTTAATTTTGCACACCAATCTCTTGTGTGGGACCTTGTCAAAAGCCTTTTGAAAGTCCAAATGCACTACATCCACTGGTTTTCCCTTGTCCAATCTGCTAGTTACATCCTCAAAAAATTCTAGAAGATTTGTCAAGCATGATTTCCCTTTCATAAATCCATGCTGACTTGGACCGATCCTGTCACTGCATTCCAAATGCACTGCTATTTCATCTTTGACAATTGATTCCAACATTTTCCCCAGTACTGATGTCAGGCTAACCGGTCTATAATTCCGTGTTTTCTCTCTCCCTCCTTTTTTAAAAAGTGGTGTTACATTAGCTACCCTCCAGTCCATAGGAACTGATCCAGAGTCGATAGACTGTTAGAAAATGATCACCAATGCATCCACTATTTCTAGGGCCACTTCCTTAACTACGCTGGGATGCAGACTATCAGGCCCTGGGGATTTATCAGCCTTCAATCCCATCAATTTCCCTAACACAATTTGCTGACTAATAAGGATTTCCTTCAGTTCCTCCTTCTTGCTAGACCCTCGGTCCTCTAGTATTTCCGGAAGGATATTTGTGTCTTCCTTCATTGGTTGAGAGCTCCGCCAGGCACTTGGTGGTATGACCGGCAACGTTGCCACACTATCTGCCAGAAAATCGGCGGGCATTGGGCAGATGGTTGTGGCAACGGGGCGAATGACCGATTCTGTCGATGCCTTGCGGCACGCGATAGTTTCAGGATAAGGCACTGCACCCCAAAGGTGCCATACCACCATCCAGCACGCCAGATACGAGACAGGAGGAAGAACTTCTTTCTGACTTGGAAGACGTTTCTTTGCAAACGTTTTCTCCTCGATCCACTGAGGTCATTCTGCTGACATCACCCCCCTCCCCCCACCACCCCCACAGCAACAGCCCTTGAGGTGCTCTGCTGCAAGACATCTTGGTCCCGTTACTGGGGGATTAAGTGGGAGAGTGGTGGTTACAACAGGGGCGGAGGGAGGGGGGGGGTCAAGTTACAGGAGGGAAGCTTGGCCACGGGTAGGGAGGGGGGATGTATAACTGTTTTATTATTATCTTTAAAAAACTGTTGATTGAATGGTGGGAGGGTGTTCTCGTTATATTGTTGTTGAAAAAATGTTCACTGTTGAGGGTTAGGGGCTGGGGGTGTTATATATAGTCTGTTTTAAAAAAAATTAAATCAGTTGTTAAATTATTAAACATTTTTATTTAACTTTACAATTGTTGTGAAGTGTCTTCTATTAATGTAAGGTAAAACATCAATACAAGGGTTGCAAACAATGCCAGGCCAGGCAAGGATGAAACGTAATGCAACTGTATCTGTCACCAATGTAACTTCACGCAAAGCGTTCATTTCTGAGCTGCTGACGCAACAGTTTTGCAGCTGTGTAACTACCACGGGTTTTTCCAGTGGTGTGGGGGGATGTAGGGGCATGGGTTCATCGCCAGGCTGATTGTCCTCTTCTGCCTCCCCTCTCTCCTGAGGTGGACCGGCAGTCCCATCTGGCAATTGTTGTTCTCTCCTGATAGCTAGTTAATGCAACATGTAGCACACCACAGTGAACTCAGCGACCTGCTCAGGGTGGTATTGTAGGTTGCCTCCTGATCCAGGCAACTCCAATTGTCTTTTCGACGATATTGCGTGTGGCTATATGGCTTTTGTTGTAGTGCTTCTCGGCTTCTGTCTGGGGCTTACGTCATGAGCCAGCTGGCAAGGCCATATCCTTTATCCAACTGTGCCCTTGTGGCTGACTCTTAAACAGTTCAGAGACAATGCTCTCACACCAGATATGCGCATCATGGATACTCCCTGGAAAATTTGCATTTACTGCCATGATTACTTGCTTGTGGCCAACAATGAGCTGCACATTCAGAGAGTGGAATCCCTTTTGATTCCGAAACACCTCTGCATCCTGTAAAGGTGCTCAAGGCGATGTGCATACAGTCTATTGCTCTCTGCACCTTGGGGAAGTTTGCTATTCTCAAGAACCCCAAAGCCCTCTCACTCTGTGCCCCCCTGGTCACAGGGAACTTTATAAAGTCCATCCTGTGTGCGTAAAGGGCTTCAGTCACCTGTCGAATGCAGCAATGTGTAGCGTGCTGAGAGATGCAGCAAATGTTGCCAGCTAAGGTCTGAAAGGAACCCAATGCGTAGAAGGAAAGTGCCGCTGTAACCTTAACCTCAACGGGCAGTGCGGTCCTGATGGTGCTGGTAGGCTGTAGATCTCCCTTAATTAACCGGCATATCTCACTGATGACCTTTTGGAATCTCAGCCTTCTTATGCATGTGTTATCGGATAAGTCCAGGTATGATTGCTTATCCCTGTAAGTGCGTTGGGTGTAAGGTCTCCTCCTCCTCAGCAGTCTGCCACCTCTTTGATTGGGCACATAATGCTCTTCAATGAACCTTCTCCCATCTCTATTCTGCAGCATGTGAGTAGTCATCAATACTGGTTGAGAAATTACAGGCCCCATCATTATAAATCACTATAAATGCCCTAGTCTGTCTTCTTAAATTGTCCTCAACAAATACAATGTGATTAGATGATTGGCAAGATTCAAAAACACCCTTAAAATCACTCACAAATTACTTCTCCTCTCAACCACTTCAAGCAGCCTTTTATTAACGATCCTCCGAGTTATAAAATGGCATCCATACTGCCCGGTTAAGGTCAGGTGAGTGCTGCTTTTCTTGAGCGTCTTTTTGGGCGAGCGATCATTGGACGAATTATGGGCGAAATGCCGAAAGTAGCGCTCGGCGATAATCTGGGTGAGAATCGGGTGCTATTTTCCATTATAAGCAGTATTCTTGGCCTTGCAATGAGGATGACATCATTTTTTTTTTAAATAGGCCAGGCGATGCAGCTCATTACTGTATGCCGAAACTTGCGCCGGTGATAAATGGACTATAATCGGGCGCTAGTTTCCATTTTTCATCAAATATGGGCGATAGCCTGAATCTCAGCGCTTATATGGGCGCAAATGGGCGATGATGTGACGAAAGTGTAGCCTTACTGTTCACTTTGAACACTTATGCTTAGATTTAAACCATTAACTCCTTCAGACCCAAAGCCGAATTACATTACTATATTTACATTGGTGAATATTGATTAAGTTATTGAACAATGATTCATTGAGGAGATAAGTTATTGCAGAGAACACTTGAATCAGGCATTCAGGCAAGTTGGACATCAATCGTCATAAACTATAAGAAATGTAAATGAAGTTATTAAAAAGCAAGCCCTTGTTGGAGGAAATTGATATTCAAAGCACTGTCTGACAGACATTTTATTTTTTCCTAGCTTAGTTATTTTTAAAGTTTCATGTGATGGATGAAGATTTTGTTCTGAAAATTATGCTTCATTAAACATATCTACCAAGTCTTACTAATTTAGAAAGAGTGTCACTCTTTTTGATTTAAAAATAACATCTATTTTGATGAATCTCACTCTCTTAAATATAAACATAGCTCCATAGGTTTAAAAGGATATTAGGAATGCTAAGAGAGAGCATGAGACATTCCTGGCCAGTAAAATTAAGGAAAATTTTAAGATGTTCCATAAATATATTAAGAGTAAGAGGGTAACTAAAGAAAGGGTAGGGCCTATTAGAGACCATGAGGGTAATCTTTGTGTGGAGGTGGAAGATGTTGGGAGGGTTCTTAATGAATACTTTGCATCTGTTTTCACAAAGGAAAGGGGCAATGCAGATACTGCTATCGAGGAGGAGTGTGATATTCCGGATGAAATAAATATGAGAGACGAAGTATTAAGGGGTTTAGCAGCTTTGAAAGTAGATAAGTCCCCAGGCCCGGATGAAATGCATCCCAGGCTGTTGAGCGAAGTAAAAGGAAATAGCAGAGGCCTTGACCATCATCTTCCAGTCCTCTTTGGATTTGGGCATGGTGCCGGAGGATTGGAGGACTGCTAATGTGGTACCCTTGTTTAAGAAGGGAGAAAGGGATAGGTCGAGAAATTACAGGCCTGTCAGCCTGACCTCAGTGGTGGGAAAATTATTGGAAAAAATTCTGAAAGACAGGATAAATCTACATTTGGAAAGGCAAGAATTGATTAGGGACAGTCAGCACGGATTTGTTAAGGGAAGATCGTGTTTGACTAACCCAATTGAATTTTTTGAGGAGGTAACCAAGAGGGTCGATGAGGGTAGTGCGTACGGTGTAGTATATATGGACTTTAGCAAAGCTTTTGATAAGGTCCCACATGGTAGACTGGTCAAGAAGGTTAAATCCCATGGGATACAGGGCAACGTGTCAAGTTGGATCCAAAATTGGCTTAGAGGTAGGAAGCAAAGGGTAATGATTGATGGATGTTTTTGTGACTGGAAGGATGTTTCCAGTGGGGTTCCGCAGGGCTCAGTACTGGGTCCCTTGCTTTTTGTGGTACACATCAATGATTTAGATTTGAATATAGGGAGTATGATTAAGAAGTTTGCAGACGACACTAAAATTGGTTGTGTGGTTGATAATGAGGAAAGTCATGGGCTGCAGGAGATCATCAATCTACTGGTTAGGTGGGCAGAGCAGTGGCAAATGGAATTTAATTCAGAGAAGTGTGAGGTGATGCACTTTGGGAGGGCTAATAAGGAAGGGGTATACACATTCAGCGGTAGGCCACTTAATAGTATAGATGAACAAAGAGACCTTGCAATGCTTGTTCACAGAACTCTTTTTTGGGAGAAAATTAAAACATTAAATCATTAAATCTGGGGGCGCACCAAACATTTCCAAGGCCCTTTTTTTTGTGTTTTTTTTAAAAGTTTTTTTTTGGGCACTAAAATCTTATTTTTTTCCTCCAAGTGCCCCCTATAAAAGGGGAGGGGGACACTAAAAACACCGACAATTAAAACAAATTAAACTTTAAGACATAAAATCAAATTAAAATCTGGTTGCCGGGGGTAACGATACACTCCAGTCCCTCCGGCGCCCACCTCTCGCGGAAGGCCGCGAGCGTACCGGTGGACACCGCGTGCTCCATCTCCAAGGACACCCTGGCCCGGATGTAAGTACGGAAGAGAGGCAGGCAGTCAGGCTGAACGACCCCCTCGACCGCCCGCTGCCTGGACCGGCTGATGGCACCCTTGGCCGTGCCCAAGAGCAGTCCTACAAGGAGGCTCTCGGACCTACCCGCTCCCCTCCGCACAGGGTGCCCAAAGATCAGGAGTGTGAGACTGAAGTGCAGCCAGAATTTCAGGAGCAGCCCCTTTAAATAATAAAACACGGGCTGCAACCTCGTGCATTCGGTAAAAACATGGAACACGGACTCTTCCAGACCGCAGAAATTGCAGGTGGCCTGGGAGCCCGTTAACCGGCTTAAAAATTTATTGCACGGGACTGCTCCGTGCACCACCCTCCAGGCCAAGTCCCCGATAAATACTGGGAGGACTCCCGCGTAGAGTGCACTCCATCGGGGACCCCCGCCTCCTCCGGACGGCAAGATGGTACGCCATGGCGTGTCCGGACGGCAGGCGAGGATGGCAAAGTTGAGAGTGTGCAGGAGCAGCCCATACAGGAAACCCCTCCGCGCGGAACTGAAAGGCACGGAGGGGATTTCCTCGAGGCTGCTCAAGTTGTGAGGCGCCGGCTCCCGAGGGAGGTTCCGGGGTTTGGCGCCGATGAGAAATTCCGTCCGGACGGGGGTCAGTTCGGACGGGATCTCCCCACGTGCTTGAGCTGTTTTTAGCGACTCGATGGCATCGGCCGCGCGGCGGACGTTGGCGGAATTTAGGTGCCGCGCCAGCGTGTCTGGCGCCATCCAGCCCACTCCTCCGCCATCGAGCAGGTCCCTGACCCTGGTCACCTCACCAGCCACAGCCCTCTCGTCCGACCGCCACCTAAAACCTCGGTCGTGGAGGTACGGATTCCCGAGCAGCGGCTCCTGCAGGACAGCTGCCACTCCAGCCGGTGGAGAGCTGCGCTTGGTGGAAACTTTGTTCCAGATCCTGGTGAGTTCCTTGTAAAAGACAGGCAGCTCCTGGAAGGCGGTCCTGACGCCCCCAAGCTCACAAACAGGAGCTGCGTGTCGTAGTTGAGGCCGTGCTGCTGGCGGAAGAAATACGTCGCCAAAGCACGCCACCTAGGAGGGGGCTCGATGTAAAGGTATCTCTGCAGGGTCTGAAGATGGAAAGTCGCGAGCTGGGTGCTGACGCACACCAACGACTGACCGCCCTCCTCAAGCGGGAGACTCAAGACCGCGGCAGAGACCCAGTGCTTCCTGTTGTTCCAGAAGAAGTCCACCAGCTTCTTCTGTATCTTGGTGACAAACGCAGGGGGAGGGGTCAAAGTGACCAGCCGGTACCACAACATGGCGGCCACCAGCTGGTTTATGACTAGCGCTCGACCCCTATAGGACAGCACTCTGAGCAGTCCTGTCCAGCGTCCTAGGCGAGCGGCGACCTTGGCCTCCAGCTCTTGCCAGTTCGCCGGCCAGGCTTCCTCGTCGGGGCTAAGGTAGACTCCCAGATAGAGGAGATGGGTCGTGCTCCAGGCAAAAGGCCTGAGCTCCCCCGGCAGGGAGTCCACCCGCCACTGACCCACCAGGAGTCCGGAACATTTCTCCCAGTTGATCCTGGCAGAGGATGCGGCCGAATAAATCTCCTGGCACTCACGCATCCTCCGCAGGTCAGCGGGATCCTCTACCGCGAGGAGCACGTCATCGGCGTAAGCCGAGAGGACGACCTCCACGCCCGGCCCTTGCAGAGCCAGTCCCGTCAACCTCGTCCGCAGGAGGCGCAGGAAAGGCTCCACGCAGATGGCATATAACTGGCCGGACATGGGGTATCCCTGGCGCACCCCTCTCCCAAAGCGAAGGGGCGCCGTCAAGGACCCGTTAACCTTTATCAGACACTCCGCGGCGGCATACAAAAGTTGGATCCGGGCGACGAAATGTGTCCCGAACCCGAAAGCGCGCAGAGTTCCGAACAGATAGTCGTGATCCACCCTGTCCCGGCCCGGGACCGTGTAGGACTGGTCGGGGTGGATCATGTGGTCCAGCATGGCGCCAAGGCGAGCAGACATCGCCCTGGCGAAGATTTTGTAGCCCGTGCTGAGGAGGGAGACCGGGCGCCAGTTCTTAAGGAGGCGGAGATCGCCCTTCTTAGGCAGCAGGACGATGACTGCCCTGCGCCAAGAGAGGGGCATCTCCCCGGTCGCCAGACTTTCCCCCAGGACCCGCGCGTAGTCGCTCCCCAGGACGTCTAAGAACGCCCTGTGGAACTCCACGGTCAGCCCGTCCAGCCCCGGGGATTTTCCCCTCGAGAGCCGGGCGAGGGCGCCGGTCAGCTCCGCCAGGCTTAGCGGAGCTTCCAGATTTTCGGCGCCCTCCGGGCTGACCTTCGGCAGGTTCTCCCACAAAACTCTACGCGCTTCCTCGCTGGATGGCTCCGGAGAGAACAGAGCCCCGTAATATTCACAAGCCCTGTTGTTGACGCCCTCCGGATCCGAGACGAGAGAGCCATCGTCGGCCAGCAGCGTCAAGAGCTGCTTACGGACACTCTGTCTTTTTTCCAGCGAGTAGAAGAAGGGGGAGCCGCGGTCCAGATCCCGCAGGAACCGGATCCGCGACCTCACGAATGCGCCTCGGGACCCGACGAGCTGCAAGTCCTTCAGCGCGGCCTTCTTCGCTTCATACACCATCCGCAGGGCCGGGTCCTCGACGACTTGACTGAGATAGGACTCCAGGTCGAGCACCTCTTTTTCTAGGCGCCCGACCCTGGCCGCCCGCCTCTTGGTCGACCCCCTCGCGTACTCTTGACAGAAGACGCGGACGTGAGCCTTGCCCACGTCCCACCATAGCCTCAAGGAGGGGAAACCCCCCTGCTTCCTTCTCCAGTCGGACCAGAATCGACGGAACGAGTCCTGGAACCGCACGTCCTCCAGCAGCTGGTTGTTAAAATGCCAGTACGCGGACCCCGTCCTTGCGCGGAGCGAAGCGAGCTCCGACCACACCAGGTGGTGGTCCGAACACGGCACCGGCCGCATGGAGGCCGCCGGGACGCAGGAAACGTACGCCCAAGACACGTAAAGGCGGTCGACTCTGGACCATCCTACTCCAGGCCTCACCCAAGTAAAGGCGCTGGTGTCGGGATGGAGATTTCGCCAGACGTCCGCCAAGTCGAAGGACCCGACCAGGTCCCTCAACTTCTCCATCGCCGTCATGCTCTGCGGGGCACCGGAGCGGTCCCTCGCCTCAAGGGTGCAGTTAAAATCCTCCCCCCCCCCACCGAGGATAATGCAGTCGCCGACGTCGACGGAGCCAAAAAGAGCGGACACCTCTTCGAAGAAGCGCGTTTGCTGCGGGCCGGGCTGAGGGGCGTACATGTTCACGAGATGGAGCGGCACGTCCCCCAGGCGAACCGTGACGTGCAGCAAGTGGCCTGGCACGGGCTCCTCGACTCCCAAGATCTCCGGCTGAAAATGCGGGGCCAACAAGATGGCCACCCCACTAGAAATGGCGGTGAGGTGGCTCATGCGGACCTCTCCTTGCCATTCCAGGAGCCACGTGGCTTCGTCTCCTGGAATGGTGTGGGTTTCTTGCAGGAAGCACACCGCATATTTCCCCTCCCGCAGGAGCGAAAAATTGTTAAATCTACGGTGTGCCTCTCTGCCGCCGTTGATGTTGAGGCTGGCTATGGTTATCTTCATGACAAAAGCATAGTGCAACCTCTACCTAACCTATTGTGGGGGAGGGAGCGGAGTCGTTTGTTGACCTCCACTCCTTCAGCAACTCAGCGAGGAACCTTTTGAGCCGGCGCAGCTCAAGGCTTTGCGCCTTTGATAAGGGCCCGCCCGCGGCCATGGTTTTAGCGGCGGCGCGGACGGACGCGACGAGCAGCCCTGGCTCGGACCAGCTTTCCAGGGCCAGATGGGCTTGGTCGCGGCGACCCTGGCTCTGGACCAAAAAGTCCCGGAGTTCCTTTGCAGCAATGAGGGGGGACTCAGCGGCGGGCACGAGGAGATCCACCGCCTCACTGGCGATGGACTCGAGATCTTCTCCCTCGTCCCCCACCGAGTCCCCGTCCCGCTCCGGGAGGTCGCCGCCAGCAGCCGGCCCGTCGACCGCACGAGGTACGGCAAACGGTCCGGCCGCTCCATCTGACCCTGGCTCTGCCCCGATCCCACCCCCAGGATCGTCGGCAGAGGAGTCCCCACTGGGCTCTTTTAAAAGCGGTGCTGGGTCAGGAAGCGACAGTGGAAGGGGTTCCTCCTCCGCCCCAGGAACCGGGGAACACGGAGAGACCGGGCCAAAGTAATGTTCCAGGTCCTCCAAGCACCCCAGCTCCAAAGTAGGGGGCGAGGGTTGTTGTTCTTCCCCCTCCCCGCCGCCACCCACCGGCCCAGCGTGTGGATGTTCTGTAAAATTATTAGCATTTTCAGTTTCCGCCGGGTCGAGCGACTCCCGGGGGAAGTTGGTTAATAGCTGGGCGAGCTCAGATTCGGCCTTTTTGGCCCCGCCCGCCTCAGCCCCCGGGACGCTCGACCCGGCGGCAACGCATTCCTCCACTGACCCCACGCCCCCCCACGACAGGCAGATCTTCCACGCCATCCCCGGAAGGCAGACTCCTCTCGCCTACAGCGCAGTTTGGGGCCGCTGGTGGGGGACACGGGACACGTGGCGGGCACCGACTCCTCCGCGGAGGGATGTTGTTCCCCCTCTGCCTCATTGGAGCGGCGCCTCCTTTTGTTCCTGGGGGTGCGCGGAGGCAGGGAGACCTCCATGTCTGCCGAGGCCTCCCGCTCCACCCCCCCCCCTTTTTCTTTTCTTGCCCGCGCCCGGGCCCCTCTGCGGTATTGGTCAAGGGCTCGGGCACGGGCTCAGGGCACCCCGCGCTCGCCGGTGTCAGGGTTGGGCTGAGCGCGGTGTTCAAGCTGTCTGGCGCACTGAGGGGACCCGCCTCGAGATGTTTCGCTGCCTTCCGCGCCTTCCTTCCGATCGGACGCTCTCCCTCCCCCCCGCCGGAGGCCGTGAAAACAAAGGCCCCCGACGAAGCCCGCGCACCTACAGCTCCCGGCACGCGGACGCTACTAGGGGGAGGGGTGGCGGCGGCGCCAGCCTTGGCCGCCTTCGGTGGTTTGGCGGCCTTGGAGGCGGGGCAGTTCTTGCGAACGTGCCCCACCTCCCTGCAGGCATGGCATCACACGCCGTTCGACGTCCAGAAGACGCGGTAGGCAGTCCCCTCGTGCACCACATTAAAATTGCCCTCTGTCGTCTCCTCCCACGCCAGCCGGACAAAGAGCTGGCGGCGGAAGGAGAACACGTGGCGCAGGCTGTTCTCCCTGATGCCGAGCGGTATGGGGTTGATCCCTGACCTTACCTCCCCCAGTTGGTGTAGGTGAGGGAGGAGAAGCCCAGCGGGAACAAAGGGCGGGACGTTTGAAAGGATGACCCTCTGCGCGGTGGCCTCGAGAGGGTCCACCGGCAGGAACGTCCCGCCCACCGTGAGCCCCTTTTCGAGGGCCAGGGACACCGCCTGCTCCGACCCCAGGAAGAACACAGCCTTCCCAGACATCTTGGAGGCTGCGACAATGGCCGAGGGGCCGACTACCCCAGCCATCGCCCGCACGCACTCCTCGATGCTCATTGTGGGGTGAGTGTAGCTCTTGACCCAGTGTTTTTTTGTTATCAGTCTGAATGGTGGCAGGGCAGCAGGAGGTGCAGGAGGCGCCGTGGATGTGGACGCCGCCTGCGCATATGTCCTAGCTGGCCCTGCCACCGGCGTGGATGGGGTCGCAATTACGGGGTCCCTTTAAGGGCCACACCCACCCCAAAGTCACAGGCCTTAATGGCCTTTAATTGGCCTCGTTGGTGTTTTGAGCAGAGGGAGCTCTTAATGGGGTACACCTCTCCCCTAGTTAACGAATGGGGAGGGGCCTTGCTCCCTCTGCTCAGTTGTCTTAATTGTTTTACAATTAGGAGGAAAGGGCTCTCAGAGAGAGAGGGGAGAGACGAGAGAGAGAGAAAGAGAGAGGGGGTGGGAAAGAGGGAAGATGCGAGGGCAGGTCTCCCCTCACAGCGATGGGTGGGTGTTTCTTGGGGTGCACTCCCCAGATGGCAAAAAACACAGTCTTTGTGGAATGGTCTTCGGGTGGGGGGAGAAGATGTCTTCACCTGGGGTAGCTGGAGCCACCCAGGCACACACTCCCAACGATGTTTAATAGGGTGATTAGTACTACTTCAGCCAGATAGCTCCAGCTATCCCAGGCTAGGCAATGGGGAGGGGTGCTTCAGTGGTGTGTGGGGCCTAGCTGTAAGCAAGACCCCCACACACACTTCCACACACACACACCCGCCGCGATGTTCCGGCCCTCGAAAGGTCTTCTTTCCTCCCCCCACCGATACAACAAAGTCTTTCGGGGAATGCACCAAAACACACCCACCTGTCGAAGATTGTAGAAATGGCTCTCCCTCCTTCCACACTGGATGGTCTTTTCTCAGGATGTTCTTTTCCCCCTCTCTCCAACTCTCTGTAGTAGTAAAAAATGATACATTTTCTGCTCTCCTCCTCTCCCTCTGGACGTTGAATTGTAGTAAGCCAGCCCTCTCCTCCTCTTCCTGGGCTGGTCTCAGGGTTCACTCTCGGCCTTCCAGACAGGAGCAAAAGTAGGGAGTTCCTTCTCTCACTGCAGCACAGCTCCAACTAAATAGGCCACGCCTCCAAAGCTCCACCATTGGTCCACAGATCCTCTGAAAGTAGCAGGCCAGGTGGATAAGGTGGTTAAGAAGGCATACGGAATGCTTGCCTTTATTGGCCGAGGCATAGAATATAAGAGCAGGGACATTGTGCTTAAATTGTATAATACTTTGGTTAGGCCACAGCTGGAGTATTGCGTGCAGTTTCTGGTCACCATATTATAGGAAGGACGTGATTGCACTCGAGAGAGTGCAGAGGAGATTTACTAGGATGCTGCCTGGAATGGAGAATCTTAGTTATGAGGATAGATTGGATAGGCTGGGTTTGTTCTCATTGGAACAGAGGAGGTTGAGAGGAGACCTCATTGAGGTGTACAAAATATTGAGGGGCCTGGACATAATGGATAGTAAGGGTCTATTTCCATTGGTGGATGGGTATTATGAGGGGGCATAGTTTTAAGGCGGTTGGTGGAAGGTTTAGAGGGGATTTGACGGGGGGGGTGGGGGGCTTCTTTACGCAGAGGGTTGTGGGGATCTGGAACTCCCTTACTTGGAAGAGTGATGGATACAGAAACCCTCACCACTTTTAAGAGCTGGTTGGATGGACGCTTAAAGTGCAGTAACCTGCAGGGTTACGGACCTAGAGCTGGTGATTGAGATTAGACTGGATGACCTTTTAGTGGACAGAGCAGATATAATGGTAAGTACTGCAGGGAGTAGAATGCGGCCACGATGATCTGGACTAGTTTCAATTGCCTGGATGGGTCGGAGAAGAATTTTCCTAGATTTATTTCTCCCTAAATTGGCCTGGGTTTTTATCTGGTTTTTGCCTCTCCCAGGAGATCACATGGTTCCGGTTGGGGTGGATTGTAGAATGTTTCAGTATAAGGGATATCACAGTTGTGGTGAGGCGGACTGGTTGGGCTGTGTGCTCTTTGTCTTTCTGGCATTGTTCATAGGTTTATATGTAACTTTAGGGTTGCTGACCAAGTGCCGTGTGGCTCTTTGTCAGCTGGTGCAGACATGATGGGCCAGAATGGCCTCCTCTTGCGCTGTAGATTTCTATGTTTCTATGTTTTTAAATGGACTGGTGATCTGTCTCATTTTTTGACCAAAACTCTATGATTATAGGATATATTTCCAAATGTTATGTGCCTCCCATTGAAAGGAATTACAATAACAACGATTGCCACCATTAATACATTAAACAAAAGCTATAGCTTGTATCGCCAGGTCTATTAAATTCTGTACAAATGAATTCAAAATGTGCCAAATATTAGTTCTGAGACTCTTTTTACAATGAGATATTATCTCAAAATATACATGGGGTTTTAACAACTTGACATCACTCCTTAATTCTGACATACTCATACGTTACAGGCTAAAAGTTAATTATAAACCACTTCACAGATCAAGATACAGCTTACCATAATTCTTATAGTATCATAAATCAACACAAATTGTTCGGCAGCACACAGTTAAGATTAGAGAACTGAATTCAGATTTGTACAGCAGCATTTCCAATTAAATAGACTACTCTCGGTAGATCGTACCATTTTCTTGAACTGGGAAGTGGTTAACACTAAAATTCATTCACATTTTGGTAGTTGTAGTACTTACTAAAAAAATACAGAATTACAAATCGTAATCAAATGCAAATTTGACAATTTCACAAAACTACATTTATGTGCTTTGTACCTGTGGAACACTGAAAAAGCCATGATGAAGTTTGCTGTTAATTACTATTAAACTGAAATAGCAAAGCAAAGAATTGTGCAGCTACATATGAAACGGGATTGGTATTACTGTTGAGTTTTACACCACAGCAATAGTAGTACTTTTCAAAACTTAACTACAGTTATTGCCTGGATAATGCAGTTCATAAAATTGCTAATACTCGCCTCGCAATTCCTTTTCCTGTGTGTTCAAGTGCCTCTGTTTCTCCTTTTGTCACTCTTCTGTAGTTTGGCTCTTGATTATGAACTAGTGGTTGAGAACGAAGGCAACTTCTGCGATTCCTGTGCATGGCTTTAACATAGCTAATAAAGTACAGCTGTAAACTAAAACAGTAAGCTTGTCACACACAGGGTCTCAACGATTGACCCTAAACCCCTTGGGAAACAGATAAATAGTTAAAGGTAGATGACAGATTCATTGCTGCTATCATTGGATAAGTTTGCTAGCAGTTATTTATGGAATGTCAGATTAATTTGCTTGCCTTTGTGAAGTGCATCATTAGGACTACATCTGTGTGGCTGAGAGACTAGGCGGATGAGAAATGAGACACGCATTTGTGAAATTCCACAAGAGACTGCAAGGAGGTTAATCCATATTCTTAAGCATTGATAGGGAAGGCAGTCTGGCTACATAAATAAAATTTACCTTCACAGAAGTAGAATACAGTCAAAACAATGTACCAGAAATAAAAAATCACAAAAATATTTAATCCAATGTGTACAGAAACATATAAAGAAAATGTAGATCATTTAGTTTGTACTGTTAAATCTCTTCTCATGCCAGCTGCAAACGCATGTTTCTGCACTTTTGCTCCAGGTTCAATAAGCACCAAGCTGCTGTCCGAGTTAATTGTGCAATGTTACCCAAATCTAGCTCACACTTATCATCTGAGATTCTTCTAAATTATGGCTAATAATTAGTGATATGGCAAACCTCATGCCAAAAGGCAACAAAATGTAAACATGAGCCTTATAATCAAACCGTTAATTCAATTTCTAATTTAAATAACAAAATATGCCAGTTCACATATGCAGCTAAATTTTCAAACTGGTATTTCAGTATTCTCTGGAGCTAACTGGAGGATTTCTCTGAGACCGTATCAACATCTCCCTAAACTGTACAAAGTGCTTTCATTTCAAGATGGCATTTTAGTGGCCTTTTCTAATAAATATAATAAACTTTAATTTTAAAAATGACAGTGAAGATCCGAAGCTAGGGGCTGGCCCGTGCTGCCCCTGGCCCCGAACTCATGCCTCTCCTGGGCCCCGATCACATCCCTCCACAGTCTGTCGCCGCTCCTTTGCCCAGACCTCACCACTCCTGCTGTATCTGCCCACGCTCCAATCACCAACCTGGACCTTGATGATGTCACTCTTCGTTGCCATCGCCCTCCTGCACCAACTCGCGCTGCTCCCTGAAGCAACATGCCCCCAAGTGGCTCCTGGGCCGCCACACCTCCGCTCCTTTTATGGCCCCGACCTGCCGCTGGTGTTCTCATGCAGGTCACTAAGGGAATAAGGGGTTATGGGGAACAGGCAGAGAAGTGGACCTGAGTCCATGATCTGATTAGCTATGACCGTATTAAATGGCGAAGCAGGCTCGAGGGGCCATATGGCCTACTCCTGCTCCTATTTCTTATGTTCTTATGTAAGGAGGTGACAGTGAATAGAAAGTTCACTGCAAACACTCCCAAAGTGCATACAGCTCAAAAGTCTCCTCCAAATCCTGAAGGCTTCAGCTTCTGACATTGGAAAGTGAACAACTGTGAAATGTTAGCTTTTATACCACTTCTGCAGCTGTCAACTAGCCAAAGTGATGGAGAGTCACCGAGAACCCGACTTCACCTACCTGGCGTGAAACCCGAGGCACGCCAAACCCGTCAAAAGGTTGGTAACATTTTAAGTGCCTGCTTTTAACCATCTTAACTACCATTTAAGTATCTTTTAATTATGTAAATTACCTGTCCCGCCGTGTGCTGTCGGGTCTGCGATCCGAACGTAGATATGACAGTTCAGAAACTCATAGAGGCAGGTTCAGAGCGGGATCCTGACCCGCTGTGAATCAGGGCCATTTTGACAGCGGGCCGACCTCCCAACCCACACTCGCAGGGCTGGGAAGATTCTAGCCCATGAGTCACTTCCTTCCAATTTGAGTAGATACCTATCATCCCTACTGCTCATGGTCTACAGAGCAGTAGTGATACCCGCCCTCCTATATGTTTCAGAGACATGGACTATGTACAGTAGGCTCCTTATAGCACTGGAGAAGAACTCCAATCCTGCAAATCCATTGGCAGGATAGGTGCACCAACGTCCGTGTTCTCTCTCAGGCCAATATCTACAGCATCGAAGCATTGACCAAGCTCAATCAGCTCTGATGGACGGGCAACATTATCTGCATGCCTGATACAAGACTTCTGAAACAAACACTCTACTCTGAGCTCCGTCATGGCAAGCGAGTCTCAGGAGGACAGAGAAAATGCTTCAAGGACATCCTCAAAGCCTTCTTGAAAAAATGTAACATCCCCACTGACTCTTGGGAATCCCTGGCCCAAGACCGCTCAAAGTGGAGGAAAAGCATCCGAGAAAGCGCAGAACATTTCGAGTCTCTTCATCGGGAGCACGCGGAAGCCAAGTACAGACAGTGGAAGGAGCGTACGACAAACGCCCCATCCAGCCGTCCCTTCAACCACCACCTGCCCCACCTGTGACTGAGACTGTCGATCCCGCATTGGTCTCATCAATAACCTTTGAACTCATATTAATGTGAAAGCAAGTCATCCTCAACTCCAGGGGACAGCCGAAGAAAGAAGAAGACAGAGAGACTGTATATATTAACAGCTACACACACCAAATCATGCAACTGTAAACTTCGCCTTGCTAAGCCGCCTTAAACATTGAATCCAGCTGTTATACCATTATTACCACAAACCCAGCTACTTTTGAGGTATTGTGACATATAAAATTTTGAAGGGACTGGACAGGTTAGATGCAGGAAGAATGTTCCCGATGTTGGGGAAGTCCAGAACCAGGGGTCACAGTCTAAGGATAAGGGGTAAGCCGTTTAGGGACACTACAACACTGAGTGAAGTGTGATTCACTCTTTTTTTTACTTGTCATCAAAGACAAAGTCAGACACAGCGATGCATTAACTCTACTGTATTTAACAACATCAATTATAACAATTTGAGCATTTAAAATACCTGGATATATAGTTAATTGACAAAAATATAAATCATTATAGACACAATAAATATTTAAGGATATCACATAGAAACATCGAAAATAGGTGCAGGAGTAGGCTATTCGGCCCTTCGAGCCTGCACCACCATTCAATAAGATCATGGCTGATCATTCACCTCAGTACCCCTTTCCTGCTTTCTCTACATACCCCTTGATCTCTTTAGCCGTAAGGGCCACATCTAACTCCCTCTTGAATATATCTAACGAACTGGCATCAACAACTTTCTGCGGTAGAGAATTCCACAGGTTAACAACTCTCTGAGTGAAGAAGTTTCTCCTCATCTCGGTCCTAAACGGCTTACCCCTTATCCTTAGACTGTGACCCCTGGTTCTGGACTTCCCCAATATCGGGAACATTCTTCCTGCATTTAACCTGTCCAGTCCCTTCAAAATTTTATATGTCACAATACCTCAAAAGTAGCTGGGTTTGTGGTAATAATGGTACAACAGCTGGATTCAATGTTTAAGGCGGCTTAGCAAGGTGAAGTTTACAGTTGCATTCAACATATCACTGTCAGATTTCCACATTATCTTGCTGTGGTATGAGCATAAACATATAAGTTTGCCCTTGTAGGTTGGAAACTAACATTGGGGCATTTTTCATTCCTCTGGGATGGTTGTTTCACCTCTGGAGCGTCTGAAGAAAGTCTCTGTCCATGGTCAATGCTTCTTTCTTTTGTCATGTTCTTCCAGATTATCTAATTTTACATGTACATTATTTCTCTATGTTCAAATACTGTTACTTTTTCTATTCAGAGACTTTGAGCTGTCAAACAATAGTTGTGCTACACGATGTAAGTTTATTTCTGTTCTTTTCATATCTTTGCAACTTTCACTCTTAACTCACCAACTTTTATGCAGCACTTCTCTAGCTCGGAATACTTGCCTCCAATGCCCTTGACAACAACTTTTTCACCATCTATCATTTTGAAAACTTTCTCAAAAATCATCTGATTTGCATGGGCAAAGTGTGACCTTTTAATTTTACAATGCAAATCCCAGATTATTATTATTGGCTACCCAAGGTTATCATTTAGGCACATGTCATAAACAATAGTGGTCCGATTTTAATTAGTATGATGAAAGCCTGGACTCCGATTAGGTCATTTACTACCTGGGACTAATCTTAACTTGTCCCAACTGGGGAAAATGGGGCAATACTACAGTTAAAATGGCGGTGCAGAACGTACTGCCCTGTTTGCACCTCTGCTGCCATCACTACCATTTTGAAAGGGGCCTACTGTTGGGTAGTCAAAGTGCTTGCCTGTTTCAGGTAATAGGCACCTGTGAATATGCAAATAGGAGTCCTGTGACATACATAAGACCCCGATTGCCATTTTAGGAGTGAACTGTCGGAGCGTACTCTGCGCATTCACCAATCAATTCCACAGGCGATAAAGAAGAAGAAGCCCAGCAAAGATAAATTTGAAATTATTTTTGTGGGGCCAGGAGGAGCAGGGCTCCACAAAACTAATCTGGACCGTTGACGCCCTGGGACGCCCCCTCCAATATCGTGACACCTCCCCTCACCTGCCAGCTAGGACGATCCAATCCTGGCCAGCCTTAATCTGGCAAGCTGCATCGGGACGCCCATTTGGCACCTCACAGCTTGCTGGTTGGACGTAAATGAGGCAGGGGCCTCCAAATTGTGGCTGATTCTTTACTGCTAGGATCGGCAACAAGCTCACTCTGTCAGTCGGGCTCCCAAAAGTCGAAATCGAACTCTCTCTTTTCCCAGCATTGAAATGGCGATAAAGTGGCAACTTTCCTGATATAAATCTCTTTCAAGGTTCATCTCTGGTTGTTTATTCAGATGCCATGACACATCAATTACTCTAGTTCGTTGGTAACCTTGACAGGTTTGTTCAATCTGGCATCGTTTTTTAAGTAAAATCATCTGTTCGTACTTGTATGTATGGGTCCTTTGTCTCAGCTTCTCCCAGCTTTAAGTAATAACCCTTTAGTTTTCCCAGAATTTAGAAGTGTGGTTTCGAAGGTCCATTTCCTGCACAGCGAAGAAACAAAACAAAAATCAGAGGGTTGTTGGGTATTGAGTATTGATTAATTACTGGTTGAAACTACTGTAATTGTATAAATGATTACTGTTGTTAACAAAATGTGAACTAATATATCACTCATGCTAAAAAAATCAACTTCTGGAATTAATATATGGAGTAGAATGGTACAGGACAATCTGACAACATATTAGATGCACAAGGGGGCCCTGAAAAGTAAGATGTTGAGGGGGGTCTAGTGAAAGAATTGCTTAGGTCAAGAAAAGGTCACAAAAACTACATTTCCTGAGATGCAAACAACCTGTATATAAATGAAAGGAAAACGCACAGAGTTTGTGGGTAACCTGAGAGTGAATAAATAGGAAAGCCAACAGATTACTGTGGACACAGATAAGAAGATTTGAAGGATTGTTTGGGCGGATGGACCCAGTCACATAACGTTGAGGTACGTTGAGATAACAGGTCATCTGCATTATATGATTGAAGAGAGAACAAAGATAAGGGGCTGGATTTTTGGATCATTTGTGCCTTTGTTGGCGCCCCGGAGAGGCGGTAAATGGTGATTCTAGGCGTAACGCGGCCAATCCAGCTTTTAACGCTCGGTTGGCAAATTCGGCTCATGGTTTGTGGCGGCGCAGATAGTTACCTCGCCACCCTCTAGTTTCACTGAAATCATGACGTCAATCATCGTCCAATGCTCCGCTAGTGTACGGCCCCCATCTTCGCTCTCAGTGACCATCAGCATGCCTTTGTGCATGTTCAATGAAACTTGCTGTTCATTGATCAAGTGAATTGCTTCTGTCTTGCAGAGCATTTTCTTAGAAACAAGACTGTGGCCAGAATTTTCTGGGTTCCGTGCCGGCGCGATTGGAGGTGGGTCGGGTGGGAAATTTGAAAAATCTTGCAGCAAGTCGACAACTCGCCGTCAATCCGCCCCCACGTGCCTTTCCCTCGGGCACATTTGCTGGCGCGATAACGACCCGAACGGCAGAGGCGGGCGAGCTAATTCAAATCATTATTAGGTACTTGTCAGACCCTTGAGAGTCATTTTAACCTGACCTTTCAAATTTCATTGGATGATCATGGGAATCAAGCAGCTCATGAACCATGTCTGTCAATGTCTGGACGGGGCGGGGGCGGGTGGCTGCGGGGAGGGAGGGAGCTCTTGATGGACCTGTGGGGGAGTAAAGAGATGAGTTACATATGTCACATCAAGAATGGGTACAGATATCATTATGCACATGATGGCCATTCACTGGCTGCTGATGAGTATGAGTGACTGATGTATACCATTTAGCTGTATGATATGTAATTCTGTCATCAGGTTGCTGAGATGTCTCGCTCCGTCTCCCTCCAACTGCTTGGCAACTCCAGAACCTTCCAAGGCAGCCTCCTCTGCTGATGTTAGGACCGCGTTCCACCTCTGCTTCTCTCCCTCTCCCTCTTATTGTGGGCTTTCTTTTCCTGCAAGGATGGAAAGAAGAGAAGGTTGAGTGAGAATGATGGAATGAGTGTAAGGAATGGATGGGTTACATCTTTAGAGGGAGACTATGATGGAGTGGGATGCCAAAGCCAAGTGGCCTCCTTGTGTGCTGTTAGCTGGTATGAATCATAAATAGAATCATAGATACTTACCGCAGAGAAGGAGGCCATTCAGCCCATTGTGCCTATGCTGGCTCTCTGAAAGAGCAGTCGTGCTTAGTCCTACAAGTCCCTGCTTTCTCTCCATAACCCTGTAAGTTCCTCATCCTCCAGTACCTGTCCAACTCCCTTTTAAAATTATTTATAGAATTAGCTTCCATCACCTTTTCGGGTCGAGCATTCCAGATCCCGACAACACTCTGAAAAAATCCTCCTCATCTCCCCTCTAGATTTTTTTCCAATGATTTTGAATCTATTATCTCTAGTTATTGGTCCACTCGACAGAGGGAATATATTTTCCCTATTTACCCTATCAAAACCTCTCATCATCTTGAACACCTCTATTCGAGCAATCTGAGTGCTCCAATTGGCCAGGATTCTTATTCTTTGCTACTAAATGATGGAACCGGTGGGAAGTTGCATAGGATTAATTGGGCTGAACATATTAATAGCCTGCTAATACCATCTGAACTGCCACATAAAAACTGGTCACTTGGACAAGGTACTGGCAACTTGATAGGCCCGAGGGAACTATATTTAGTCCTGACCAATATTTATCCCTCAACCAACATCAGTTAAACAGATTATCTGGTCATTATCACATTGATGTTTGTGGAACCTTGCACAAATTGCCTGCCATGTTTCCTACATTACAACAGTGACTACATTTCAAAACTATTGGCTGTAAAACACTTTGAAACCTCTTGCAGTCGTGAAATGCGCAACATAAATGCCAATTCTTTCTCTCTTTACAGGGTCAATTCAGTGAATTGGTAAGCCACACTGAAAGTTCAGATTGGAGATGGGGCTGCAACACACTTAAGGGGGAGAAATTGCGTAGGGTGAGTGTGAGGGGTGGATAGTGAGATGGGGATGTGAAAATGTAGATAGAGAGAGGGTTGGGTAGATGTGTAAGGTATGTTGGTGTGAGTAATGATGTGCAGCAGCAGGGTCAGGAAGGCAGAGTGATGGGGATGTGATGGGAGGCACAGCAGGATAAAGCTGAGTGCAGGTTTGTATTCACCTTTCCTGATCTAATGAGATCATTGAATCGTTTCTAGCACTGTCCCCAGGTCCTCCTGTCCTCCTGACCACATCCCTGGTGTTTACCTCCTCTGCTATTTGCAGCCAGCCAGACCCTTTTGGTCTCCTGGGGAGGTCTCTTCCACCCATTACAAGGGAAGAGGACCTCCACAAGCATATGCAGGGAGTCATCCGAGAACCTGGTTGCAGCCTTCTATCTCAGTGTAGTCATATTTGGCACTTTTTCCAGCAGCTCAATTGTGCAGTGTACTGCCTGCACACTCCTAGATGAACCTTCAAATGCAATGTGACCATGGGTTTAAATATCCCGGCTGAAAACACGTCATCGCTGACGTCATCAGACCCGCACCATTTAATTGGGCCGGGTAATGCGCAGGGCGACCTTAATAGGCACCATTAAATTAAAGTTGCTATGATGAGCGGCTTGGATTCAGGAACAGGGTCGTGATCCACCATGGTGACTTCCCGTACCCGACCCACCCAGGTACGGAAAATTCCAGCCTGTGTCTGTAAAGTCCTGACCCTGCAGTACAGACTTACACGAGGCACATGCTGAAGTCAAGGTCACTCTGGACATGCACCTTTATTTCACAGCTCTCGAGTGCCTCACTTGCCTGAGACCTGCCTTTATATACCTATGTGGAACAGGTATGCAGTGTCTCCTGCAAGTGCACCCCTGGTGGTAAAGTATGCTTGTGGTTACAGGTCATATCTAGTTACAGTCATGTATAGCATGGTAAGATACAGTTATATACAGTAGTGTGAGATACATGACGCCACTCCCCCAAGGTCTTATTGTCTTTATAGATTCAGTCTCTCAGGTGGTCTGTGCTCTCGCGTGGAGCGTCTTAGTTGTGGTTCAGTTGTTTGCCTTGGTGCCTGTTTTTCTTTCAGTGTGATTGCTGGTATCTCGCCTGGGCTGTCTGTTTCGTTCAGTATGATTGCTGGTTGCTCGCCTGGGCGGTCTGTTGAGACTGCTCTTTCCTCAGGTTGTTCCCTCTGTCTGTCCACCAGGTGTGGTGTGAGTTCCACATTGTAGTCTGCCTCTGGTTCTGCAGTGTTGTTGGTGAATCTACTTCTTACTTGGTCTACATGCCTCCAGCAGGTTTGGCCATTGTCCATTTGTACAACCAGTACCCTGTTTCCTTCCTTGCCTGTTACTGTCCCTGCAAGCCATTTAGGACCCTGCCATAGTTTAGCACAAACACTTTGTCCCCTATCTCATTCCACCTCCCCCTCGAATTTCGGTCATGGTACTCAGTTAGCTTCCGGCGCTTTGCCTCAACAATTTCATGCATGTCTTGGAGGATTAATGAGAGCTGCGTCTTTAAGGTCCGTTTCATCAATAGTTGCGCGGGGGGAGCCCCAGTCAACGAATGCGGACGAGATCTGTATGCCAGCAGCAGTCGCGACAGGCGGCTCTGCAGCATGGGACCTTGGATTTTGAGCATCCCTTGTTTATTGATCTGCATTGCTCGCTCCGCCTGGCCATCGGAGGCCGGCTTGAACGGTGTCATCTTAACGTGATTTATGCCGTGGTCAACTATAAAATCTTGGAATTCTGCGCTGGTGAAGCACGGACCATTATCACTGACCAATATGTCAGGAATTCCGTGCATTGCAAACATTGTTCTAAGGCTCTCCACAGTGGTGGAGGTGGTGCTCGAGTTTAAAATGGTGCACTCGATCCACTTTGAAAATGCATCGACGAATACGAGGAACATTTTGCCCATGAATGGGCCCGCATAGTCTACATGCACCCGCAACCACGGTTTGGTGGGCCAGGGCCAGGGGCTTAGGGGGCCTCCCTGGGGGCATTACTGAGTTGGGCACAAATGGTGCACCGCCGGACGCAGAGCTCCAAGTCCGCGTCAATGCCAGGTCACCAGATGTGGGATCTGGCTATGGCCTTCATAAGGACGATCCCCGGGTGCTCGCAGTGGAGCTCCCGGACAAACGCCTCTCTGCCTCGCAAGGGCATAACTATTCGGCTGCCCCACATCAGGCAGTCTGCCTGTAGTGATAGTTCATGCATGCGCCTATGGAAAGGTTTGATCTCCTTGGGGCAGGCATTGCGGGCCTCTGCCCAGTCACCAGTGAAAACACATCTTTTGACTAAGGATAACGTGGGGTCGCTGGTCGTCCAGGCTCTGATTTGGCGAGCCGTCATGGGCGAACCTGTGGATTCAAAGGCATTGATTGCCATGACCATCTCACAGTCCTGTTCGTTGGACCCTTCCGTGGTCACCAGGGGTAGCCTGCTAAGCACGTTGGCACAGTTGTCTGTGCCTGGTTTGTACCTTATTGTGTTGTCGTAAGACGCCAGCATGAGTGCCCACCGCTGAATGCGCGCCGAGGCGTTGGCGTTTATTGCCTTGCACTCGGATAGCAGGGACGTGAGGGGTTTGTGGTCTGTTTCTAATGCGAACTTGGCCCCGAAAAGGAATTGGTGCATCTTTTTGACACCGTACACGCACATGAGCGCCTCCTTCTCAACCATACCGTACCTGCGCTCCGCCCGCGAAAGTGACCTGGAGGCATAAGCAACGGGCTGCAATTTACCCGCATCATTGACATGCTGTAAAATGCACCCGACCCCGTACACTGACGCATCACATGTAAGGACTAACTTTTTATCTGGGTCAAAAAAGGCTAAAACACTGTTGGAACACAGAAGGTTGCGTGCCTTATTGAAGGCGCGTTCTTGGGCGTCCCCCCAAAACCAATCGCACCCCTTTCTGAGTAGCATGTGGAGAGGCTCCAGCAGCGTGCTCAAGTTCTGCATAAAGTTCCCAAAGTAATTGAGTAGCCCGAGAAAGGCGTGCAGTTCCGAGACATTTCGGGGTCTGGGTGCCAGACGAATTGCTTCGGTTTTGGATTCGGTTGGGCGGATTCCATCAGCGGCAATCTTTCTGCCCAAAAATTCAACCTCGGGCACGAGAAACAGACACTTGGATTTCTTAACTCTTAGGCCTACCCGATCCAATCGACTTAGTACTTCCTCCAAATTGCGGAGATGGGAGTCGGTGTCCCTGCCTGTGATGAGTATGTCATCTTGAAACACAACCAACCCGGGATAGACTTGAGCAGACTTTCCATGTTGCGCTGGAATATAGCAGCTGCTGACCTAATGCCGAATGGGCATCAATTGTACATGAAAAGGCCTCGATGTGTGTTGATGGTGGTGAGTAGCTTAGACTCTTCGGTCTGTTCTTGCGTCATATATGCAGATGTGAGATCTAGTTTCGAGAAAAGTTTTCCTCCAGCCAATGTGGCAAATAGGTCCTCCACTCTGGGCAGCGGGTACTGGTCCTGTAGGGAGACTCTGTTTATGGTAGACTTGTAATCCCCACAGATTCGTACGGATCCATCAGGCTTAATGACGGGGACGATGGGACTTGCCCAGTTGCTAAATTCCACGGGTGAGATAATGCCTTCCTGCAGAAGCTGGTCCAGTTCGTGTTCAATGTTTTCCCTCATCACATAAGGCACAGCTCTAGCCTTGAGATGGACCGGTCTGGCATCCTGTGTGATGTAGATTTTAACTTTAGCCCCTTTGAAGGTGCCCACACCTGGCTGAAAGAGATGTTCAAAATGACTTAGAACTGTTGAGCAGGAGGTCCGTTCCTCTGACGACATGGCGTGAACATCATCCCATTTCCAATTTAGATTTGCCAGCCAGCTTCTCCCCAGCAGTGCTGGGAGATCTCCGGGGACAATCCACAGGGGAAGTAGGTTCACCGTCCCTTTGTGTGTGACTGAGAGCATGGCGCTGCCAAAGACTGGGACGATTTCTTTGGTATATGTCCTTAGTTTGGTGCCAATCCTTGTGAGTTTTGGTCTGTTGCTTTTGTGCGGCCACAGCTGTTCAAATTGTTGGATGCTCATGAGAGATTGACTAGCTCCCGTTCCATGTTGACGGATATCCCGTTGAGTAGGACCCTCATCATTATTGGAGGCATCTTGTTATAAGAACAGTGGACATTGATCGTGTTGACCCGCTGTACCTCGGCGTCCCGGGCACTGTCCCCACCGTCTTCTGGTCCACTTTCCGACCCTTCCGATTCGTATACCAGCCGAGCTGCTGTTTTTCTGTACATGCGAGCCAGATGACCTGTATAGTTGCAGTTTCTGCAAACCGCATGCTGAAATCGACACCCCCTTGTTGAGTGCCTTCCCCCACATCTCCAGCACAGACAGCTTCCATTGTTTCCGAAGGATGAACTGCATCTGGCTGATCTCTGTTGAGCTTCTCTCAGTTTATAGTTGATTGCTCGCATTGTGGGTTGTTGAGGTGTGAACAGCCGTTCATGTGGCACTTGATGGCTTCTGGCGCCATTGCCCGCTGTTGAAAGCCTGCTCTCCTGCTTTTGTCTGTATGTGGGGGTAGCGGCTTGTTTCATGCTGTGAACCCCTTGTTCCGATGTTTCGTTAGTTGTCGTACCCGCAGTATAGATCAACCTCGTTTCTTCTTCTCCTGCCAAGAATGTCTGTGCGACCAGTGCTGCTGCCTCTAGGGTCAAGTTCTTGGTCTCTATAAGCTTTCAGAATATGCCTGTGTGTCCTATTCCTTCAATAAAAAAGTACTTCTCTCCTTAGTTCATCAGAGAACTCACATAAACTAGCCAGCCTCCGAAGTTCCGCCACAAAGTCGGGTATGCTCTGGCCCACACGGTGTCTGTAGTTATAGAACCTGTGTCTGCCCATGTGTAGGCTGCTCGCTGGCTTCAGGTGGTCTCTCACCAGTGAGCTCAACTCCTCAAACTACTTGCTTGCTGGTTTCTCGGGTGCCAGCAGGTCCTTCATTAAGGCATATGTTTTCGAGCCACAGCTGGTCAAGAGATGGGCTCTTCTCTTGTCTGCCTTATCGTCACCCAACCAGTCTTTGGTCACAAAGCTTTGCTGGAGCCTTTCTATAAAATCCTCCCAATTGTCTCCAGCATTGTATTTTTCATCTGCGCCATTGGTAGCCATTCTGTGGATTCTGTGATCCCGTAACTCGTCGCCACTGTAAAGTCCTGACCCTGCAGTACAGACTTACACGAGGCACATGCTGAAGTCAAGGTCACTCTGGACCTGCACCTTTATTTCACAGCTCTCGAGTGTCTCACTTGCCTGAGACCTGCCTTTATATACCTGTGTGGAACAGGTATGCAGTGTCTCCTGCAAGTGCACCCCTGGTGGTAAAGTATGCTTGTGGTTACAGGTCATATCTAGTTACAGTCATGTATAGCATGGTAAGATACAGTTATATACAGTAGTGTGAGATACATGACAGTGTCTACATGAGCTGGTGTTGTGTTGGGCATGAAAAAGGTATATGGTGAATCCGGAAGATGTAACAAGTTCTCCAAGTCTCCTGGCTAGCATTTGTCCTTCAATCAATACCAAAAATAGGTTAACAGTTTGTTCATTTCATTGCTGCTTGTGGGATTTTGCTGTGCCCAAAAAAACACTCGTTGCATTTTAAAGTAATTAATTGCATGTGAGATATTTTAGATCTTTCTGAGAGAATTGTTAAGGCACTACATTAATCAAGTCTTTTATTGGAAATGTGAGGGTGAACATTAATGAGGCAGGCCTTTCCATTCACTAAAGAATGTCCAGTAACTTATAACTAGACAAAACTTATTAAAATTGTGTTTTTACTTTCACACTTTTAATTATAGTTTGCTGATCAAATAAATGTGTTCTTTATTGTACTAAATATTGTACTTTATTGTACTCGTAATCAGGAAGGCAAATGGAATGTTGGCCTTTATTGCAAGGGGATAGAGTATAAAAGCAGAGAAGTCCTGCTACAACTGTACAAGGGTATTGGTCAGGCCACACCTGCGTACAGTTTTGGTCTCCGTATTTAAGGAAGGATATATGCATTGGAGGCTGTTGAGAGAAGGTTCACAAAGTTGATTCCAAAGATGAGGGGGTTGACTTATTAAGATAGGTTGAGTAGGTTGGGCCTGTACTCATTGGAGTTCAGGAGTTCGAAACATAAGATAATGAGGGGGCGAGACAAGGTGGATGCAGGGAGGATATTTCCACTCATAGGGGAAACTAAAACTAGGGGACATAGTCCCAGAATAAGGGGCCACCCATTTAAAACTGAGATGAGGAGGAATTTCTTCTCTCAAAGGGTCGTAAATCTGTGGAATTCTCTGCCCCAGAGAGCTGTGGAGGCTGGGTCATTGACTATATTTAAGGCAGAGATAGATAAATTTTTGAGCGATAAGGGAATAAAGAGTTATGGGGAGCAGGCAGGGACGTGAATCTGTGTCCATGATCAGATCAGCCATGATCTTATTAAATGGCGGAGCAGGCTCGAGGTGCCATGTGGCCTACTCCTGCTCCTATTTCTATGTTGTTACACTCTTAAATATTCTTTCTTGCTTTCCAAATGGACATACGATTTACATAATTCAACAGTTTATAAAACAGAATATAACTACAGATTCATGGAACATTTTGTTATTTGCAGCATTTTTTTATGAAAGTTTTGAGATACTAGTTTCATATTTAAGTGGCTCTGGATCTGCCCATTTCTCCATCTTTCATGCACAAATCTTATTTTTTTTCCCTTTCCCTCCCAAAGTTTAAACAGTATTCATGTTCATGCCTGGTTCCAAGGTGGCCAGGTACCTTGCCAAATAGCTTTTATTTATCAGGTGAGCCGAAATTGACCCTCCCAATAAGGTCTCTGGCCAGCTGAAAGCGGCGGCCAGGCTCTCCGCGAAGGGGCCGCCATTTTGTAAATTGCCCTACCTCAGATTTAGAGCGGTGTCCGGGACTGCTCCGCCTGTCTTCCTGCCGCGGCGTGCACGCGCCGACCCCTTACCAACCAGCGGGGACCCACTCGCCAAATTGCCCCTTGGGAAATTGCCCCGTGGGAGCGGCTCCGCCACGGATCGGTGCCCCCGGCAACTTTTGCTGTCGATACACTCTCTGTGCCATGGTGGGCCCGGCCGCCCTTAAAGGGGGAGGGTGTACTGCCGCGATGCCGTGTTCATTGTTTTTGTCGGTCAACTGCCAGGTCAGGCCGACAATTGTGGCCGCGGGTTCAGCTGGGCCACCGACAGGCAGCTTGGCACCCCCTCTTAGGTGCCAGGTTGCTGGCCTGGCCGAAACCCTCCCTGGTAGCCCAGTGTTTGCCACTAAAGTGACGACAGTGTGCAGCGGCTCCTCTTTAACTGAAGGGGAGAGACGTTGTGACGCACCAGTGAGATGATGTCATCAGCACAGCGCAGGTGACTGACAGCCTCGGCTACTTTGCCCCGCCCCCATTTCCGCCCTGCTTTGACGGCCACTCTGCCCCGCTCCCACTTCCATCCCCATGATGAAGCCACTTCCGCCCTGCTTGAAAAAAATTCCCGAAGATCTGAATTTCGACGGCTCGGCCGTCCCAATGCATGGGGCGGCCAGAACACATTGAAACCGGTAGGTGTGCCTCGTTTCCGGCGGTGGGCAATTTCGGCCCCTAAGTATTCACAGGTCATTCAACAGCAGGGTGGATTATAGTGGAGTCCAATGCTATTTTCACCTGTACATCCACACACCCACACATGTGCACTAACAGCAGCAGTCAATGCATGCTGATTTGTCCCATCCTAAAGAGGAATGCTTGGGCCAATAGCATCACTCCTACCAATTTTACAAATTTTTATGAGACTAGAGAGACTTTCCATCTTAACAAAAAAACATTCAGAATAGGTCATACCAGCTCAGTTGTATTTTCTGCCAGCTGATCACACGGTGGCCTTGACAAAACCATTGGAAAGTTCGAGAACCAGCTCATCCTTCCTTCTGTTAGAGCTAGATGAATATTTTGTGAATGACACCATAAAGGAGAGAAACAGGTAAGGAGAGACATATTATTTGAATGGGGAGAAATTACAACATGCTGCAGTGCAGAGGGACCTGGGGATCCTTGTGCATGAAACTCTTTTTGGAGTTCATCTGCAAAACAAAAAACATTAAACGGTGCCACCCGACCTGGGTGACACTCCAGACATTTACAAGGCCCCTTTTTTTTTTTTTTCCCCCTTTTTTTTTTGTGTTTTTCTTTTTTTGGGTTTTTTTTTTGGGCACTAAAATCACAATTTTCCCCAGTGCCCCCTATAAAAGGGAAGGGGGACACTAAAAGCACCGGCAATTAAAACAAATTAAACTTAAAAACGTAAAATCAAATTAAAATTTGGTTGCCGGGCGTGATGATGCACTCCAGTCCCTCCGGTGCCCACCTCTCGCGGAAGGCCGCGAGCGTACCGGTGGACACCGCGTGCTCCATCTCCAAGGACACCCTGGACTGGATGTAAGAGCGGAAGAGAGGCAGGCAGTCAGGTTGAACGACCCCCTCGACCGCCCGCTGCCTGGACCGGCTGATGGCACCGTTGGCCGTGCCCAGGAGCAGTCCTACGAGGAGGCCTTCGGACCGACCCGCTCCCCTCCGCACAGGGTGCCCAAAGATCAGGAGAGTGGGACTGAAGTGCAGCCAGAATTTCAGGAGCAGCCCCTTCAAATAATGGAACAGGGGCTGCAACCTCGTGCACTCAATAAAAACATGGAACACGGACTCCTCCAGACCGCAGAAATTGCAGGCGGCCTGGGAGTCCGTGAACCGGCTTAAAAATTTATTGCACGGCACTGCTCCGTGCACCACCCTCCAGGCCAAGTCCCCGATGAATAGTGGGAGGACCCCTGCGTAGAGTGCCCTCCATCGGGGACCCCCGCCTCCTCCGGACGGCAAGATGGTACGCCATGGCGTGTCCGGACGGCCGGCGAGGATGGCAAAGTTGAGAGTGTGCAGGAGCAGCCAGTACAGGAAACTCCTCCGCGCGGAACTGAAAGGCACGGAGTGGATTTCCCCGAGGCGGCTCAAGTTGTGAGGCGCCGGCCCCCGAGGGAGGTTCCGGGGTTTGGCGCCGATGAGGAATTCCGTCCGGACGGGGGTCAGTTCGGACGGGATCTCCCCACGTGCTTGAGCCTCCTCGATGCACCTAACGGAGTCAGGGCCCAGAGCTGTTTTTAGCGACTCGATGGCATCGGCCGCGTGGCGGACGTTGGCAGAGTTTAGGCGCCGCGCCAGCGTGTCTGGCGCCATCCAGCCCGCTCCACCGCCATCGAGCAGGTCCCTGACCCTGGTCACCTCACCAGCCACAGCCCTCTCTTCCGACCGCCACATAAAACCTCGGTCGTGGAGGTACGGATTCCCGAGCAGCGGCTCCTGCAGGACAGCCGCCACTCCAGCCGGCGGAGAGCTGCGCTTGGTGGAGACTTTGTTCCAGACCCTGATGAGTTCCCTGTAAAAGACAGGCAGCTCCCGGAGGGCGGTCCTGGCACCCCCCAGGTTCACAAACAGGAGCTGCGTGTCATAATTGAGGTCGCGCTGCTGGCGGAAGAAATACCTCGCCAGAGCGCACCACCTAGGAGGGGACTCGACGTAAAGGTATCTCTGCAGGGTCTGAAGACGGAAAGTCGTGAGCTGGGCGCTGACGCACACCAACGACTGACCGCCCTCCTCAAGCGGGAGACTCAAGACCGCGGCAGAGACCCAGTGCTTCCTGTTGTTCCAGAAGAAGTCCACCAGCTTCTTCTGTATATTAGCGACAAACGCAGGGGGAGGGGTCAAAGTGACCAGCCGGTACCACAGCATTGCGGCCACCAGCTGGTTTATGACTAGCGCTCGACCCCTGTAGGACAGCACTCGGAGCAGTCCTGTCCAGCGCCCTAGGCGAGCGGTGACCTTGGCCTCCAGCTCCTGCCAGTTCGCCGGCCAGGCTCCCTCGTCGGGGCTAAGGTAGACTCCCAGATAGAGGAGATGGGTCGTGCTCCAGGCAAAAGGCCTGAGCTCCTCCGGCAGGGAGTCCACCCGCCACTGACCCACCAGGAGTCCGGAACATTTCTCCCAGTTGATCCTGGCGGAGGACGCGGCCGAGTAAATCTCCTGGCACTCACGCATCCTCCGCAGGTCAGCGGGATCCTCTACCGCGAGGAGCACGTCATCGGCGTAAGCCGAGAGGACGACCTCCACGCCCGGCCCTTGCAGAGCCAGTCCCGTCAACCTCGTCCGCAAGAGGCGCAGGAAAGGCTCCACGCAAACGGCGTATAACTGGCCGGACATGGGGCATCCCTGGCGCACCCCTCTCCTAAAGCGAAGGGGCGCCGTCAAGGACCCGTTAACCTTAATCAGACACTCCGCGGTGGCGTACAAAAGTCGGATCCGGGCGACGAAATGCGTCCCGAACCCGAAAGCGCGCAGAGTTCCGAGCAGATAGTCGTGATCCACCCTGTCGAACGCCTTCTCTTGGTCGAGGGATAGGAAGGCGACCGACAGACCAGCCTCCTGGGAACAATGGATGAGGTCCCGGACCAGATGGATGTTATCGTGGATTGTCCGGCCCGGGACCGTGTAGGACTGGTCGGGGTGGATCATGTGGTCCAGCACGGCACCAAGGCGAGCAGACATCGCCCTGGCGAAGATTTTGTAGTCCGTGCTGAGGAGGGAGACCGGGCGCCAGTTCTTAAGGAGGCGGAGATCGCCCTTCTTAGGCAGCAGGACGATGACTGCCCTGCGCCAAGAGAGGGGCATCTCCCCGGTCGCCAGACTTTCCCCCAGGACCCGCGCGTAGTCGCTCCCCAGGACGTCCCAGAACGCCCTGTGGAACTCCACGGTCAGCCCGTCCAGCCCCGGGGATTTTCCCCTCGAGAGCCGGGCGAGGGCACCGGTCAGCTCCGCCAGGCTTAGCGGAGCTTCCAGATTTTCGGCGCCCTCCGGGCTGACTTTCGGCAGGTCCTCCCACAAAACTCTACGCGCTTCCTCGCTGGACGGATCCGGAGAGAACAGAGCCCCGTAATATTCACGGGCCCTGTTGTTGACGCCCTCCGGATCCGAGACGAGAGAGCCGTCGTCGGCCAGCAGCGTCAAGAGCTGCTTACGGACACTCTGCCTTTTTTCCAGCGAGTAGAAGAAGGGGGAGCCGCGGTCCAGATCCCGCAGGAACCGGATCCGCGACCTCACGAACGCGCCTCGGGACCCGACGAGCTGCAGGTCCTTCAGCGCGGCCTTCTTCGCTTCGTACACCGTCCGCAGGGCCGGGTCCTGGGCGACTTGACCGAGACGGGCTTCCAGGTCGAGCACCTCTTTTTCTAGGCGCCCGACTCTGGCCGCCCGCCTCTTGGTCGACCCCCTCGCGTACTCTTGACAGAAGACACGGACGTGAGCCTTGCCCACGTCCCACCATAGCCTCAAGGAGGGGAAGCCCCCCTGCTTCCTTCTCCAGTCGGACCAGAATCGACGGAACGAGTCCTGGAACCGCACGTCCTCCAGCAGCCGGTTGTTAAAGTGCCAGTACGCGGACCCCGTCCTCGCGCAGAGCGAAGCGAGCTCCGCCCACACCAGGTGGTGGTCCGAACACGGCACCGGCCGCATGGAGGCCGCCGGGACGCAGGAAACGTACCCCCGAGACACGTAAAGGCGGTCGACTCTAGACCATCCTACTCCAGGCCTCACCCAAGTAAAAGCGCTGGAGTCGGGGTGGAGATTTCGCCAGACGTCCACCAAGTCGAAGGACCCGACCAGGTCCCTCAGCTTCTCCATCGCCGTCATGCACTGCGGGGCACCGGAGCGGTCCCTCGCCTCGAGGGTGCAGTTAAAATCCCCCCCGAGGACAATGCAGTCGCCGACGTCGACGGAGCCAAGAAGAGCGGACACCTCTTCAAAGAAGCGCGTTTGCTGCGGGCCGGGCTGAGGGGCGTACACGTTCACGAGATGGAGCGGCACGTCCCCCAGGCGAACCGTTACATGCAGCAAGCGGCCTGGCACGGGCTCCTCGACCCCCAAGATCTCCGGCTGAAAATGCGGGCCCAGCAAGATGGCCACCCCACTAGAAATGGCGGTGAGGTGGCTCATGCGGACCTCTCCTTGCCATTCCAGGAGCCACGTGGCTTCGTCTCCCGGAACGGTGTGGGTTTCTTGCAGGAAGCACACCGCATATTTCCCCTCCCGCAGGAGCGAAAAATTGTCAAATCTACGGCGTGCCCCTCTGCCGCCGTTGATGTTGAGGCTGGCTATGGTTATCTTCATGACAAAAGCATAGTGCAACCTCTACCTTAACCTATTGTGGGGGGCGGGGAGTGGAGTCGTTTGTTGACCTCCACTCCTTCAGCAGCCCAGCGAGGAACTTTTTGAGCCGGCGCAACTCAAGGCCTTGAGCCTTTGATAAGGGCCCGCCCGCGGCCATGGTTTTAGCGGTGGCGCGGACGGACGCGACGAGCAGCCCCGGCTCGGACCATCTTTCCAGGGCCAGACGGGCTTGGTCGCGGCGACCCCGGCACTGGACCAAAAAGTCCCGGAGTTCCTCTGCGGGAATGAGGAGGGTCTCAGTGGCGGCCGCGAGCAGATCCACCGCCTCACTGGCGATGGACTCGAGATCTTCACCCGCGTCCTCCACCGAGTCCCCGTCCCCCTCCGGGAGGTCGCCGCTAGAAGCCGGCCCGTCGACCGCACGAGGTACGGCAAACGGCCTGGCCGCTCCATCTGGCCCTGGCTCTGCCCCGATCCCACCCCCAGGATCTTTTAAAATTGGTGCTGGGTCGGGAAGCGACAGCGGAAGGTGTTCCTCCTCCGCCCCAGGAACCGGGGAACACGGAGAGACCTGGTTTAGAAAATTCTCCAGGTCCACCAAGTCCCTCAGCTCCAAAGTAGGGGGCGAGGGTTGTTGTTCTTTCCCCTCCCCGCCGCCAGCCCCCGGCCCAGCGTGTGGATGTATGTTAAAATTTTCAGTTTCTGCCGAGTCGAGCAAATCCCGGGGGAAGTTGGGTATTGGCTGGGCGGGCTCAGGTTCGGCCTTTTCGGCCCCGCCCGCCTCAGTCCCCGGGATGCTCGACCCGGCGGCTACGCATTCTTCCTCTGGCCCCACGCCCCCCACGACAGGCAGATCTTCCACGCCCTCCCCAGGAGGCAGCGGCTGGGCAGCCTCGACTGTCTCACCCTCCCCGGGGACAGACTCCTCGCGCCTGCAGCGCAATTTGGGGGCGCTGGTGGGGGACGCGGGACACGCGGCGGGCACCGACTCCTCCGCGGAGGGATGTTGTTCCCCCTCCGCCTCATTGGGGCGGTGCCTCTTTTTGTTCCTGGGGGTGCGCGAAGGCAGGGAGACCTCCATTTCTGCCGAGGCCTCCCGCTCCGCCCCCCCCTTTTCCTTTTCTTGCCCGCGCCCGGGCCCCTCTGCGGTATTGGTCAAGGGCTCAGGCACGGGCTCAGGGCACCCCGCGCTCGCCGGTGACGGGGTTGGGCTGAGCGCGGTGGTCAAATTTTCTGCCGCACTGAGGGGATCCGCCTCTGGATGTTTTGCCTTCTTCCGCGCCTTCTTTCCGGTCGGACGCTCTCCCTCCCCCCCGCCGGAGGCCGTGAAAACAAAGGCCCCCGGCGATGCCCGCGCACCTTCGGCTCCCGGCACGCGGACGCAACTAGGGGGAGGGGTGGCGGCGGCGCCAGCCTTGGCCGCCTTCGGTGGTTTGGCGGCCTTGGAGGCGGGGCAGTTCTTGCGAACGTGCCCCACCTCTCTGCAGGCATGGCACCGCACGCCGTCCGACGTCCAAAAGACGCGGTAGGCAGTCCCCTCGTGCACCACACTAAAAGACCCCTCCGTCGTCTCCTCCCGCGCCAGCCGGACAAAGAGCTGGCGGCGGAAGGAGAACACGTGGCGCAGGCTGTTCTCCCGGAGGCCAAGCGGTATGGGGTTGATCCCCGACCTTACCTCCCCCAGTTGGTGTAGGTGAGGGAGGAGGAGCTCAGCGGGAACAAAGGGCGGGACGTTCGATATGATGACCCTCTGCGCGGTGGCCTCGAGGGGATCCACCGGCAGGAACGTCCCGCCCACCGTGAGCCCCCTTTCGAGGGCCAGGGACACCGCCCGCTCCGACCCCAGGAAGAACACAGCCTTCCCAGACATCTTGGAGGCTGCGACAATGGCCGAGGGGCCGACTACCCCAGCCATCGCCCGCACGCACTCCTCGATGCTCATTGTGGGGTGAGTGTAGCTCTTGACCCCGTGTTTTTTTGTGATTAATCTGAATGGTGGCAGGGCAGCGGGTGGCGCAGGAGGTGCCGTGGAAGCGGTTGCCACCTGCGCATATGTCCTTGCTGGCCCTGTCACCGGCGTGGATGGGGTCGCCATCACGGGGTCCCTTTAAGGGCTACACCCACCCCAAAGTCACAGGCCTCAATGGTCATTATTGGCCTCTTGTATATTGACTGAGCAGAGGAGCCCTTAATGAGGCACACCTCTCCCCTAGTTGGCAATTGGGGAGGGGCCTTGCTCCCTCTGCTCAGTTGTCTTAATTGTTTTATCTTTTTTTTTAAATTAGAAGAAAGGGGTCTCAGAGAGAGAGGGGAGAAACAGAGTAACAGAGAAAGAGAGAGGGGGGGTGGGAATGGGGGGGGAAACTGCGAGGGCAGGTCTCCCCTCGCAGCTGTGGGTGGGTGCCATCCCAGATGGCAAAACACAAAGTCTTTGGGGTGGTCTTCAGGTGAGGGGAGAAGATGTCTTCACCTGGGGCAGCTAGAGCCACCAGGCACACACTCCTAACGATGTTTAATAGGGTGATTAAGAAAAATCTTCAGCCTGGTAGCTCCAGCTATCCCAGGCTAGGCAATTGGGGGGGGGGTTCACTTGTGGGGGGGGCCTAGTTGTAAGCAAGGCCCCCACACACACACACACCCCGCGATGTTCCGGCCCTCAGTGGTCTTCTTTCCTCCCCCCACCGATTCAACAAAGTCTTTTTGGGACTGCACCAATACACCCACCTGTTGAATGGTAGAGTCTCCCTCCTTCTACACTGGATGTTTGTTGGTCTTTCCCCCTCTCTCCAACTCTTTGCAGAATGGTAAAATGTTGTTTAAAAGTTTTCTGCTTCCTCCTCTCCCTCTGGGTGAAAGTTGGTGGTGAAGCCCCTTCCTTCCTTCTCTTCCTGGGCTGTTCTCAGGGCTCACTCCAGGCCTTCCAAACAGGAGCTAAGGTTGGTAGCTGCTCCTCTCTCTGCAGCACAGCTCCTACTGAGCAGGACACGCCTCCACTGCTCCACGATTGGTTCCTTGCGCATGAAACTCTTTTTGGAGTTCACCTGCAAAAACATAAAACATGAAACGGTGCCACCCGACCTGGGTGACACTCCAGACATTTACAAGAAACTTTTTTTCCCCCCTTTTTTTTTGGGCACTAAAATCACAATTTTCCCCAGTGCCCCCTATAAAAGGGAAGGGGGACACTAAAAGCACCGTCAATTAAAACAAATTAAACTTACAAACGTAAAATCAAATTAAAATTTGGTAGCCGGGCGTGATGATGCACTCCAGTCCCTCCGGTGCCCACCTCTCGCGGAAGGCCGCGAGCGTACCGGTGGACACCGCGTGCTCCATCTCCAAGGACACCCTGGACCGGATGTAAGAGCAGAAGAGAGGCAGGCAGTCAGGTTGAACGACCCCCTCGACCGCCCGCTGCCTGGACCGGCTGATGGCACCCTTGGCCGTGCCCAGGAGCAGTCCTATGAGGAGGCCTTCGGACCTACCCGCTCCCCTCCGCACAGGGTGCCCAAAGATCAGGAGAGTGGGACTGAAGTGCAGCCAGAATTTCAGGAGCAGCCCCTTCAAATAATGGAACAGGGGCTGCAACCTTGTGCACTCAATAAAAACATGGAACACGGACTCTTCCAGACCGCAGAAATTGCAGGCGGCCTGGGAGTCCATGAACCGGCTTAAAAATTTGTTGCACGGCACTGCTCCGTGCACCACCCTCCAGGCCAAGTCCCCGATGAATAGTGGGAGGACCCCTGCGTAGAGTGCCCTCCATCGGGGACCCCCGCCTCCTCCGGACGGCAAGATGGTACGCCATGGCGTGTCCGGACGGCCGGCGAGGATGGCAAAGTTGAGGGTGTGCAGGAGCAGCCCGTACAGGAAACCCCTCCGCGCGGAACTGAAAGGCACGGAGGGGATTTCCCCGAGGCGGCTCAAGTTGTGAGGCGCCGGCCCCCGAGGGAGGTTCCGGGGTTTGGCGCCGATGAGGAATTCCGTCCGGACGGGGGTCAGTTCGGACGGGATCTCCCCACGTGCTTGAGCCTCCTCGATGCACCTAACGGAGTCAGGGCCCAGAGCTGTTTTTAGCGACTCGATGGCATCGGCCGCGTGGCGGATGTTGGCAGAATTTAGGCGCCGCGCAAGCGTGTCTGGCGCCATCCAGCCCGCTCCTCCGCCATCGAGCAGGTCCCTGACCCTGGTCACCTCACCAGCCACAGCCCTCTCTTCCGACCGCCACATAAAACCTCGGCCGTGGAGGTACGGATTCCCGAGCAGCGGTTCCTGCAGGACGGCCGCCACTCCAGCCGGCGGAGAGCTGCGCTTGGTGGAGACTTTGTTCCAGACCCTGTTGAGTTCCCTGTAAAAGACAGGCAGCTCCCTTAGGACGGTCCTGGCACCCCCCAAGTTCACAAACAGGAGCTGCGTGTCATAATTGAGGTCGCGCTGCTGGTGGAAGAAATACCTCGCCAGAGCACACCACCTAGGAGGGGGCTCGACGTAAAGGTATCTCTGCAGGGTCTGAAGACGGAAAGTCGCGAGCTGGGCGCTGACGCACACCAAAGACTGACCGCCCTCCTCAAGCGGGAGACTCAAGACCGCGGCAGAGACCCAGTGCTTCCTGTTGTTCCAGAAGAAGTCCACCAGCTTCTTCTGTATCTTGGCGACAAACGCAGGGGGAGGGGTCAAAGTGACCAGCCGGTACCACAGCATTGCGGCCACCAGCTGGTTTATGACTAGCACTCGACCCCTGTAGGACAGCACTCGGAGCAGTCCTGTCCAGCGCCCTAGGCGAGCGGCGACCTTGGCCTCCAGCTCCTGCCAGTTCGCCGGCCAGGCTCCCTCGTCGGGGCTAAGGTAGACTCCCAGATAGAGGAGATGGGTCGTGCTCCAGGCAAAAGGCCTGAGCTCCTCCGGCAGGGAGTCCACCCGCCACTGACCCACCAGGAGTCCGGAACATTTCTCCCAGTTGATCCTGGCGGAGGACGCGGCCGAGTAAATCTCCTGGCACTCACGCATCCTCCGCAGGTCAGCGGGATCCTCTACCGCGAGGAGCACGTCATCGGCGTAAGCCGAGAGGACGACCTCCACGCCCGGCCCTTGCAGAGCCAGTCCCGTCAACCTCGTCCGCAAGAGGCGCAGGAAAGGCTCCACGCAAACGGCGTATAACTGGCCGGACATGGGGCATCCCTGGCGCACCCCTCTCCTAAAGCGAAGGGGCGCCGTCAAGGACCCGTTAACCTTAATCAGACACTCCGCGGCGGCGTACAAAAGTCGGATCCGGGCGACGAAATGCGTCCCGAACCCGAAAGCGCGCATAGTTCCGAGCAGATAGTCGTGATCCACCCTGTCGAACGCCTTCTCTTGGTCGAGGGATAGGAAGGCGACCGACAGACCAGCCTCCTGGGAACAATGGATGAGGTCCCGGACCAGATGGATGTTATCGTGGATTGTCCGGCCCGGGACCGTGTAGGACTGGTCGGGGTGGATCATGTGGTCCAGCACGGCACCAAGGCGAGCAGACATCGCCCTGGCGAAGATTTTGTAGTCCGTGCTGAGGAGGGAGACCGGGCGCCAGTTCTTAAGGAGGCGGAGATCGCCCTTCTTAGGCAGCAGGACGATGACTGCCCTGCGCCAAGAGAGGGGCATCTCCCCGGTCGCCAGACTTTCCCCCAGGACCCGCGCGTAGTCGCTCCCCAGGACGTCCCAGAACGCCCTGTGGAACTCCACGGTCAGCCCGTCCAGCCCCGGGGATTTTCCCCTCGAGAGCCGGGCGAGGGCACCGGTCAGCTCCGCCAGGCTTAGCGGAGCTTCCAGATTTTCGGCGCCCTCCGGGCTGACTTTCGGCAGGTCCTCCCACAAAACTCTACGCGCTTCCTCGCTGGACGGATCCGGAGAGAACAGAGCCCCGTAATATTCACGGGCCCTGTTGTTGACGCCCTCCGGATCCGAGACGAGAGAGCCGTCGTCGGCCAGCAGCGTCAAGAGCTGCTTACGGACACTCTGCCTTTTTTCCAGCGAGTAGAAGAAGGGGGAGCCGCGGTCCAGATCCCGCAGGAACCGGATCCGCGACCTCACGAACGCGCCTCGGGACCCGACGAGCTGCAGGTCCTTCAGCGCGGCCTTCTTCGCTTCGTACACCGTCCGCAGGGCCGGGTCCTGGGCGACTTGACCGAGACGGGCTTCCAGGTCGAGCACCTCTTTTTCTAGGCGCCCGACTCTGGCCGCCCGCCTCTTGGTCGACCCCCTCGCGTACTCTTGACAGAAGACACGGACGTGAGCCTTGCCCACGTCCCACCATAGCCTCAAGGAGGGGAAGCCCCCCTGCTTCCTTCTCCAGTCGGACCAGAATCGACGGAACGAGTCCTGGAACCGCACGTCCTCCAGCAGCCGGTTGTTAAAGTGCCAGTACGCGGACCCCGTCCTCGCGCAGAGCGAAGCGAGCTCCGCCCACACCAGGTGGTGGTCCGAACACGGCACCGGCCGCATGGAGGCCGCCGGGACGCAGGAAACGTACCCCCGAGACACGTAAAGGCGGTCGACTCTAGACCATCCTACTCCAGGCCTCACCCAAGTAAAAGCGCTGGAGTCGGGGTGGAGATTTCGCCAGACGTCCACCAAGTCGAAGGACCCGACCAGGTCCCTCAGCTTCTCCATCGCCGTCATGCACTGCGGGGCACCGGAGCGGTCCCTCGCCTCGAGGGTGCAGTTAAAATCCCCCCCGAGGACAATGCAGTCGCCGACGTCGACGGAGCCAAGAAGAGCGGACACCTCTTCAAAGAAGCGCGTTTGCTGCGGGCCGGGCTGAGGGGCGTACACGTTCACGAGATGGAGCGGCACGTCCCCCAGGCGAACCGTTACATGCAGCAAGCGGCCTGGCACGGGCTCCTCGACCCCCAAGATCTCCGGCTGAAAATGCGGGCCCAGCAAGATGGCCACCCCACTAGAAATGGCGGTGAGGTGGCTCATGCGGACCTCTCCTTGCCATTCCAGGAGCCACGTGGCTTCGTCTCCCGGAACGGTGTGGGTTTCTTGCAGGAAGCACACCGCATATTTCCCCTCCCGCAGGAGCGAAAAATTGTCAAATCTACGGCGTGCCCCTCTGCCGCCGTTGATGTTGAGGCTGGCTATGGTTATCTTCATGACAAAAGCATAGTGCAACCTCTACCTTAACCTATTGTGGGGGGCGGGGAGTGGAGTCGTTTGTTGACCTCCACTCCTTCAGCAGCCCAGCGAGGAACTTTTTGAGCCGGCGCAACTCAAGGCCTTGAGCCTTTGATAAGGGCCCGCCCGCGGCCATGGTTTTAGCGGTGGCGCGGACGGACGCGACGAGCAGCCCCGGCTCGGACCATTTTTCCAGGGCCAGACGGGCTTGGTCGCGGCGACCCCGGCACTGGACCAAAAAGTCCCGGAGTTCCTCTGCGGGAATGAGGAGGGTCTCAGTGGCGGCCGCGAGCAGATCCACCGCCTCACTGGCGATGGACTCGAGATCTTCACCCGCGTCCTCCACCGAGTCCCCGTCCCCCTCCGGGAGGTCGCCGCTAGCAGCCGGCCCGTCGACCGCACGAGGTACGGCAAACGGCCTGGCCGCTCCATCTGGCCCTGGCTCTGCCCCGATCCCACCCCCAGGATCTTTTAAAATTGGTGCTGGGTCGGGAAGCGACAGCGGAAGGTGTTCCTCCTCCGCCCCAGGAACCGGGGAACACGGAGAGACCTGGTTTAGAAAATTCTCCAGGTCCACCAAGTCCCTCAGCTCCAAAGTAGGGGGCGAGGGTTGTTGTTCTTTCCCCTCCCCGCCGCCAGCCCCCGGCCCAGCGTGTGGATGTATGTTAAAATTTTCAGTTTCTGCCGAGTCGAGCAAATCCCGGGGGAAGTTGGGTATTGGCTGGGCGGGCTCAGGTTCGGCCTTTTCGGCCCCGCCCGCCTCAGTCCCCGGGATGCTCGACCCGGCGGCTACGCATTCTTCCTCTGGCCCCACGCCCCCCACGACAGGCAGATCTTCCACGCCCTCCCCAGGAGGCAGCGGCTGGGCAGCCTCGACTGTCTCACCCTCCCCGGGGACAGACTCCTCGCGCCTGCAGCGCAATTTGGGGGCGCTGGTGGGGGACGCGGGACACGCGGCGGGCACCGCCTCCTCCGCGGAGGGATGTTGTTCCCCCTCCGCCTCATTGGGGCGGTGCCTCTTTTTGTTCCTGGGGGTGCGCGAAGGCAGGGAGACCTCCATTTCTGCCGAGGCCTCCCGCTCCGCCCCCCCCTTTTCCTTTTCTTGCCCGCGCCCGGGCCCCTCTGCGGTATTGGTCAAGGGCTCGGGCACGGGCTCAGGGCACCCCGCGCTCGCCGGTGACGGGGTTGGGCTGAGCGCGGTGGTCAAATTTTCTGCCGCACTGAGGGGATCCGCCTCTGGATGTTTTGCCTTCTTCCGCGCCTTCTTTCCGGTCGGACGCTCTCCCTCCCCCCCGCCGGAGGCCGTGAAAACAAAGGCCCCCGGCGATGCCCGCGCACCTTCGGCTCCCGGCACGCGGACGCAACTAGGGGGAGGGGTGGCGGCGGCGCCAGCCTTGGCCGCCTTCGGTGGTTTGGCGGCCTTGGAGGCGGGGCAGTTCTTGCGAACGTGCCCCACCTCTCTGCAGGCATGGCACCGCACGCCGTCCGACGTCCAAAAGACGCGGTAGGCAGTCCCCTCGTGCACCACACTAAAAGACCCCTCCGTCGTCTCCTCCCGCGCCAGCCGGACAAAGAGCTGGCGGCGGAAGGAGAACACGTGGCGCAGGCTGTTCTCCCGGAGGCCAAGCGGTATGGGGTTGATCCCCGACCTTACCTCCCCCAGTTGGTGTAGGTGAGGGAGGAGGAGCTCAGCGGGAACAAAGGGCGGGACGTTCGATATGATGACCCTCTGCGCGGTGGCCTCGAGGGGATCCACCGGCAGGAACGTCCCGCCCACCGTGAGCCCCCTTTCGAGGGCCAGGGACACCGCCCGCTCCGACCCCAGGAAGAACACAGCCTTCCCAGACATCTTGGAGGCTGCGACAATGGCCGAGGGGCCGACTACCCCAGCCATCGCCCGCACGCACTCCTCGATGCTCATTGTGGGGTGAGTGTAGCTCTTGACCCCGTGTTTTTTTGTGATTAATCTGAATGGTGGCAGGGCAGCGGGTGGCGCAGGAGGTGCCGTGGAAGCGGTTGCCACCTGCGCATATGTCCTTGCTGGCCCTGTCACCGGCGTGGATGGGGTCGCCATCACGGGGTCCCTTTAAGGGCTACACCCACCCCAAAGTCACAGGCCTCAATGGTCATTATTGGCCTCTTGTATATTGACTGAGCAGAGGAGCCCTTAATGAGGCACACCTCTCCCCTAGTTGGCAATTGGGGAGGGGCCTTGCTCCCTCTGCTCAGTTGTCTTAATTGTTTTATCTTTTTTTTTAAATTAGAAGAAAGGGGTCTCAGAGAGAGAGGGGAGAAACAGAGTAACAGAGAAAGAGAGAGGGGGGGTGGGAAGGGGGGGGGAAACTGCGAGGGCAGGTCTCCCCTCGCAGCTGTGGGTGGGTGCCATCCCAGATGGCAAAACACAAAGTCTTTGGGGTGGTCTTCAGGTGAGGGGAGAAGATGTCTTCACCTGGGGCAGCTAGAGCCACCAGGCACACACTCCTAACGATGTTTAATAGGGTGATTAAGAAAAATCTTCAGCCTGGTAGCTCCAGCTATCCCAGGCTAGGCAATTGGGGGGGGGGGGTTCACTTGTGGGGGGGGCCTAGTTGTAAGCAAGGCCCCCACACACACACACACCCCGCGATGTTCCGGCCCTCAGTGGTCTTCTTTCCTCCCCCCACCGATTCAACAAAGTCTTTTTGGGACTGCACCAATACACCCACCTGTTGAATGGTAGAGTCTCCCTCCTTCTACACTGGATGTTTGTTGGTCTTTCCCCCTCTCTCCAACTCTTTGCAGAATGGTAAAATGTTGTTTAAAAGTTTTCTGCTTCCTCCTCTCCCTCTGGGTGAAAGTTGGTGGTGAAGCCCCTTCCTTCCTTCTCTTCCTGGGCTGTTCTCAGGGCTCACTCCAGGCCTTCCAAACAGGAGCTAAGGTTGGTAGCTGCTCCTCTCTCTGCAGCACAGCTCCTACTGAGCAGGACACGCCTCCACTGCTCCACGATTGGTTCCTTGCGCATGAAACTCTTTTTGGAGTTCACCTGCAAAAACATAAAACATGAAACGGTGCCACCCGACCTGGGTGACACTCCAGACATTTACAAGAAACTTTTTTTCCCCCCTTTTTTTTTGGGCACTAAAATCACAATTTTCCCCAGTGCCCCCTATAAAAGGGAAGGGGGACACTAAAAGCACCGGCAATTAAAACAAATTAAACTTACAAACGTAAAATCAAATTAAAATTTGGTAGCCGGGCGTGATGATGCACTCCAGTCCCTCCGGTGCCCACCTCTCGCGGAAGGCCGCGAGCGTACCGGTGGACACCGCGTGCTCCATCTCCAAGGACACCCTGGACCGGATGTAAGAGCAGAAGAGAGGCAGGCAGTCAGGTTGAACGACCCCCTCGACCGCCCGCTGCCTGGACCGGCTGATGGCACCCTTGGCCGTGCCCAGGAGCAGTCCTATGAGGAGGCCTTCGGACCTACCCGCTCCCCTCCGCACAGGGTGCCCAAAGATCAGGAGAGTGGGACTGAAGTGCAGCCAGAATTTCAGGAGCAGCCCCTTCAAATAATGGAACAGGGGCTGCAACCTTGTGCACTCAATAAAAACATGGAACACGGACTCTTCCAGACCGCAGAAATTGCAGGCGGCCTGGGAGTCCATGAACCGGCTTAAAAATTTGTTGCACGGCACTGCTCCGTGCACCACCCTCCAGGCCAAGTCCCCGATGAATAGTGGGAGGACCCCTGCGTAGAGTGCCCTCCATCGGGGACCCCCGCCTCCTCCGGACGGCAAGATGGTACGCCATGGCGTGTCCGGACGGCCGGCGAGGATGGCAAAGTTGAGGGTGTGCAGGAGCAGCCCGTACAGGAAACCCCTCCGCGCGGAACTGAAAGGCACGGAGGGGATTTCCCCGAGGCGGCTCAAGTTGTGAGGCGCCGGCCCCCGAGGGAGGTTCCGGGGTTTGGCGCCGATGAGGAATTCCGTCCGGACGGGGGTCAGTTCGGACGGGATCTCCCCACGTGCTTGAGCCTCCTCGATGCACCTAACGGAGTCAGGGCCCAGAGCTGTTTTTAGCGACTCGATGGCATCGGCCGCGTGGCGGATGTTGGCAGAATTTAGGCGCCGCGCAAGCGTGTCTGGCGCCATCCAGCCCGCTCCTCCGCCATCGAGCAGGTCCCTGACCCTGGTCACCTCACCAGCCACAGCCCTCTCTTCCGACCGCCACATAAAACCTCGGCCGTGGAGGTACGGATTCCCGAGCAGCGGTTCCTGCAGGACGGCCGCCACTCCAGCCGGCGGAGAGCTGCGCTTGGTGGAGACTTTGTTCCAGACCCTGTTGAGTTCCCTGTAAAAGACAGGCAGCTCCCTTAGGACGGTCCTGGCACCCCCCAAGTTCACAAACAGGAGCTGCGTGTCATAATTGAGGTCGCGCTGCTGGCGGAAGAAATACCTCGCCAGAGCACACCACCTAGGAGGGGGCTCGACGTAAAGGTATCTCTGCAGGGTCTGAAGACGGAAAGTCGCGAGCTGGGCGCTGACGCACACCAAAGACTGACCGCCCTCCTCAAGCGGGAGACTCAAGACCGCGGCAGAGACCCAGTGCTTCCTGTTGTTCCAGAAGAAGTCCACCAGCTTCTTCTGTATCTTGGCGACAAACGCAGGGGGAGGGGTCAAAGTGACCAGCCGGTACCACAGCATTGCGGCCACCAGCTGGTTTATGACTAGCACTCGACCCCTGTAGGACAGCACTCGGAGCAGTCCTGTCCAGCGCCCTAGGCGAGCGGCGACCTTGGCCTCCAGCTCCTGCCAGTTCGCCGGCCAGGCTCCCTCGTCGGGGCTAAGGTAGACTCCCAGATAGAGGAGATGGGTCGTGCTCCAGGCAAAAGGCCTGAGCTCCTCCGGCAGGGAGTCCACCCGCCACTGACCCACCAGGAGTCCGGAACATTTCTCCCAGTTGATCCTGGCGGAGGACGCGGCCGAGTAAATCTCCTGGCACTCACGCATCCTCCGCAGGTCAGCGGGATCCTCTACCGCGAGGAGCACGTCATCGGCGTAAGCCGAGAGGACGACCTCCACGCCCGGCCCTTGCAGAGCCAGTCCCGTCAACCTCGTCCGCAAGAGGCGCAGGAAAGGCTCCACGCAAACGGCGTATAACTGGCCGGACATGGGGCATCCCTGGCGCACCCCTCTCCTAAAGCGAAGGGGCGTCGTCAAGGACCCGTTAACCTTAATCAGACACTCCGCGGCGGCGTACAAAAGTCGGATCCGGGCGACGAAATGCGTCCCGAACCCGAAAGCGCGCAGAGTTCCGAGCAGATAGTCGTGATCCACCCTGTCGAACGCCTTCTCTTGGTCGAGGGATAGGAAGGCGACCGACAGACCAGCCTCCTGGGAACAATGGATGAGGTCCCGGACCAGATGGATGTTATCGTGGATTGTCCGGCCCGGGACCGTGTAGGACTGGTCGGGGTGGATCATGTGGTCCAGCACGGCACCAAGGCGAGCAGACATCGCCCTGGCGAAGATTTTGTAGTCCGTGCTGAGGAAGGAGACCGGGCGCCAGTTCTTAAGGAGGCGGATATCGCCCTTCTTAGGCAGCAGGACGATGACTGCCCTGCGCCAAGAGAGGGGCATCTCCCCGGTCGCCAGACTTTCCCCCAGGACCCACGCGTAGTCGCTCCCCAGGACGTCCCAGAACGTCCTGTGGAACTCCACGGTCAGCCCGTCCAGCCCCGGGGATTTTCCCCTCGAGAGCCGGGCGAGGGCACCGGTCAGCTCCGCCAGGCTTAGCGGAGCTTCCAGATTTTCGGCGCCCTCCGGGCTGACCTTCGGCAGGTCCTCCCACAAAACTCTACGCGCTTCCTCGCTGGACGGATCCGGAGAGAACAGAGCCCCGTAATATTCACGGGCCCTGTTGTTGACGCCCTCCGGATCCGAGACGAGAGAGCCGTCGTCGGCCAGCAGCGTCAAGAGCTGCTTACGGACACTCTGCCTTTTTTCCAGCGAGTAGAAGAAGGGGGAGCCGCGGTCCAGATCCCGCAGGAACCGGATCCGCGACCTCACGAACGCGCCTCGGGACCCGACGAGCTGCAGGTCCTTCAGCGCGGCCTTCTTCGCTTCGTACACCGTCCGCAGGGCTGGGTCCTGGACGACTTGACCGAGACGGGCTTCCAGGTCGAGCACCTCTTTTTCTAGGCGCCCGACTCTGGCCGCCCGCCTCTTGGTCGACCCCCTCGCGTACTCTTGACAGATGACGCGGACGTGAGCCTTGCCCACGTCCCACCATAGCCTCAAGGAGGGGAAGCCCCCCTGCTTCCTTCTCCAGTCGGACCAGAATCGACGGAACGAGTCCTGAAACCGCACGTCCTCCAGCAGCCGGTTGTTAAAGTGCCAGTACGCGGACCCCGTCCTCGCGCGGAGCGAAGCGAGCTCCGCCCACACCAGGTGGTGGTCCGAACACGGCACCGGCCGCATGGAGGCCGCCGGGACGCAGGAAACGTACGCCCGAGACACGTAAAGGCGGTCGACTCTAGACCATCCTACTCCAGGCCTCACCCAAGTAAAGGCGCTGGAGTCGGGGTGGAGATTTCGCCAGACGTCCACCAGGTCGAAGGACCCGACCAGGTCCCTGAACTTCTCCATCGCCGTCATGCACTGCGGGGCACCGGAGCGGTCCCTCGCCTCGAGGGTGCAGTTAAAATCCCCCCTGAGGACAATGCAGTCGCCGACGTCGACGGAGCCAAGAAGAGCGGACACCTCTTCAAAGAAGCGCGTTTGCTGCGGGCCGGGCTTAGGGGCGTACACGTTCACGAGATGGAGCGGCACGTCCCCCAGGCGAACCGTTACGTGCAGCAAGCGGCCTGGCACGGGCTCCTCGACCCCCAAGATCTCCGGCTGAAAATGCGGGCCCAGCAAGATGGCCACCCCACTAGAAATGGCGGTGAGGTGGCTCATGCGGACCTCTCCTTGCCATTCCAGGAGCCACGTGGCTTCGTCTCCCGGAACGGTGTGCGTTTCTTGCAGGAAGCACACCGCATATTTCCCCTCCCGCAGGAGCGAAAAATTGTCAAATCTACGGCGTGCCCCTCTGCCGCCGTTGATGTTGAGGCTGGCTATGGTTATCTTCATGGCAAAAGCATAGTGCAACCTCTACCTTAACCTATTGTGGGGGAGGGAGCGGAGTCTTTTGTTGAACTCCGCTTCCTCCGCAGCCCAGCGAGGAGTCCCTCGAGCTCGCGCAGCTCAAGGTGTTGCGCCTTTGTCAAGGGCCCGCCCGCGGCCAAGGTTTTGACGGTGGCGCGGACGGACCCCTTGATCAGCTCTGGCTCGGACCATTTTTCCAGGGCCAGTCGGGCTTGGTTGCAGCGACCCCGGCTCTGGGCCAAAAAGTCCCGGAGTTCCTTTGCAGGAATGAGGATGGTCTCGGTGGCGGCCGCGAGCAGATCCACCGCCTCGCTGGCGGTGGTCTCTAGGTCTTCACCCGCATCCCCCACCGAGTCCCCGTCCTCATCCGGGAGGTGGCCGCCAGCAGCCGGCCCATCGACCGCACGAGGTACGGCAAATGACCCGGCCGCTCCAACCGGCCCTGGCTCTGCCCCGATCCCACCCCCAGGATCGTCGGCAGAGGAGTCCCCACTGGGCTCTTTTAAAAATGGTGCTGGGTCGGGAAATGACAGGAACCGGGGAACAAGGAGAGACCCGGCCATAGGAAATCCCCAGGCTCTCCAAGTGCTCCAGCTCCACAGCAAGAGGCGAGGGTGGGTGTTCCTCCCCCTCCCCGCTGCCACCCCCCGGCCCAGCATCTACAGTGTCATAATAGACATATGTTTCATTTTCTGCCGGGTCGAGCGACTCCCGGGGGAAGTTGGGTATTGGCTGGGCGGGCTCAGGTTCGGCCTTTTCGGCTCCGCCCGCCTCAGTCCCCGGGACGCCCGGCCCGGCGGCAATGCATTCCTCCGCGATCCCCACGCCCCCCACGACAGGCAGATCTTCCACGCCATCCCCGGGAGGCAGAGGCTGGGCAGCCTCGACTGTCTCACCCTCCCCGGGGACAGACTCCTCTCGCCTACAGCGCAGCTTGGGGGCGCTGGTTGGGGACGCGGGACACGCGGCGGGCACCGACTCCTCCGCGGAGGGATGTTGTTCCCCCTCTGCCTCATCGGAGCCGCGCCTCCTTTTGTTCCTGGGGGCGCGCGGAGGCAGGGAGACCTCCATGTCTGCCGAGGCCTCCCGCTCCGCCCCCCCCTTTTCCTTTTCTTGCCCGCGCCCGGGCCCCTCTGTGGTGTTGTTCAAGGGCTCGGGCACGGGCTCGGGGCACCCCGCGCTCGCCGGTGACTGGGTTGGGCCGAGCGCGGTAAACAAATTGTCTGGCGCATCGAGGGGACCCGCCTCTGGATGTTTTGCCTTGTCCCGCGCCTTCCTTCCGTTTGGACGCTCTCCCTCCCCCCCGCCGGAGGCCCTGAAAACAAAGGCCTCCGAAGATGCCCGCGCACCTATGGCTCCCGGCACGCGGACGCAACTAGGGGGAGGGGTGGCGGTGGCGCCAGCCTTGGCCGCCTTTGGTGGTTTGGCGGCCTTGGAGGCGGGGCAGTTCTTGCGAACGTGCCCCACCTCCCTGCAGGCATGGCACCGCACGCCGTCCGACGTCCAGAAGACGTGGTAGGCAGTCCCCTCGTGCACCACATTAAAGTGCCCTTCCGTCATGTCCTCCCGCGCCAGCCGGACAAAGAGCTGGCGGCGGAAGGAGAACACGTGGCGCAGGCTGTTCTCCCTGAGGCCGAGCAGTATGGGGTTGATCCCCGACCTTACCTCCCCCAGTTGGTGTAGGTGAGGGAGGAGGAGCTCAGCGGAAACAAAGGGCGGGACGTTTGACACGATGACCCTCTGCGCGGTGGCCTCGAGAGGGTCCACCGGCAGGAACGTCCCGCCCACCGTGAGCCCTTTTTCAAGGGCCAGGGACACCGCCCGCTCCGACCTAAGGAAGAACACGGCCTTCCCAGACATCTTGGAGGCTGCGACAATGGCCGAGGGGCCGACTACCCCAGCCATCGCCCGCACGCACTCCTCGATGGTCATTGTGGGGTGACTGTAGCTCTTGACCCCGTGTTTTCTGGTGATTAATCTGAAAGGTGGCAGGGCAGCGGGTGGCGCAGGAGGTGCCGTGGAAGCGGTTGCCACCTGCGCATACGTCTTCGCTGGCCCTGCCACCGGCGTGGATGGGGTCGCCATCACGGGGTCCCTTTAAGGGCTACACCCACCCCAAAGTCACAGGCCTTAATGGTCTTTATTGGCCTCGTATATTAACTGAGCAGAGGAGCCCTTAACGAGGCACCTCTCCCCTAGTTGGCAATTGGGGAGGGGCCTTGCTCCCTCTGCTCAGTTGTTTCAATTGTTTTTTTTTAAATTAGGAGAAAGGGGCCTCAGAGAGAGAGGGGAGAAACAGAGTAACAGAGAAAGAGAGAGGGGGGGTGGGAAGGGGGGGGGAACTGCGAGGGCAGGTCTCCCCTCGCAGCTGTGGGTGGGTGCACTTCCCCAGATGGCAAAACACAAAAAAAAAACAGTCTTTGGATTGGTCTTCAGGTGAGGGGAGATGACGTCTTCACCTGGGGCAGCTAGAGCCACCAGGCACACACTCCTAAATGATGTTTAAATAGGGTGATTAAGAAAAATCTTCAGCCTGGTAGCTCCAGCTATCCCAGGCTAGGCAAATGTGGGGGGTGGGGTGGGGGTTCCAACTGTGGGGGGGCCTAGTTGTAAGCAAGGCCCCCACGCACACTTCCACACACACACACACCCCCGCGATGTTCCGGCCCTCAGTGGTCTTCTTTCCTCCCCCCACCGATATAACAAAGTCTTTTTGGGACTGCACCAACACCCACCTGTAGAATGGTAGAGTCTCCCTCCTTCCACACTGGATGTTTGTTGTTGGTTTTTCCCCCTCTCTCCAACTCTTTGCAGAATGGTAAAAAGTTGTTAAAAAAGTTTTCTTTTCTCCTCCTCTCCCTCTGGGTGAAAGTTGGTGGTGAAGCCCCTTCCTTCCTTCTCTTCCTGGGCTGTTCTCAGGGCTCACTCCCTGCCTTCCAACCAGGAGCTAAGGTTGGTAGCTGCTCCTCTCTCTGCAGCACAGCTCCTACTGAGCAGGACACGCCTCCACTGCTCCACGATTGGTTCCTTGCGCATGAAACTCTTTTTGGAGTTCATCTGCAAAACAAAAAAACATTAAACGGTGCCACCCGACCTGGGTGACACTCCAGACATTTACAAGGCCCTTTTTTTTTTTCCCCCTTTTTTGTTTTTTGTTGTGTTTTTCTTTTTTTGGTTTTTTTTTGGGCACTAAAATCACAATTTTCCCCAGTGCCCCCTATAAAAGGGAAGGGGGACACTAAAAGCACCGGCAATTAAAACAAATTAAACTTAAAAACGTAAAATCAAATTAAAATTTGGTTGCCGGGCGTGATGATGCACTCCAGTCCCTCCGGTGCCCACCTCTCGCAGAAGGCCGCGAGCGTACCGGTGGACACCGCGTGCTCCATCTCCAAGGACACCCTGGACCGGATGTAGGAGCGGAAGAGAGGCAGGCAGTCAGGTTGAACGACCCCCTCGACCTCCCGCTGCCTGGACCGGCTGATGGCACCCTTGGCCGTGCCCAGGAGCAGTCCTACGAGGAGGCCCTCGGACCTACCCGCTCCCCTCCGCACAGGGTGCCCAAAGATCAGGAGAGTGGGACTGAAGTGCAGCCAGAATTTCAGGAGCAGCCCCTTCAAATAATGGAACAGGGGCTGCAACCTTGTGCACTCAATAAAAACATGGAACACGGACTCCTCCAGACCGCAGAAATTGCAGGCGGCCTGGGAGTCCGTGAACCGGCTTAAAAATTTGTTGCACGGCACTGCTCCGTGCACCACCCTCCAGGCCAAGTCCCCGATGAATAGTGGGAGGACCCCTGCGTAGAGTGCCCTCCATCGGGGACCCCCGCCTCCTCCGGACGGCAAGATGGTACGCCATGGCGTGTCCGGACGGCCGGCGAGGATGGCAAAGTTGAGGGTGTGCAGGAGCAGCCCGTACAGGAAACCCCTCCGCGCGGAACTGAAAGGCACGGAGGGGATTTCCCCGAGGCGGCTCAAGTTGTGAGGCGCCGGCCCCCGAGGGAGGTTCCGGGGTTTGGCGCCGATGAGGAATTCCGTCCGGACGGGGGTCAGTTCGGACGGGATCTCCCCACGTGCTTGAGCCTCCTCGATGCACCTAACGGAGTCAGGGCCCAGAGCTGTTTTTAGCGACTCGATGGCATCGGCCGCATGGCGGACGTTGGCAGAATTTAGGCGCCGCGCCAGCGTGTCTGGCGCCATCCAGCCCGCTCCTCCGCCATCGACCTCCCTGACCCTGGTCACCTCACCAGCCACAGCCCTCTCTTCCGACCGCCACATAAAACCTCGGCCGTGGAGGTACGGATTCCCGAGCAGCGGTTCCTGCAGGACGGCCGCCACTCCAGCCGGCGGAGAGCTGCGCTTGGTGGAGACTTTGTTCCAGACCCTGATGAGTTCCCTGTAAAAGACAGGCAGCTCCCGGAGGGCGGTCCTGGCACCCCCCAAGTTCACAAACAGGAGCTGCGTGTCATAATTGAGGTCGCGCTGCTGGCGGAAGAAATACCTCGCCAGAGCACACCACCTAGGAGGGGGCTCGACGTAAAGGTATCTCTGCAGGGTCTGAAGACGGAAAGTCGCAAGCTGGGCGCTGACGCACACCAACGACTGACCGCCCTCCTCAAGCGGGAGACTCAAGACCGCAGCAGAGACCCAGTGCTTCCTGTTGTTCCAGAAGAAGTCCACCAGCTTCTTCTGTATCTTGGCGACAAACGCAGGGGGAGGGGTCAAAGTGACCAGCCGGTACCACAGCATTGCGGCCACCAACTGGTTTATGACTAGCGCTCGACCCCTGTAGGACAGCACTCGGAGCAGTCCTGTCCAGCGCCCTAGGCGAGCGGCGACCTTGGCCTCCAGCTCCTGCCAGTTCGCCGGCCAGGCTCCCTCGTCGGGGCTAAGGTAGACTCCCAGATAGAGGAGATGGGTCGTGCTCCAGGCAAAAGGCCTGAGCTCCTCCGGCAGGGAATCCACCCGCCACTGACCCACCAGGAGTCCGGAACATTTCTCCTAGTTGATCCTGGCGGAGGACGCGGCCGAGTAAATCTCCTGGCACTCACGCATCCTCCGCAGGTCAGCGGGATCCTCTACCGCGAGGAGCACGTCATCGGCGTAAGCCGAGAGGACGACCTCCACGCCCGGCCCTTGCAGAGCCAGTCCCGTCAACCTCGTCCGCAAGAGGCGCAGGAAAGGCTCCACGCAAACGGCGTATAACTGGCCGGACATGGGGCATCCCTGGCGCACCCCTCTCCTAAAGCGAAGGGGCGCCGTCAAGGACCCGTTAACCTTAATCAGACACTCCGCGGCGGCGTACAAAAGTCGGATCCGGGCGACGAAATGCGTCCCGAACCCGAAAGCGCGCATAGTTCCGAGCAGATAGTCGTGATCCACCCTGTCGAACGCCTTCTCTTGGTCGAGGGATAGGAAGGCGACCGACAGACCAGCCTCCTGGGAACAATGGATGAGGTCCCGGACCAGATGGATGTTATCGTGGATTGTCCGGCCCGGGACCGTGTAGGACTGGTCGGGGTGGATCATGTGGTCCAGCACGGCACCAAGGCGAGCAGACATCGCCCTGGCGAAGATTTTGTAGTCCGTGCTGAGGAGGGAGACCGGGCGCCAGTTCTTAAGGAGGCGGAGATCGCCCTTCTTAGGCAGCAGGACGATGACTGCCCTGCGCCAAGAGAGGGGCATCTCCCCGGTCGCCAGACTTTCCCCCAGGACCCGCGCGTAGTCGCTCCCCAGGACGTCCCAGAACGCCCTGTGGAACTCCACGGTCAGCCCGTCCAGCCCCGGGGATTTTCCCCTCGAGAGCCGGGCGAGGGCACCGGTCAGCTCCGCCAGGCTTAGCGGAGCTTCCAGATTTTCGGCGCCCTCCGGGCCGACCTTCGGCAGGTCCTCCCACAAAACTCTACGCGCTTCCTCGCTGGACGGATCCGGAGAGAACAGAGCCCCGTAATATTCACGGGCCCTGTTGTTGACGCCCTCCGGATCCGAGACGAGAGAGCCGTCGTCGGCCAGCAGCGTCAAGAGCTGCTTACGGACACTCTGCCTTTTTTCCAGCGAGTAGAAGAAGGGGGAGCCGCGGTCCAGATCCCGCAGGAACCTCGGGACCCGACGAGCTGCAGGTCCTTCAGCGCGGCCTTCTTCGCTTCGTACACCGTCCGCAGGGCCGGGTCCTGGACGACTTGACCGAGACGGGCTTCCAGGTCGAGCACCTCTTTTTCTAGGCGCCCGACTCTGGCCGCCCGCCTCTTGGTCAACCCCCTCGCGTACTCTTGACAGAAGACGCGGACGTGAGCCTTGCCCACGTCCCACCATAGCCTCAAGGAGGGGAAGCCCCCCTGCTTCCTTCTCCAGTCGGACCAGAATCGACGGAACGAGTCCTGGAACCGCACGTCCTCCAGCAGCCGGTTGTTAAAGTGCCAGTACGCGGACCCCGTCCTCGCGCGGAGCGAAGCGAGCTCCGCCCACACCAGGTGGTGGTCCGAACACGGCACCGGCCGCATGGAGGCTGCCAGGACGCAGGAAACGTACGCCCGAGACACGTAAAGGCGGTCGACTCTAGACCATCCAACTCCAGGCCTCACCCAAGTAAAGGCGCTGGAGTCGGGGTGGAGATTTCGCCAGACGTCCACCAAGTCGAAGGACCCGACCAGGTCCCTCAACTTCTCCATCGCCGTCATGCACTGCGGGGCACCGGAGCGGTCCCTCGCCTCGAGGGTGCAGTTAAAATCCCCCCCGAGGACAATGCAGTCGCCGACGTCGACGGAGCCAAGAAGAGCGGACACCTCTTCAAAGAAGCGCGTTTGCTGCGGGCCGGGCTGAGGGGCGTACACGTTCACGAGAGGGAGCGGCACGTCCCCCAGGCGAACCGTTACGTGCAGCAAGCGGCCTGGCACGGGCTCCTCGACCCCCAAGATCTCCGGATGAAAATGCGGGCCCAGCAAGATGGCCACCCCACTAGAAATGGAGGTGAGGTGGCTCATGCGGACCTCTCCTTGCCATTCCAGGAGCCACGTGGCTTCGTCTCCCGGAACGGTGTGGGTTTCTTGCAGGAAGCACACCGCATATTTCCCCTCCCGCAGGAGCGAAAAATTGTCAAATCTACGGCGTGCCCCTCTGCCGCCGTTGATGTTGAGGCTGGCTATGGTTATCTTCATGGCAAAAGCATAGTGCAACCTCTACCTTAACCTATTGTGAGGGAGGGAGCGGAGTCTTTTGTTGAACTCCGCTCCCTCCGCAACCCAGCGAGGAGTCCCTCGAGCTCGCGCAGCTCAAGGTGTTGCGCCTTTGTCAAGGGCCCGCCCGCGGCCAAGGTTTTGACGGCGGCGCGGACGGACCCCTTGATCAGCTCTGGCTCGGACCATTTTTCCAGGGCCAGTCGGGCTTGGTTGCAGCGACCCCGGCTCTGGGCCAAAAAGTCCCGGAGTTCCTTTGCAGGAATGAGGATGGTCTCGGCGGCGGCCGCGAGCAGATCCACCGCCTCGCTGGCGGTGGTCTCTAGGTCTTCACCCGCGTCCCCCACCGAGTCCCTGTCCTCCTCCGGGAGGTGGCCGCCAGCAGCCGGCCCATCGACCGCACAAGGTACGGCAAATGAACCGGCCGCTCCAACCGGCCCTGGCTCTGCCCCGATCCCACCCCCAGGATCGTCAGCAGAGGAGTCCCCACTGGGCTCTTTTAAAAATGGTGCTGGGTCGGGAAATGACAGCGGAAGGGGTTCCCCCTCCGCCCCAGGAACCGGGGAACAAGGAGAGACCCGGCCATAGGAAATCCCCAGGCTCTCCAAGTGCTCCAGCTCCACAGCAAGAGGCGAGGGTGGGTGTTCCTCCCCCTCCCCGCTGCCGCCCCCCGGCCCAGCATCTACAGTTTCATTAAAATCACTCATTTGTGTTTCTGCCGGATCGAGCGACTCCCGGGGGCAGTTGATTAATAGCTGGGCGGGCTCAGATTCGGCCTTTTCGGTCCCGCCCGCCTCAGTCCCCGGGACGCCCGGCCCGGCGGCAATGCATTCCTCCGCGGTCCCCACGCCCCCCACGACAGGCAGATCTTCCACTCCATCCCCAGGAGGCAGCGGCTGGGCAGCCTCGACTGCCTCACCCTTCCCGGGGACAGACTCCTCGCGCCTGCAGCGCAATTTGGGAGCGCTGGTGGGGGACGCGGGACACGCGGCGGGCACCGACTCCTCCGCGGAGGGATGTTGTTCCCCCTCCGCCTCATCGGGGCGGTGCCTCTTTTTGTTCCTGGGGGCGCGCGGAGGCAGGGAGACCTCCATGTCTGCCGAGGCCTCCCGCTCCGCCCCCCCCTTTTCCTTTTCTTGCCCGCGCCCGGGCCCCTCTGTGGTGTTGTTCAAGGGCTCGGGCACGGGCTCGGGGCACCCCGCGCTCGCCGGTGACTGGGTTGGGCCGAGCGCGGTAAACAAATTGTCTGGCGCACCGAGGGGACCCGCCTCTAGATGTTTCTCCTTGTTCCGCGCCTTCTTTCCATTTGGACGCTCTCCCTCCCCCCCGCCGGAGGCCTCGAAAACAAAGGCCTCCGACGATGCCCGCGCACCTTTGGCTCCCGGCACGCGGACGCAACTAGGGGGAGGGGTGGCGGCGGCGCCAGCCTTGGCCGCCTTCGGTGGTTTGGCGGCCTTGGAGGCGGGGCAGTTCTTGCGAACGTGCCCCACCTCCCTGCAGGCATGGCACCGCACGCTGTCCGACGTCCAAAAGACGCGGTAAGCAGTCCCCTCGTGCACCACATTAAAGTTCCCCTCCGTCGTCTCCTCCCGCACCAGCCGGACAAAGAGCTGGCGGCGGAAGGAGAACACGTGGCGCAGGCTGCTCTCCCGGAGGCCGAGCGGTATGGGGTTGATCCCCGACCTTACCTCCCCCAGTTGGTGTAGGTGAGGGAGGAGGAGCTCAGCGGGAACAAAGGGCGGGACGTTCGACACGATGACCCTCTGCGCGGTGGCCTCGAGAGGGTCCACCGGCAGGAACGTCCCGCCCACCGTGAGCCCCTTTTCGAGGGCCAGGGACACCGCCCGCTCTGACCCCAGGAAGAAAACAGCCTTCCCAGACATCTTGGAGGCCGCGACAATGGCCGAGGGGCTGACTACCCCAGCCATCGCCCGCACGCACTCCTCGATGCTCATTGTGGGGTGAGTGTAGCTCTTGACCCCGTGTTTCTTCGTAATGAGTCTGAATGGTGGCAGGGCAGCGGGTGGCGCAGGAGGTGCCGTGGAAGCGGTTGCCACCTGCGCATATGTCCTTGCTGGCCCTGCCACCGGCGTGGATGGGGTCGCCATCACGGGGTCCCTTTAAGGGCCACACCCACCCCAAAGTCACAGGCCTTAATGGTCTTTATTAGCCTCGTTGGTGTTTGAACAGAGGGAGCTCTGAAAGAGGCACACCTCTCCCCTAGTTAATGATTGGGGAGGGGCCTTGTTCCCTCTGCTTAGTGTCTTAATTGTTTTTTTTTAAATTAGGAGAAAGGGGCTCAGAGAGAGAGGGGAGAAACAGAGTAACAGAGAAAGGGAGAGGGGGGTGGGAAGGGGGGGGGAACTGCGAGGGCAGGTCTCCCCTCGCAGCTGTGGGTGGGTGCAATCCCCAGATGGCAAAACACACAAGCACAGTCTTTGGGTTTGTCTTCAGGTGGGGGGAGAAGATGTCTTCACCTGGGGCAGCTAGAGCCACCAGGCACACACTCCTAACGATATTCAATTGGTGATTTAAAGAAACTTCAGCCTGGTAGCTCCAGCTATCCCAGGCTAGGCAATTGGGGGGGGGTCAAATGTGTGTGGGGCCTAGTTGTAAGCAAGGCCCCCACACATACTTTCCACACACACACACCCCCCGCAACGTTCCGGCCCTCAGTGGTCTTCTTTCCTCCCCCCACCGATTCAACAAAGTCTTTTTGGGACTGCACCAACACCCACCTGTAGAATGGTAGAGTCTCCCTCCTTCCACACTGGATGTTGTTGGTTTTTCCCCCTCTCTCCAACTCTTTGCAGAAATGGTAAAGATGTAAAAAAAAGTTTTCTTTTCTCCTCCTCTCCCTCTGGGTGAAAGTTGGTGGTGAAGCCCCTTCCTTCCTTCTCTTCCTGGGCTGGTCTCAGGGCTCTCCAGGCAGGAGCTAAGGTTGGTAGCTGCTCCTCTCTCTGCAGCACAGCTCCTACTGAGCAGGACACGCCTCCACTGCTCCACGATTGGTTCCTTGCGCATGAAACTCTTTTTGGAGTTCACCTGCAAAACATAAAACATTAAACTGTGCCACCCGACCTGGGTGACACACCAGACATTTACAAGGCCCTTTTTTTCCTTTTTTTGGTTTTTTTTTGTGTTTTTCTTTTTTTTCTTTTTTTTCTGGGCACTAAAATCAAATTTTTTCCAGTGCCCCCTAAAAAGGGGAGGGGGACACTAAAAGCACCGGCAATTAAAACAAATTAAACTTTAAAACGTAAAATTAAATTAAAATTTGGTTGCCGGGCGTGATGATGCACTCCAGTCCCTCCGGTGCCCACCTCTCGCGGAAGGCCGCGAGCGTACCGGTGGACACCGCGTGCTCCATCTCCAAGGACACCCTGGACCGGATGTAAGAGCGGAAGAGAGGCAGGCAGTCAGGTTGAACGACCCCCTCGACCGCCCGCTGCCTGGACCGGCTGATGGCACCCTTGGCCGTGCCCAGGAGCAGTCCTACGAGGAGGCCTTCGGACCTACCTGCTCCCCTCCGCACAGGGTGCCCAAAGATCAGGAGAGTAGGACTGAAGTGCAGCCAGAATTTCAGAAGCAGCCCCTTCAAATAATAAAACAGGGGCTGCAACCTCGTGCACTCAATAAAAACATGGAACACGGACTCTTCCAGACCGCAGAAATTGCAGGCGGCCTGGGAGTCCGTGAACCGGCTTAAAAATTTATTGCACGGCACTGCTCCGTGCACCACCCTCCAGGCCAAGTCCCCGATGAATAGTGGGAGGACCCCTGCGTAGAGTGCCCTCCATCGGGGACCCCCGCCTCCTCCGGACGGCAAGATGGTACGCCATGGCGTGTCCGGACGGCCGGCGAGGATGGCAAAGTTGAGGGTGTGCAGGAGCAGCCCGTACAGGAAACCCCTCCGCGCGGAACTGAAAGGCACGGAGGGGATTTCCCCGAGGCGGCTCAAGTTGTGAGGTGCCGGCCCCCGAGGGAGGTTCCGGGGTTTGGCGCCGATGAGGAATTCCGTCCGGACGGGGGTCAGTTCGGACGGGATCTCCCCACGTGCTTGAGCCTCCTCGATGCACCTAACGGAGTCAGGGCCCAGAGCTGTTTTTAGCGACTCGATGGCATCGGCCGCGTGGCGGACGTTGGCAGAGTTTAGGCGCCGCGCCAGTGTGTCTGGCGCCATCCAGCCCGCTCCTCCGCCATCGAGCAGGTCCCTGACCCTGGTCACCTCACCAGCCACAGCCCTCTCTTCCGACCGCCACATAAAACCTCGGCCGTGGAGGTACGGATTCCCGAGCAGCGGTTCCTGCAGGACGGCCGCCACTCCAGCCGGCGGAGAGCTGCGCTTGGTGGAGACTTTGTTCCAGACCCTGATGAGTTCCCTGTAAAAGACAGGCAGCTCCCGGAGGGCGGTCCTGGCACCCCCCAAGTTCACAAACAGGAGCTGCGTGTCATAATTGAGGTCGCGCTGCTGGCGGAAGAAATACCTCGCCAGAGCACACCACCTAGGAGGGTCTGAAGACGGAAAGTCGCAAGCTGGGCGCTGACGCACACCAACGACTGACCGCCCTCCTCAAGCGGGAGACTCAAGACCGCGGCAGAGACCCAGTGCTTCCTGTTGTTCCAGAAGAAGTCCACCAGCTTCTTCTGTATCTTGGCGACAAACGCAGGGGGAGGGGTCAAAGTGACCAGCCGGTACCACAGCATTGCGGCCACCAGCTGGTTTATGACTAGCGCTCGACCCCTGTAGGACAGCACTCGGAGCAGTCCTGTCCAGCGCCCTAGGCGAGCGGCGACCTTGGCCTCCAGCTCCTGCCAGTTCGCCGGCCAGGCTCCCTCGTCGGGGCTAAGGTAGACTCCCAGATAGAGGAGATGGGTCGTGCTCCAGGCAAAAGGCCTGAGCTCCTCCGGCAGGGAGTCCACCCGCCACTGACCCACCAGGAGTCCGGAACATTTCTCCCAGTTGATCCTGGCGGAGGACGCGGCCGAGTAAATCTCCTGGCACTCACGCATCCTCCGCAGGTCAGCGGGATCCTCTACCACGAGGAGCACGTCATCGGCGTAAGCCGAGAGGACGACCTCCACGCCCGGCCCTTGCAGAGCCAGTCCCGTCAACCTCGTCCGCAAGAGGCGCAGGAAAGGCTCCACGCAAACGGCGTATAACTGGCCGTCCTTGCGCATGAATGACAGAAGGATAGTTTGCAGGTGAAGCAGGCAATCAGGAAGGCAAATGGAATGTTGGCCTTCATTGCGTGAGGGATGGAGTAGAAAAGCAGGGAGGTCCTGCTGCAACTGTATAGGGTATTGGTGAGGCCGCACCTGGAGTACTGCGTGCAGTTTTGGTCACCTTACTTAAGGAAGGATATACTTGCTTTGGAGGGGGTACAGAGACGATTCACTAGGCTGATTCCGGAGATGAGGGGGTTACCTTATGATGATAGATTGAGTAGACTGGGTCTTTATTCGTTGGAGTTCAGAAGGATGAGGGGTGATCTTATCGAAACATTTAAAATAATGAAAGGGATAGACAAGATAGAGGCAGAGAGGTTGTTTCCACTGGTCGGGGAGACTAGAACTAGGGGGCACAGCCTCAAAATACGGGGGAGCCAATTTAAAACCGAGTTGAGAAGGAATTTCTTCTCCCAGAGGGTTGTGAATCTGTGGAATTCTCTGCCCAAGGAAGCAGTTGAGGCTAGCTCATTGAATGTATTCAAGTCACAGATAGATAGATTTTTAACCAATAAGGGAATTAAGGGTTATGGGGAGCGGGCGGGTAAGTGGAGCGGAGTCCACGGCCAGATCAGCCATGATCTTGTTGAATGGCGGAGCAGGCTCGAGGGGCTAGATGGCCTACTCCTGTTCCTAATTCTTATGTTCTTATGTTCTTTTGTTCATTGACAATGTAAGTAAATAGCTTCCTGCTATGAAAATGTCAATAAACATTAAACGAATTAAACGTGCTACATAAAACGTTTACATTTTTCAATAATATGATTGTAACTGCATTGTAAGCATGTAATCAGGGACTCGGAAAAGCAAGAGCTCTGCAGTTGATTGCAAATTTGTTTGCATTATCAGCTCATGGAATTATTGCATCTGCCTGTCCTCATTACTTCTTGAATTAAGATAATCAATTGCAATAAAAATAAAAGTCCTACTATGCAGTTGTGAGTAATATAGTCAACTGAACATTTTATTATGTTTCAATAATATCTCCTTGGAAATTGATGTCATTTGATCTGGCTTCATAAACTCTACCTGTCAAACAGCTGGGTTTGGTGGTCAAATTGGCGTGGTTAGTGTCTCTATTGAGAAAGCACAGAAATAGGAATTAAAAGAAAAAGATACCACAAAAATAAAAGATGGCTCATTTTAGTGTAGCTGCCTCCTCCCTGTCCTTTGTGTTCTTCCCCTCCCCCATATAGGCATAGCGCTGGATTTTCCGCCTTCTGCCTTGCCTGTAGGGGCGGCAATGGCGGCGGCAAGCACTTCTGGGTAGCTTCCAGCGACCCACCGTGAAATTTGGTGCCAGTTTGGAGGGGACGTGGAGCATTACCGCCCAAAAGTGGCGAACTGGTGTGCAACGTCCCTGATTGTGACACCGGCTCGGTTTTGTGCTGCCGCCCGACCCGGTAGCACTCTGTAGAACGCCCCCTGGTGGGAATGCCTGTGGAAGCAGGCGGTCCGAGCTGTAGCGGCCACAGTGAGGTAAGTAATGTTGATCTCAGGTAAGTGTGATTGTTTTTTTTTTGCGATTTATGTTGTGGTGGCATGGGTTATGTATTTTTGGGAATGTTTTTTTTTCAGGTTCCTCCCCCCAGGCCCCCGAGGCCTCTCTTAGGGAGCTCCAAGGCCGGCTGTTTAGCTCGGGATTTTCACTTGCTCAGCTGGCCGAGCGCCCTCAAAGAGATGTGTAACACCTCCCTTAGTGCTCCGCCCCACACTCAGAGCTCAACTGATGAATTTTGTGGCGAGGACGCAAACCATTTCCCGGCGCATACTTTATAGCCCCGCTGCCATTACCGCCCCGAAATGACCACAACTGAAAATCCAGCCCTTAATCTTTTTGATTTTGTGTTTAATTTTTTGGACCATGCACATATAGGACCTTCTGAACCCTTTGCCTGAGTTCCTCAGGGTTTCCCTACTCCCCACCTCCAAGCACTCTTCATCTTGTTTCATTGACTGTTTATTATTTATCATCTATTCTAGTCTCTCGTGATTGTTCACTTGTTTCTGTTATGTTTATTTAACGTGGTACTTCTTGTATTTATGAACATCCTGATCAATAAACAAATTACAAATGGCTAAGAATACTTTCAATGGTACAAAAGTCAGTCATGGTTTAGATGATTAGCTAAATTACTCAAACTTTACTCATGAGGTTTATGACATTTCTAGTCCTTTGAATAATACATACTGCATAGTTTCTTTATTAGTAATCCATTGCCTTTCCCCACAAAATAATAATTTCATATTATAGTAGCTGCTATATATCACACACCTTCAGATCTCGCAGTATTAACATTCTCATCCATTTACCTAAGCCTCACTGTTCTTACTTCACAACCTTGGCAATCCTAAGAAAAGAACACATGTCTTGTTTTACATGAGTCGTTGCCAAAGTCGTTGCCTGGGGGGGGCTAACCAGGTGAAGTGGATCACCTGCTCATTGTAGAACCAGCTCAGTTTTCATTCCATTGAAATTAATGGAACAAAAATCGGGCAGGTTCTTTAAAGGGCAGGTGATCTGTTCCACCAGGTTACTGCCCAGGTGGCCAAGTTGAACATTTCCCCCAATGTGTCTAGTTTGCACAATAACATAGAGCTGGCACAGAGTTTAATGCTGGACTGTGTGGTGGATTACAAGCTTGATTGACTCATAGCCTGGTAACGCATTGCCAACCGTGTATTGTCCTATGTATATTTTTCAGTGGTTCCTATATGCAACAGTATGTAGATTCAAATAATTTTACAGCGCAGAAGCCATTTGTCCACCAGCTGTCTGGAAGAACTGTTCACTTAGTCCCATTTGCCATGTCCTTTCCTCATACCCTTTTCTTTTTTTTTCTTTTTCAAATATTTAAACACCTCCATTTTAAACATTATTTTGGATTCTATTTCCACCATTGTTTCTAGTAGGGCATATTTCCTAACTCTGGCCTCCTGTAACCACCTCACCAACCAGTGGAATTTGTTTTTCCCAATTTACCTTATCAAGACACTTCATAATTTAAGCAACGTTATTGATATATCTTGAATAAAGAATCTGACCAGATACTGTAAGCTCAAAGTATTGTGTGACCACAGTCCTTTATTACAGGTTTCCAGAGTGCCTCTCCAGCCTGTGAGGCCTCCTTATGTACAGGTGCTCCCAAGGGATTCTGGGATCCCTTGGGACTCCAGGGGATGAGTCTTCTGGTGGTTAAACAAGGTATTTACAAGTTTACATATATAACAACGCTCCCCGCGCTCCCCCCCCCCCCCCCCGACAATGTGAGTCGATCTGGGGCCTTCCTTTCCCTGTTTAATCGTCTCGGTGCAAATGCTGGTTTTGGTGAGTCGTTTATTGGGACCTTGCAGGGCTGCTGGGTGTGGTGAGTCCTGCTGGGCTGCTGCAGGTGATGGGTTCTGCTTCGTGGTCAACCGCTGGGTCGGTTACCACTTGTGTGTGTGTTGGGCGGTCAAAAAAGGTAGAGTCTATTGTGGGTTGTTCTGGATAGTCCGTGAATCTGAGTTTGGTTTGGTCCAAATGTTTTCTGCAGGTGAGTCCATTTCAAAGTTTGACTAGAAACACCCCACTCCCCTCTTTGGCCACGACAGTGCCGGGAAGCCACTTGGGACCTTGTCCATAGTTCAACACAAATACAGGATCATTAATCTCGATTCCGCGTGACACATTTGCGCGATCATCATATGTATTCTGTTGAAGCCGCCTGCTCTCTACCTGTTCATGTAGATCAGGGTGGACTAATGAGAGCCTTGTCTTAAATGCTCTTTTCATGGGCAGTTCAGCGGGGGGAACCCCAGTGAGCGAGTGGGGTCTTGTGTGGTAACTAAGCAGGACTCAGGATAGGCGAGTCTGCAGTGAGCCTTCAGTTACCCTCTTCAAGCTCTGCTCGCTCTGCCTGACCATTGGACGTTGGTTTAAATGGGACATTTGTGACATGTTTGATCCCATTGCTGGTCATGAACTCTTTGAACTCGGCACTGGTGAAGCACGGCCCATTGTCACTCACAAGGACATCAGGCAGGCCGTGCGTGGCAAACATGGCCCGCAGGTTTTCAATGGTGGCAGCGGATGTACTTGCCAACATTATCTCACATTCAATCCATTTAGAGTACGCATCTACAACCACTAGGAACATTTTACCCAAGAATGGGTCTGCATAGTCGACATGGACCCTGGACCACGGTTTGGAGGGCCAGAACCATAAACTTAGTGGCACCTCCCTGGGTGCATTGCTTAATTGTGAACATGTGTTACATTTGTGCACGCAGAACTCTAAGTCTGCATCGATACCGGGCCACCACACGTGGGATCTGGCTATCGCTTTCATCATTACAATGTCTGGGTGGGTACTGTGGAGGTCACTAATAAAAGTGTCCCTGCCCTTTTTTGGCACCACTACCCAATTACCCCATAGGAGGCAATCTGCCTATATGGATATTTCATCTCTGCGCCATTGGTACGGCTTTATTTCTTCCTGCTCCTCTAACGGGACACTAGACCAACTTCCGTGGAGCACACAGTTTTTTACTAAGGAGAGTAAGGGGTCCTGGCTCATCCAGGTTCTAATCTGTCGGGCGGTAACAGGTGATTGCTCACTCTCGAATGCTTCCATTACCATAATTAAATCTGCAGGTTGTGCCATCTCCACCCCTGTGGTGGGCAATGGCAGCCTACTGAGAGCATCGGCACAGATTTCTGTGCCTGGCCTGTGGCGGATGGCGTAGTTGTATGCGGACAACGTCAGCGCCCATCTCTGGATGTAGGCCGATGCATTCGTATTTATCCCCTTACTTTCAGAAAAGAGGGATATAAGTGGCTTATGGTCGGTTTCCAATTCAAATTTGAGCCCAAACAGATATTGATGCATTTTCTTTACCCCATAAACACACGCTAACGCTTCTTTTTCGATCATGCTGTAGGCCCTCTCAGCCTTGGACAGACTTCTGGATGCATAAGCAACCGGTTGCAATTTCCCAGATTCATTAGCTTGTTGCAATACACACCCGATACCTTTGACGACGCAACACATGCTAGTACCAAACGCTTACATGGATCATACAACACAAGCAATTTGTTTGAGTATAACAGTTTCTTAGCTTTCTCAAAGGCATTTTCTTGGCTTTTACCCGATACCCATTCATCTCCTTTACGCAGTAAAGAGTGCCGTGGTTCTAACAGTGTGCTAAGACCCGGTAAGAAGTTACCAAAGTTCAGGAGTCCTAGAAACGACCGCAGCTCCGTCATGTTCTGTGGTCTCGGTGCGTTCTCGATTACCACCACCTTCGAATTGGTGGGCCTGATGCTTCCACTGCGATTCTTCTCCCCAGGAACTCCACTTCAGGCGCCAGGAAAACACACTTCAAGCGTTTTAACCTGAGCCTCACACAATTATGCCTACTAAGAACCTCCTCCAGTTTCTTCAGGTGCTCGACGGTATCCCGACCTGTAACCAAGATGTCATTCTGGAAGACCACGGTGCGCAGGACCGACTTCAGCAAGCTTTCCATGTTTCTCTGGAATATCGCCGTGGCTGATTGAATCCCAAATGGGCATCTGTTGTAAATGAGACCTTTGTGCGTGTTGATGCAGGTGAGGCCCTTCAATGATTCCTCCAGCTCCTGCGTCATGTAGGCTGAGGTCAAGTCCAGCTTCGTAAATGTTTTTCCTCCTGCCAGCGTTGCAAATAGGTCGTCTGCCTTTGGTAGTGGGTATTGATCCTGCAGGGAGAAACGATCGATAGATAGAAACATAGAAAACATAGAAAATAGGTGCAGGAGTAGGCCAATCGGTCCTTCGAGCCTGCACTGCTATTCAATGAGTTCATGGCTGAACATGCAACTTCAGTACCCCATTCCTGCTTTCTCGCCATACCCCTTGATCCCCCTAGTAGTAAGGACTACATCTAACTCCTTTTTGAATATATTTAGTGAATTGGCCTCAACAACTTCCTGTGGTAGAGAATTCCACAGGTTCACCACTCTTTGGGTGAAGCAGTTTCTTCTCATCTCGGTCCTAAATGGCTTACCCCTTATCCTTAGACTGTGACCCCTGGTTCTGGACTTCCCCAACATTGGGAACATTCTTCCTGCATCTAACATGTCTAAACCCGTCAGAATTTTATATGTTTCTATGAGATCCCCTCTCATTCTTCTGAACTCCAGTGAATACAAGCCCAGTTGATCCAGTCTTTCTTGATAGGTCAGTCCCACCATCCCGGGAATCAGCCTGGTGAACCTTCTCTGCACTCCCTCAATAGCAAGAATGTCCTTCCTCAAGTTAGGAGACCAAAACTGTACACATTACTTTGTAATCACCACAGATTCTGACGGTGACGTCTTCCTTGAGAACTGGAACAATCAGACTGGCCCACTCGTTGAATTCGATTGGCGAAATGATGCCCTCTCGTTGCAGCCGGTCCAGCTCGATCTCCACCCTCTCTCTCATGTATGGTACTGCTCTTGCCTTATGATGGATGGGGCGCCCCCCCGGAATCAAGTAGATCTGCACTTTTGCTCCTTGGAACTTCCCGATGCCTGGTTGGAACAGCGAGGAGAACTTGTTTAGGACCTGGGCATATGAAGTGTCGACGGACGAGAGCGCTCGGACGTTGTCCTAGTTCCAGCGTAGCTTTCCCAGCCAGCTCCTGCCGAACAGCATGGGGCCATCGCCCGGTACCACCCAGAGTGGTAAATTGTGCACCGCTCCATCGTAGGAGACTGCCGATTACAGGAATCAGTTCCTTTGTGTACGTTCTCAGTTTAGTACAAATGGGAGTCACGACTTTGAGGCCTTGCTGCACCACAATTTATCGAAAATCATTTTGCTCATTATGGACTGGCTCGCACCCGTATCCAGCTCCGTTGACACCAGGAGTCCATTTAATTCAATCTTCGGCATTATCGGGGGAAACTTTGTGGTAAATGTGTGCATCCTATATACCTCTGCCTCCTCAGTCTGAGGCTCTGGTTCATCGTGATCCACTGTGGATCTGTCCTCTTCTGCAACATGGTGGTTTGCAGGATTAGCAGGGTTTGCAGCTCGCCTGCACATATGTTGGAGGTGTCCCATTGTTTCAGAGCCCTTGCAAACGTATCCTTTGAAGCAGCATGAATGGAAGCGATGATCACATCCGCAGTACCAACAAGGTGTTAATGGCCTTGCATTCATCACCCTTGATGGTGGACTCTGGGACATCTGCAGACGTGCAGCTGCAGGCATGTGAGTCCTACCCTGTACGTTACGATTTGAAAACAACATTAGTTTGTTCACAGTACTTGCAGCAGCACTCATGTGCTGAGAGATTTGTTTGGTATTGTCACTGGTGGCGATGAATGCCTGGGCTATTGCTATGGCTTTACTCAAGGTTGGGGTCTCTACAGTCAAAAGTTTGCAAAGTATTACTTCATGGCCAATGCCAAGTACAAAGAAGTCCCTGAGCATGTACTCCAAGGGTCCTTCAAATTCGCAATGTCTTGCAAGGCGCCTTAGCTCGGCGATGTAGTTCGCCACTTCCTGGCCTTCAAACCTCTTGTACGTGTAGAACCGGTACCTCGCCATCAGAACGCTTTCCTTCAGGTTTAGATGCTCCCGGACCAGTGTGCACAAATCATCGTACGATTTCTCTGTGGGTTTCGCTGGAGCGAACAGATTTTTCATGAGGCCATACGCAAACAGTGAGAAGGATCGCCCTTCGTTTGGCAGCATTCGCTTCTCCTTCCCGCTCTTGGGCCATGAAGTATTGGTCGAGTCGCTCCATGAAGGTTTCCCAATCATCTCCCTCCGAAAATTTCTCCAGGATGCCCACGGTTCTCTGCATCGTTGCGGTGGGGTTCGTCATCTGTATCTCGTTGCCAGTTGTTATATCTTACATAAAGAATCTGACCAGATACTGTAAGATCAAAGTAATGTGTGACCACAGTCCTTTATTACAGGTCTCCCTGTGAGGCCTCCTTATGTACAGGTGCTCCCAAGGGATTGTGGGATCCCTTGGGACTCCAGGGGATGAGCCCTCTGGTGGTTAAACAAAGTAATTACAGGTTTACATATATAACAGCTATCACATCTTCTCTTAACTTTGGTTTATTGAAAAGAGCCCCAGGGTCTCCAGTCTCTTTTCATAACTAAAGCCTCCCAATTGTGGTATCATCTTAGTGATTCTCTTCTGCATGTCTCCATGGCCTTGGCATCAATACTGTTCATACACTGGATATTGTACTTGTACCAGTGTATTACTGGGTTTAATTCACAGATGAGGATGACCATAATTTTACAAGTACTACAATTTTTTATTTACTATATGTAAATACAACAATGGTTGGAAATCAATTTATAAATGTTAAATATAAAATTTGATCGAACTATCTTTTATGTGCTTGATGGTATGTAAATTTAGAAGGATTAAATCAATCCTGTTTATGGTGCTTGAATGTTATGGGTGTATGACATTCAACACTATGTTGTAATGCACCTTAATATACATTGGTTATTTGGCCTCAGGATTATAATCATATCATGCAGTGAACAGATTGAAGCTAGTTTTGCACCAAGCATCCTGAGTAACATGCTCTGAATACTCAAGTGATATCTCATAATTATTGTGTGACAGGACAATATTCTTGACAACTAGCGAACATACAAAAGAAAAACGCTGATGTAGTGATGTTGATGTAATGTTCTTTGTCATCAAGGTGCAGCGCTGATCCTAAATCCGTTCCTGATTCGATATTTATTTGCCCTTTGCTTGGCATTTCCTACATTATGTTCACTATTCCTTTAGATACTTTTATTTCAGAGTTTGTTTTGTTTAACGTTTTGTTCCTGCCTTTTCCTTTCAAGCTCACATTGCTGTTGCTCATATTCTGGATACCTGTTTATTAATTTTCCGTACATGTCTATGTTCTCTTTCCTAATGAAGCTCTTGTTTTGCACACAGTAAGATATTCCATTTGAATGAAATAAACCAGTTAAAAGTTGCAGTAAGTAGCCTAACAAACATTTTATAATTCACTTACCACACTAAACTGATCTCTATTCTCCAATCAAAGGAAAAGGCTATTATGTTTATTTACATGTTTGGTCCAGTTTCCATCCATTGAGGTTAACAACTGCCATGCTTTGCCCTGTAGCTTGGAGGGAGGCCATGTCTGACTTCTCCAGTCACATCAATACCACTTTGTGATTGGCTGACGGGAATCGCATTTCTGCAAAGACTGAGTGGTTATGTCAACTTATCATCATTTGAGATTTCCAACTGCTTCTTGCTGTTGTGCTTTGCCCGTTGGCTCAAAGGGAAGTCCTGCTTAGGACACACACATCTCCATAGTTGCCATCAATACAATTGAATTCTGTGATCAGCTGGCAGGAATTGTAGCTTTACAAAGAGAGGCTGATTTTTTTAGGTTTGCTTTCTGACATGGAATGCTCAGCTGTAATGTTCCATTTTGTGGTAAAACTGTGACCAAGTGCACTTTTGTTCACAAAGATAGGGACATTCATGTGACAGTTATTACTTCCAAATCTTTGAAATACCAACATGGTAACTGAGTTGTCCAAAAAATCTATTGCATTTTAGAAAAATGGGGGTGGAAATTCGGTTTGAGGCTGCTTAGGTTAATAATGGCAGGATGGTAAATTTTTTTGCCAGGTAATAGTTTGGTCTGCAGCCACAAAATTCATCAGCTGGGCCCTGAGTGTGGAGCGGAGCGCTAAGGCAGGCGTTCCGCACCTCTCTTAGAGCGCTAGGCTGGCTGAGCAACTGAAGATCCATTGCTAAAGAGCTGGCCTCGAAGCGTCCTAAGAGAGGCTTTTCTGGAAAAAGTAATCGCCAAAAAAACATACCCAATATCTTGCTCACTCCACATAGAGATAAACCGCAAAAAAGAACAATCACACTTGCCTCATGTAGTCATTCCTTCCCTCAGCACCGCCGGAACAGCTCGGACCACCCGCTTTCCCAGGCCGTCCTGCTACGGGGCATTACAGGGTCAGCGTAAAACAAAAATCATAGCGCTATGGAAACCAGGGGTGTTGGACACCGGTTCGATGCTCCCGGGCAGTACTGGTCAGTGCCGCCGACACCGGCACACTGAATGTGCCGAGCGGCGCGAATGCCGCCACTCACGGCTCGACCCCTTTAGCGTCCCGTTCCGACCCTTTCCTGGGGCGCTAAGCGACCGAATATCTACCCCAAAGACTTTAATTTATATAGCACCGTTGCGTGTTCTGAGAGATCTCAAAGTACTCAAGAAAAGTTACTTCTGAAATGCAGTTGTTACGTAGGCAAATGTAATAGCCAATTTGCATACATCAAGATCCCGCAAACAGCAATGACATAAATGACAAGTTAATCTGCTTTTGGTTGTGTTAGTTGCTGGGAAACATCGCAAAACCTCCATGCTCTTCTTCAAACAGTGCCATGCAGTGTTGAATGTCCACTCTAACGTGAAAACAGCCTCCGTTCAATGTCTCATCCAACGGATAACATAAGAACATAAGAACATAAGAATTAGGAACAGGAGTAGGCCATCTAGCCCCTCGAGCTTGCTCCGCCACTCAACAAGATCATGGCTGATCTGGCCGTGGACTCAGCTCCACTTACCTGCCCGCTCCCCCTAACCCTTAATTCCCTTATTGGTTAAAAATCTATCTATCTGTGACTTGAATACATTCAATGAGCTAGCCTCAACTGCTTCCCTGGGCAGAGAATTCCACAGTTCACAACCCTGTGGGAGAAGAAATTACTTCTCAACTCTGTTTTAAATTGGCTCCCCCATATTTTGAGGCTGTGCCCCCTAGTTCTAGTTTCCCCGACCAGTGGAAACAACCTCTCTGCCTTTATCTTGTCTATCCCTTTCATTATTTTAAATGTTTCTATAAGATCGCCCCTCATCCTTCTGAACTCCAACGAATAAAGACCCAGTCTACTCAATCTATCATCATAAGGTAACCCCCTTATCTCCGGAATCAGCCAAGTGAATCGTCTCTGTACCCCCTCTAAAGCTGGTATATCCTTCCTTAAGTAAGGTGACCAAAACTGCACGCAGTACTCAAGGTGCGGCCTCACCAATACCCTGTACAGTTGCAGCAGGACCTCCCTGTTTTTGTACTTCATCCCTCTCGCAATGAAGGCCAACATTCCATTCGCCTTCCTGATTACCTGCTGCACCTGCAAACTAACTTTTTGGGATTCATGCACAAGGACCCCCAGGTCCCTCTGCACCGCAGCATGTTGTAATTTCTCCCCATTCAAATAATATTCCCTTTGACTGTTTTTTTTTTCCAAGGTGGATGACCTCACATTTTCCGACATTGTATTCCATCTGCCAAACCTTAGCCCATTCGCTTAACCTATCTAAATCTCTTTGCAGCCTCTCTGTGTCCTCTACACAACCCGCTTTCCCACTAATCTTTGTGTCATCTGCAAATTTTGTTACACTACACTCTGTCCCCTCTTCCAGGTCATCTATGTATAACACATCAGACAATGCTGCACTGCCTCTGTGTTGTCTTGTGCTCAAATTCTGAACCCACAATCTTCTGATTCAGTGGCAAGAGCAGTACTAACTGAACCAAGCTGATGCTTTAGCAGATAAGAAAAACCTTGTAAATAGGTCTTAGTTAGTATTGATATAGTTATGTAGATTATTGAGGCAATTCTGTGATTCCATGCTCCCAGTTAGATGCCTTGAACACAAGGAGCACAGGTGGAAGAACTGGGGCTATAACGTTATAACCTTTTCTCTGACCTGTTCTCTCTGTAAATGTGGCTTCCTGCTGGGACTATGGATTCGTGGAATTCTGCCTCATAGACCATGCTGTTTATAAGCTTCTATTTAGTATATGTTAATAAATTTAACAGATAACTAACAAGAAAATGCATTACTTTTGCATTATAGAATGTTCATGTGAATTGTTTACACTGCAAAATCTTCCAACATATATCTATAATACCAGTCTAAGCTGTAATGAAGATAGATATCTTTCTAATTATAGGCATATTATCTGCGATTAGCCCTGCATTCTTTGCAGATAACCTGCTACTCCAAACTGTTTTATCAGGACCACTTCTCCACTCCATCCAATGGTCTTTCCTAATTAAAAAGTTGTGTATTACTACATATTTCAGGTATGATTAACTAGACCCTGAAATGCTATTGTTACAAAGACACTGCCCCATGTTGAATTCAGCTCTGTAACACAGGAAGGTCTCAGTTTTAAATCATCATCATCATAGGCAGTCCCTCGGAATCGAGGAAGACTTGCTTCCACTCTTAGAATGCGTCCTTAGGTGGCTGAACAGTCCCTGAACAGACAATACGAGAACCACAGTCCCTGTCACAGGTGGGACAGATAGTCGTTGAGGGAAGGGGTGGGTGGGACTGGTTTGCCGCACGCTCTTTCCGCTGCCTGCGCTTGATTTCTGCATGCTCTCGACGATGAGACTCGAGGTGCTCAGCGCCCTCTCGGATGCACTTCCTCTACTTAGGGCGGTCTTTGGCCAGGCACTCCCGGGTGTCAGTGGGGATGTTGCACTTTATCAGGGAGGCTTTGAAGGTGTCCTTGTAACGTTTCCTCTGCCCACCTTTGGCTCATTTGCCGTGAAGGAGTTCCGAGTAGAGCGCTTGCTTTGGCAGTCTCGTGTCCGGCATGCGAACAATGTGGCCTGCCTAGCGGAGCTGATCAAGTGTGGTCAGTGCTTCAATGCTGGGGATGTTTTAAATAGAATTACATAGAATATACAGCACAGAAGCAGCCCATTTGGTCCAACCAGCCTAACCACCGAAGCCTCCTCCCATCCTTCCTCATCTACATTTATCAGCATAACCCTCTATCCTCTGCTCCCTCATATGCTTTTTTTGGGCTCAATTTTCCCCAGTATTTGCTCCATTTTTTTTTTGAGTAGGCTGCTTTTAATGGCCTAACTTAAAAATCCCCAGTTTCCCGAATCAATTTGCACCAGCGTAACTGACTTAGTTACGTTTTTTTTAGGTAAGTTTTTTTTCTCAAACGGGGGCGTTACCAGCCACCTGCGCCAGTTCTGGCCATTTAGGCAACTTTGGCCAGCTAATAGTTACTCCAGTTCTACTTAGGCCAACGTATGTGGCCACTCGAGAAAACCCTTGCGGAGAGTTAAAGAAATCGGCGCAGTTAAGTACATCGGAGGCCATTTGGCCCGGGCTAGGGGCGGGAAGCAGAGAGGACCTGGACCTGAACCAACCAAGCCTTAGCAATATTAAATAAATCAATGTGGAGTGCATTTGCAAACAAAAACTACTAACGAGACATTGAAAAATAAAATCCATTGAATAGAAACACCACTTCTCCGAGGGAACAGACTTATAAAACCATCCTTCGCACAATTAAAATAATCAAGAAATAATCATTACCGCAATTCTATAAGAAATAAACAATTGAAGTTGTAGCTTCAGCATCAAACTCCAATTGACCTTTCTGCACTGGGCCCGGGAAGGCAGCGGGCCGGTGTAGGAAGCCACTTGGCCTGGGCTAGGGGCAGGAGGGAGCAAACTGGTCGGTATCAGGGTCACAGAGCGGCGGCAAGTCAACGTAGAAGTTTGCCGGGGTGGGGGGGAGGGAGCATACAGACCCTCCAAAATCCCGGTAAACAATAGCACGCCATACAGCCCCTTTAACAACAATGAGGCCATTTTCAACGCAGTCCCTCAACTATTCCCTCAGCCGTGGTATTTTGAACAAACAGCCCTCAGTTCTTTAACAATATGGTGATTGCAGCGTTTCACTGTACTGATGGCATTACTTGTTGCAGCGCAGTTTGTAGGCTGGGAGCTCGACACTGTAGTGAACGCACTGCTTTGGCAGGTTCGCCACTTCAAAGGCAATTTGAACACAGCCTTTCACTCAAGGGTCGTGCTGAACTGCCACCACGCATGCGCAGACGTCCCGGGACATTTTTCCGGCGCAGACTGCATGCTACAGCCCCGAGGCGACTGGCCACGCTGCGTGTGTCCAGAGTAGAAGCCAAACATCGGCGAAAGTCTGAAGATTTTTTTCTAGAGCATCTACTGGCCTAATGAAGCGCTGCAACTCGGGCAAGTACGCTAAAAAAACGGGCTCAGGGAAAATTGAGCCCCTCGTCTCTCCTTAAAAGCATCCATATAATGTTCCGCAACCATTCCCTGTGGCATCAAGTTCCACATTCTCACCAATCTCACGGTAAAGACATTTCTTTTGAATTCCCTTTTTGATTTCTTGGTGACAATTTTATATTGATGGTCTTTTGTTTTGCTCTTCCCCACTAGTGGAAACACTCTTTCTCTGTGACTACTCTATCAAAACCTTTCATCATTTTAAAGACTTCTATTAGATCACCCCTCAGCCTTCTAGACCCAGCCTGTTCATTCTTTCCTGATAGGTATAACCTCGCATTTCTGGTATCATCCTTGCAAGTCTTTTTGCACTCCCTCCATTGCCTTTATATCCTTTTTATAATATGGTGACAAGAATTGTAGACAGACCTCCAAGTGTGATCTAACCAAGGTTCGATACAAGTTTAGCATGGCTTCTCTACTTTTCAATTCTACCCCTCTAGAATTAAACCCGAGTGCTTGGTTGGCTGTTTTTAATGGCCGTGTTAACCTGCATCTCTACTTTTAGTGATATGTGTATGTGTATTCAGATCTCCATTTGCTCCTCTACCCCATTTAGATTCTTATTTTCCAAGTAATATGCAACCTCTTAATTTTTATTACAAAATTGTAATACCTCACACTGATCTGTGTTGAAATTAATTTGCTAATTATATGCCCATTCTGCAAATTTATTAATGTCTTCTTGTAATTTGTTGCAGTCCTCCTCAGATTTGACAATTTGGTGTCATCTGCAAATCTAGAAATTGTGTTTTTGGTTCCAAGGTCTAAATTGTTAAGAAAATTATGAACAGCAGTGGTCACAGCACTGATCCTCGTGGATCACTTTCTACCTTCTGCCACTGTAAGTAGCTACCCTTTACTCATACTCTCTGTTTTCTATCTTGAAGCCAGCTGGTTATCTATTCTGCTACTTGTCCTCTGACTCTGCATGCTCTGACATTATTTATTTCTCTATTATGTGGCACCTTATCGAAGGCCTTTTGGAAATCTAGATAAATTACATCTACTGCATTACCATTGTCTACTCTCTCTGTTATCTCTTCAAAGAATTCAATGAAGTTGGTCAAGCAAGACTTGCCCTTTTGAAATCATCAGGCCTGAACTTGGTCCGAGTTCCGCCCACAGCCGCCCGAAATGATTATTTTTTCACAGATTCCTCACGTGCCCAGGTCCCGCCCGACAGGAGATTCCTCGGTGAAGTACCGCCGGCGCAACTTCCTGTCACCCACCCAAATTGTGGGTCTCAAAAACAGGGATTTTCCTTGTGCACGATCCTCTAAGATCATGCTCCTGCCCGCCAGAGCAACCGCTGGCAAAACGGTAGTGTGAGCTGGCTGTGAATCGGGCGGCAGGGAGAATCGCTCAGAGTGCTGCAGCGCTGCATGTCCCGGGCAGTGTCCATATGCTGCACCATTATCATAAGAACATAAGAAATAGGAACAGGAGTAGGCTATACGGCCCCTCGAGCCTGCTCTGCCATTTAATACCATCATAGCAGATCCAATCATGGACTCAGGTCCACTTCCCCGCCCGCTCCCCATAACCCCTTATTCCCTTATTGGTTATCAGAGGCTCAGAAATAGTTATCCAATCGACCTTAATCTGCACAGAATGAGTTCAGATATGTAAATGAAAAGTACTCCGTTGAAGGGAAGGTGTTGTAGAGGAAGCGGCAATGAATTCCGAAAGATGGTAACAACTAAATGGAGATGCCCTACAAGAGTTTTTAGACCATTGCAGGCAGATCAGAGTTATTGACAGAATGTGAGTGCACAGATGGTATGAGCTTCTGTCAGAGTAAATAGGCGAAAATGAAATCATGTAATGCTCTGGCAGGTTGCAGCATGTGATAGTGAGAACAGCATGACATCTCGTATAGAAGACGGAAAAAGATATACAATGGACAACAAGGTCATTGAGGAACATATCATATCAGGGGTGGGATTCCGCGATGGTGGACCTAAGAAAAAGTGGACTGAAGTGCAAGCCTTAATGTGTGCCCTCCAAGTTGTGCAACTGTCTCTCATTCATATGAGAGGAAGCTTGCTGGAACATAAAAACTGACTGCAAAAGCTTCTATAGATATCTGAAGAGAAAAAGATTAGTGAAGACAAGCGTAGGTCCCTTGCAGTCAGATTCAGGTGAATTTATAATGGGGAACAAAAAAATGGTGGACCAGTTAAACAAATACTTTAGTTCTGTCTTCAAGAAGGAAGACACAAATAACCTTACGGGAAATACTAGGGGACCGAGGGTCCAGTGAGAAGGAGGAACTGAAGGAAATCCTTATTAGGCAGGAAATTATGTCCCCTGGTCCTGGACTTCCCCAACATCGGGAACATTCTACCCGCATCTAACCTGTCCCGTCCCGTCCCGTCAGAATTTTGTATGTTTCTATGAGATCCCCTCTTATTCTTCTAAACTCCAATGCATAAAGGCTCAGTTGATCCAGTCTCTCCTCATATGTCAGTCCTGCCATCCCGGGAATCAGTCTGGTGAACCTTCGCTGCATTCCCTCAAAAGCAAGAACGTCCTTCCTCAGATTAGGAGACCAAAACTCAACGCAATATTCCAGGTGAGGCCTCACCAAGGCCTTGTACAACTGCAGTAAGACCTCCCTGCTCCTATACTCAAATCCCCTAGCTATGAAGGCCAACATACCATTTGCCTTCTTCACCACCTGCTGTACCTGTATGCCAACTTTCAATGACTGATACACCATGACACCCAGGTCTCGTTGCACCTCCCCTTTTCCGAATCTGCCACCATTCAGATAATATTCTGCCTTTGTGTTTTTGCCCCCAAAGTGGATAACCTCACATTTATCCACAATATACTGCATCTGCCATGCATTTGCCCACTCACCTAACCTGTCCAAGTTACCCTGCAGCCTCTTACCATCCTCCTCACAGCTCACACCGCCAGCCAGTTTAGTGTCATCTGCAAACTTGGAGATATTACATTCAATTCCTTCATCCAAATCATTGATGTATATTGTAAAGAGCTGGGGTCCCAGCACTGAGCCCTGCGGCACTCCACTAGTCACTGCCTGCCATTCTGAAAAGGACCCATTTATCCCGACTCTCTGCTTCCTGTCTGCCAACCAGTTCTCTATCCACGTCAGTATAATTACCCCCAATACCATGTAGTTTGATTTTTCACACCAATCCCTTGTGTGGGACCTTGTCAAAAGCCTTTTGAAAGTCCAAATACACCACATCCACTGGTTCTCCCTTGTCCACTCTACTAGTTACATCTTCAAAAAATTCCAGAAGATTTGTCCAGCAGGATTTCCCCTTCCTAAATCCATGCTGACTCGGCCCTCCATCCCCATTGGATTGTTGCATCATCCTGGGTGCTTGCGGCTTGCTGGATTTTCTGGCACGGCCTCTGCGCCTCCCACCGCTTGTTCCTGCTTCGTCCGACTCGGATGCTAAGAAGTCGGACCCCGGCAGCGATGTTGGCCAGACAGGCGGCACACATGTCAGGAGGCTGGAGTCCCCCTCTTCCGCTTCCTCGACATCAAGTGGTTCGAAGACTGGCACTTCTCCCTCCTGGTCTTCATGACTCTGGGTGGTGGAGGTGGGTGCGGTGGATACGGCTGATCTTCGGCGGGGGGGGGGGGGTGGTGGAGGAAGGAGCTGGTGTGTTGGGCTGGTGACAATGTCTGGGTGGGAGACGTTGGTGTCACACTCGGCCTTTGTGTGCCAGAGGTGGATGGGCTGCATTGCTCGGTGCTGTCCGAATCAACATCTGCAAGTAGAGGACAACATTTCAATGTGTAGTTGCGGGGGATGGTGAGGTTGGTCATCCTGACATGTGAGCCGTAACATTTAACATTCTTACATCAAGGAGTTCCATTGCTACATGAACACACCATTAATGGCTGACACACTGTGCGTTAAAAGGCATTTTACTTAACATTGCATGACCTTTCATGACATGAGCGTAACGCAGACCAGAGATTAGTATAAGCTTACCATGCTGTAGCTCGGGATCTGCATCACCCTTTGTGGTGGCACGGGGGTGGTCACCAACAATGCCAAGGCACGCTCCTCTTGCCTGCTCAACTCGATGACATCTGCTGGGCCCCCTACCGTGGCACTCAGGCTTGATGCCTTGGCTGATCTTTTCTTCTGCAGAAAGAAAAGTTGCAGCTTTTGCCCCTTTTGCTCATGCAACACACACACACACACACACACACACACACTCACACACTCACTCACACACACACACACACACACACACACACACACACTCACACACTCACACAACTGGCACAGAACCTTTTGGAGTAGTACAGGAGTGCATCAATAAATGTTTACTCACTCTTGCTGACACCACATCGTTCCATCGTTTCCGACACTGGTCTCCATCCTGCACAATGTTGCCCATTGAGGACACGGCCTTACCAATCTCCGTCCAAATGTGTCTGTATTGGGGTGGTGGAGGCTTGCCACGACCACCCCAGGTGAGGGCTTTATAACGGCACTCCACCTCTGAGACAAGTGCCTCCAGCTCCTCCTCAGTAAATCAGGGAGCTCTGGGCTTCCTTCCATCAGAAAACTTAGAAGCTTTTTTTGCACTCATTATAACTTTCCTAGATGGATGGCTGATGATGCATTTGTTTCTCTCTCTCCAAATATGACCCCTCTGCAACTGGCAGGTGCAAGTGAGTGCATAGCTTTAATGAGCATGTGCAGCTGTGCCATCAGCCCCAATCGCAGCAAAAGTGATGTCATCGCCCAGAGAAAACTACAAAAAAGAAACCAAGTCTTGCGCATGCGTGGTGCATGGCCTCCGATGTTTGCTGAGTCGAGAGGCCTGCACCTAGCGCCCACTGCTGCCGCCGCCCGCTCCTACCCGCTGACTCCCGCTGCCGCTGCCGCCGACACAACCGCGGCGAAACTCGGTCCCGACTGGCCCCAGCGGCAACGGGCGGCAAAAAGGTACATTCCGCTGAGAAATGGGCGGGCCTTAGCTTTGACCAAATTCGGGCCCATAGAATCATAGAAATTTACAGCACGGAAGGAGGACATTTCGGCCCATCGTGTCCGTGCCGGCCGACCAAGAGCTATCCAGCCTAATCTCACTTTCCAACTCTTGGTCCGTAGCCCTGTAGGGTATGGCACTTTAAGTGCACATCTAAGTATTTTTTAAATGTGGTGAGGCTTTCTGCCTCTACCATCCTTTCAGGCACTGAGTTCCAGACCCCCACCAGCCCTCTGGGTGAAGAAATTTCCCCTTATCTTTTCTAAACCTCCCCCCAATTACTTTAAATCTATGCCCCCTGGTTGTTGACCGCTCTGCCAAGGGAAACAGGTCCTTCCTATCCACTCTATCCAGGCCCCCCCATAATTTTATACACCTCAATCAGGTCTTCCCTCGGCCTCCTCTGTTCCAAAGAAAACAGACCCAGCATCTCCAATCTTTCCTTATAGCCAAAATTCTCCAGTCCAGGCAACATTCTTGTAAATCTCCTCAGCACTCTTTCCAGTGCAATCATATTTTTCCTGTAATGCAGTGACCAGAACTGCACACAGTACTCCAGCTGCGGCCTAACCAGTGTTTCATACAGTTCAAGCATAACCTCCTTGCTCTTGTATTCCATGCCTCGACTAATAAAGACAAGTATTCCAAATGCCTTCTTAACCACCTTATCTCTCTGGCCTGCTACCTTCAGGGACCCGTGCACCTGCACTCCAAGGTCCCTTTGTTCCTCTACATATTTCAGTATTGTACCATTTAATGTGTATTCCCTTGCCTTGTTAGACCTCCTCAAATACATTACCTCACACTTATCCAGATTGAATTCCATTTGCCACTGTTCTGCCCACCTGACCAGTACATTGATACCTTCCTGCAGTCCACAGCTTTTTTCTTCATTATCAACCACACAGCCTATTTTAGTTTCATCTGCAAGCTTCTTAATTATACCCCCAACATTCAAGTCCAGATCATTGATATATGTCACAAAAAGCAAGGGACCCAGCACTGAGCCCTGCTGAACCCCACTGGAAACATCACAAAAACACTCATCAACCATTACCCTTGCTTCCTGCCTCTGAGCCAATTTTGGATCCAACTTGCCACTTTGCCCTGGATCCCATGGACTTTTACTTTCGTGACCAGTCTGCCATGTGGGATCTTATCAAAAGCTTTGCTATAATTTGACTATTCATTATTATATTTTTTGGTTCGAGATGTTTTTCTATTTCCTCCTTTAGTAAGGATTCCTTTATTTTCCAACCACCGATGTTAAGTTAACTGTCCTATTGTTCCCTGGACATGTATTATCTACCTTTGTAAATATAAGTATAATGTTAGCTTTCTGCCAGTCCTCTGGCACTACATCTTTTTATAATGAATTATTAAATACGTGTAATGATGCCTCTGCTATCTCTTTCCTAGATTCTTTTAAAATATGCAGATGCAATCTGTCCAGATCAGGGGTTTTATCCTCCTTGAGTTTTGATTAGTTTATTTAATATTTCTCCTTTTAATTTTAAATGCGGTTATATCATTTCTAGTCTCATCTTCCGATGTCATGTCCACCTGATCTGTCTTCCTGCTAAATACTGAAGTAAAATAATTATTTAATATTCCTGCCATTTTGCTATTACTGTCTGTGATTTATCCTGACCATCCCTGAGTGGCCCTATTCCTTCTTTTATTTATGTGCTTGTAGAATATTTTACTATTTTGTTTTATGTTCCTTGATAATTTAATTTCATAGTACCTCTTTGCCTTCCTAATTTTTGACTTCTCTCCTAATCTCTTCATGCTCTCCCCTGTCATGCTCTCCCCTGTCATACTCTCCCCTGTCATGCTCTCCCCTGTCATACTCTCCCCTGTCATGCTCTCCCCTGTCATACTCTCCCCTGTCATACTCTCCCCTGTCATGCTCTCCCCTGTCATGCTCTCCCCTGCTGTCCTTGTCCTGAGAGCTGGATTTTCGGTTTTCCCGATTTCGGGACGTTAATCGCGGTGGGGCTGTCCCGATATCGCCTGAAAAAAGTTTGCACCTTCGACTGGAAATCTTGGTTAAAAAAATGAGGATCCATGATCGTGGGTGTTAAATCGGGTGTTACACAATGGACTTTGTACGCCCGAGTCGAAAATCACGGCAATAAAAGAGGCGGCCATTTTGAGCATGCGCAGTCGCATTCCCCCTCCCCCCCCGGCACAGAAGTTATGTCAGAGTGCAGCAGTTTTTATGTGATCTGCCCGACTTCTGGCACTACTGCTGTGATGGAGCATCTGGCAGCGTGCCAGGCGTTTGTCCAATGAGGCTGCTGAGGCCTTAGTCCACACAGTGGAGAGGAGGCGGTCATCACTCCATCTGGTTGGGGGGAGCGAGACCGCTGACAGCTATATTTAACAGAATTTGGTGTGAAATTGCCCAGGAGGTGTCTGCGAACAAACACGGTTGCCAGAACTGGCACACAATGCCGCCAAAAGTTGAAAGACCTTACCAGGGTCATCAGGGTGAGTACATTTATTTATGCCTACTATCCTTCCATCATGAACGTCAGACACTATGTGAAGTCTCTCATGTATCTGCCCATTCTCAAAGTCTTGCAGTCTGTGGGGTGGTTTTCACAATACCTCAGAAAACTCAAGGATGACTTCTCCAGCCATTGCCTCTTAATTAAGGGTGCACATACCCTCTTGTTCCCTAATCATTGCGACCCTTCCTCTCAATACACTTCCACTACCGATAATGGATTTCATAAAAGATCACCTGCAGCTCCTACGCTACCTCCCTCTCAGCTCTTAACAATCGCTCACAAGTCTCATGCAACATCAACACAGATTGAATTGAAAACGTTAGAACATCCACACAATCTCACCTATTGAAGTATGGTCAACATATGTAGCAGAACAGGAGATGTACCCTTTCTGAACTCTTCCTGTTTTTTTCTTTGCAGTCGAAGCACTCACACAACAGGCGTGAGCAGCTGTGCACAGGTGGGGGTCCGCCTCAAATCCTAGAATTGACCGGTGTTGAGGAACGGGTGTCTGCCCTCATTGGAGCATCAGCTCGGGCAGTTGCCGGGGGCGATGAGGCAGTGAGGGTATGTAAATGGATTGTGCGACTGAAGTGACTTCCGTGAGCTCAAGGTCGTTGATTGGAGCGTGGGCAGGTACAACAGGAGAGGCGACAAGCAGCAGAGGAGTGGTGAGGTCAGGGCGAAGGAGCAGCGAGAGATTGTAGAGCGACGTGACCGAGGCCCAGGAGAGGCGTGAGTTCGGGGCCCAGAAGGAGCGAGGGCCCAAGGGTAGCACGGGCCAGCCCATACTGCGATATGTGTGTGCACTAGGTCCGTGCAGCAGAGCTGGTCTCCAGTCGTCCTGGTTAATCCTTGCCACTGGACCAAGACCTAGCTCTGTCAAGCCCGTGTGGTGGCTGGTGTGCAATGGTCACCGCATGTTAAAAAAAAATCCACGCACAGGCACCTTCCATCCTTCAATAAGTAGTTCAGGACTTGGAATGTCAGGTCCTTCATTGAAACACCTGTGAACTCATCCCTTTTTCATGTGGAAGCAAGTCATCCTCGATATGAGGGACCGCCAAAGAAGAATGAAGATTATGAAGTGGCGCGAGGCCTTCAAATGTACATATCCAATGCCACCTTCCTCCTATCACCCTGCCCCCTACCCTCCTGCTAACCACACATCTGTTTTTTTGTGCTTGTGGAAGATATAAAAGGGGTCAGAGGATCTAGTAAGGAGGAGGAACTGAGGGAAATCCTTATTAGTCGGGAAATCGTGTTAGGGAAATTGATAGGATTGAAGGCCGATAAATCCCCAGGGCCTGATGGACTGCATCCCCATATATTTAAAGAGGTGGCCTTGGAAATAGCGGGTGCATTGACAGTCATTTTCCAACATTCCATAGACTCTGGATCAGTTCCTATGGAGTGGAGGGTAGCCAATGTAACCCCACTTTTTTAAAAAGGAGGGAGAGAGAAAACAGGGAATTATAAACCGGTCAGCCTGACATCGGTAGTGGGTAAAATGATGGAATCAATTATGAAGGATGTCATAGCAGCGCATTTGGAAAGAGGTGACATGATAGGTTCAAGATAGCATGGATTTGTGAAAGGGAAATCATGCTTGACAAATCTTCTGGAATTTTTTGAGGATGTTTCCAGTAGAGTGGACAAGGGAGAACCAGTTGATGTGGTGTATTTGGACTTTCAGAAGGCTTTCGACAAGGTCCCACACAAGAGATTAATGTGCAAAGTTAAAGCACATGGGATTGGGGGTAGTGTGTTGACATGGATTGAGAACTGGTTGGCAGACATGAAGCAAAGAGTAGGAGTAAATGGGTACTTTTCAGAATGGCAGGCAGTGACTAGTGGGGTACCGCAAGGTTCTGTGCTGGGCCCCAGCTGTTTACACTGTACATTAATGATTTGGACGAGGGGATTAAATGTAGTATCTCCAAATTTGCGGATGACACTAAGTTGGGTGGCAGTGTGAGCTGCGAGGAGGATGCTATGAGGCTGCAGAGTGACTTGGATAGGTTAGGTGAGTGGGCAAATGCATGGCAGATGAAGTATAATGTGGATAAATGTGAGGTTATCCACTTTGGTGGTAAAAACAGAGAGACAGACTATTATCTGAATGGTGACAGATTAGGAAAAGGGCAGGTGCAACGAGACCTGGGTGTCATGGTACATCAGTCATTGAAGGTTGGCATGCAGGTACAGCAGGCGGTTAAGAAAGCAAATGGCATATTGGCCTTCATAGCGAGGGGATTTGAATACAGGGGCAAGGAGGTGTTACTACAGTTGTACAGGGCCTTGGTGAGGCCACACCTGGAATATTGTGTACAGTTTTGATCTCCTAACTTGAGGAAGAACATTCTTGCTATTGAGGGAGTGCAGCGAAGGTTCACCAGACTGATTCCCAGAATGGCAGGACTGACATATCAAGAAAGACTGGATCAACTGGGCTTGTAATCACTGGAGTTCAGAAGAATGAGAGGGGATCTCATAGAAACGTTTAAAATTCTGACGGGGTTAGACAGGTTAGATGCAGGAAGAATGTTCCCAATGTTGGGGAAGTCCAGAACCAGGGGTCACAGTCTAAAGATAAGAGGTAAGCCATTTAGGACCGAGATGAGGAGAAACTTCTTCACCCAGAGAAGTGATGAATCTGTGGAATTATCTACCACAGAAAGTTGTTGAGGCCAATTCACTAAATATATTCAAAAAGGAGTTAGGTGTAGTCCTTACTACTAGGGAGATCAAGGGGTATGGCGAGAAAGAGGAATGGGGTACTGAAGCTGCATGTTCAGCCATGAACTCATTGAATGGCGGTGCAGGCTCGAAGGGCTGAATGGCCTACTCCTGCACCTATTTTCTATGTTTCTATGTTTCTATGTTTCTAACAGCCACAATCGCGCCAGGCGTCCAGGGAAACAACAAAATCAGGCCATGGGGAAGATGACGAGGATTGCGACAAGACTGCAATGCCTGAGCCGCAAAGCCCACCAGTTGGCCCCTTGGAAGAGACCACACCTGGGGATGAAGCCAATTTCCAGGGATTTGAGTCGTCGGAGGCTCCTGGCCCCAGTCGCCTACAGTAACGCACAGCGAGGGGGAAATCTCAGAGACCAGCTCTCCGGAGGGTGGGTCGGCAAAGTCGGTCTGCTCAACAACAGGCAGACATGGAACTGGATGTGGTGGAAATATCCAGGGAGAACACTGGCAAGCACCGTGAGCTCATGGCTGCATTGGGTCGAATCCCAGAGAGCATCGACAAGCTTTCGTTGACTGTTGCGGAGGCATCGTCAAGTATTGTCCGTGTAACTCAGGATTCCAGCGAGGTCGTCACTGCCTCCAGCAGCAACAGTGGTATTCTGGACAGGATAGATGCGGGAAGAATGTTCCCGATGTTGGGGAAGTCCAGAACCAGGGGACACAGTCTTAGGATAAGGGGTAGGCCATTTAGGACTGAGATGAGGAGAAACTTCTTCACTCAGAGAGTTGTTAACCTGTGGAATTCCCTGCCGCAGAGAGTTGTTGATGCCAGTTCACTGGATATATTCAAGAGGGAGTTAGATATGGCCCTTATGGTTAAGTGAATCAAGGGGTATGGAGAGAAAGTAGGAAAGGGGTACTGAAGGAATGATCAGCCATGATCTTACTGAATGGTGGTGCAGGCTCGAAGGACCGATTGGCCTACTCCTGCACCTATTTTCTATGTTTCTATGTTTCCAGAGTGTGTGATGTGTGTCCTTGATCACCTCACAGCATCGCTTGAATCGCAGGCACAAGCTACGCTGCAGCTTGGTGATGTGATGTGGTCAATGACTGGTGCCATCCTCTCCGTGTTCCTCGCTGTCCAACGGGGAAGTGATGGGACCGAAGAAGACCAGCAAGTTGTGGAGGCACGTCGTGCTCTGAAAGTTGATATCCAGCCCCAATGGAGTCTCAGTGGCTCCCAGGAAATGGAAGGTGCTGTCCTTCCTCAGGATGACAGCATTCCGGCTCCTACCACTGATTCTCCAACCATGCACCCTACACAGTACACACCCAAGCCACCAGTGACTGCTTCCGCCGATGATGAGGAACAGCAGTCCATAGCCGGGCCCAGAGCTGGTCCAGGGTGTCGTCATATGCCGTCTACACTGTGTGACCCCCTAACACAGCAGCCCTCAAGTAGCCTTGCTGTAGGCACTGAGGCCTCATTGCGGAGAAGCAGCAGGCACGGGTGGGGGAAGAAGGGGGGGTGGGAAATGTGAGGCCCAGTCCCATTAAGGGGTGGAGCAACATTGTGTAGATGGCCGGATGTATTATGAGTACACATGTAAATCATTTATTTTCATTAATGCATTTCATTGTTGTTGAGTTACTTACAGCAGAAAGCTGTTTATTGAATGGATTTGTTTAGTTGGTGGGGTAGACTGTTTCTTACTATGTTGGCTAATAATGTAACTTTGACCCTTTGCCATTGGTGTTGTGTGTATCATTCCAAAATTCACAGTAGAAGAGCCTTTATGGTGGCACATTGCGTCACGAGTCTTAGCTGCATCACCTCAGCTTCCCCATTTAAGCAAAATGAGCTGGCAACATGCGGCTCTTGCTCCGGCAGCATCACCAAGCTGCCTCCCCTGTGGATGGGGCGGCTCTTTAATGGGGGCCTCGCCAGGCTCCTCTTTGTCATCCTTATCCTCCTTCTGAGGTGGGCCTGCAATCCCCACTGGCAATGCCCGGCCCCTCATGATGGCCAAGTTGTGCTACATGCAGCACACCACAACGAATTCGGAGACCTGTTGAGGGGAGTATTGAAGGCTGCTTCCAGAGCGGTCCAGGCATCGGAAGCACTGCTTGAGTGCGCCAATTGTCTATTCAATCATTGTCACATTGCTCAGGTTCTGTGCTGGTGTTGCGAAGGGGGGTCATGAGCCAGGTGGCCAACCCATAATCTTTGCCCCCGATCAGCCAGCCGTGCTCTTGCCTTTGTCGCTGAAATATTTGTGAGACACTGCTCTCACGCAAAATGAAAGCATCATGTGCGCTCCCTGGATAGCGGGCATTCACTGAGAGGATGCGTTGTGTGTGGTGGCACATCAGCTGCACGTTTAGGGAGTGGTAGCCCTTTCGGTTTCGGAATACCTCTGTATTGTGCAATGGTGCTTGCAAGGCAACATGTGTGCAGTCAATGGCTCCTTGAACCCTTGGGAAACACGCAGTTTTGCCAAACCCCAAAGCCCTCTCATTCTGGCTCTCCCTGCTCATAGGGAACTTTATAGAAACATAGAAACATAGAAAATAGGTGCCCTTCGAGCCTGCACCGCCATTCAATGAGTTCATGGCTGAACATGCAACTTCAGTACCCCTTTCCTGCTTTCTCGCCATACCCCTTGATCCCCCTAATAGTAAGGACTACATCTAACTCCATTCTGCAGGTGTACAGAGCCTTTGTTACATGCTGAATGCAGCAATGTGCAGTGTATTGAGAGATGCTGCCCATCACAGTGAAAGTCACTGTGGCGATGGCCTTCTATGCCTGGAAGGAGCTGGAGGCATAGAAGGCCATCGCCACAGTCACCTTCACTGTGATGGGCAGTGCAATCCTGTTGGCACTGTAGGTCTGCCTGTAGAAGCTGGCTTATCTCTGTCAACACTTCCTTTCACAAGCACAGTCTTCTTACACACTGTGCCTCAGAGAGCAGGAGGTATGAGCGATGGTCCCTGTAAACCTGTGGGGGGTAAGGCATTCTCCCTAGACGTCTTCGGCCTTTCATCATCCATGGGCTGACATGGCCAAGAACCCTTCTTCTAGCTTGACGCCGCCTGGCAATAGCATGGAGTATGATACGCTGGCGAACTAGCAATGTCCCCATTAAATTCTTTCACTGAAGTTGTAAGGACACTGTAGTGGCAGATAAAACTGCCGCTTTTAAGTCTGAGCTTCACACAGCGTGATGTGCGCAACCGTTGCAGTCAATGTAACCTGTGATGTAGGATCCTCATCCCTCCATTTAAATACACTGCCAATACCGCCTGCTGGACCCTGGGAATGCCTGGTTTTTCAGGGGTTTCCCAGGACGGGCGTATAATGGGGCGTCAGGGACTCATTTTGCATCCAGGGCTGTAGCGGAGCGTTGCACGATGATTGATGTCATGATCTCAGTGAAACTAGCTGAATTTGCCGACTGGGTGGTAAAAGTTCGATGCCCGCCATAGCGCCTAGAAACACCCTTTACCGCCCCTCTGGGGCGCTAACACAGGCGCAAGGGAGCCAAAAATCTAACCACTTATGTCTTTATTCATCCACGGCGTCTCATTAGTGTTTAGCTTGTTCTTCTTTATTAGCGGAATATATTTTTCCTGAACTCTGTTAAACACCATTTTAAATATTTCCCATTGCTGCTCTACATCATTGTTTGCCAACATTGTTATCCATTTTATTTTCCCAAGTTCTATTCTTGGCCCCTCAAAATCGGCTTTTCTCCTACGTATTGCTCTGGATGTTGTCATGCCTATGCCCTCCTCAATTACATATTATAACATATTATATTATGGTCACTATTGCCTAGATGTTCCCCTACTTTTACTTCTCTTTTCTGCTCTGGTTCATTCCCCATTAACAGATCCAGTAGCGAATTCTCCCTTGTTGGGCTTCTTACACACTAGCTTAGAAAGGAGTCCTGTACACATTATAGGAACTCCATTCCCTTATCCCCTTTACCTATTTCTACTGGCCAATTAATTTTGGGGCAGTTGAAATCCCCCATGATTATTATTCTATGTATTTTACTAATTTCCCTAATTTGTTTGCATATTTCTTCCTCCATCTCCCTTCCACTATTAGGTGGTCTGCAGACATTAGTGTGATTGATCCCTTATTATCTTTTATCTCTATCCTTATGGATTCTGTTTCTATCTTACAGATGGCTGTGTCACTCTTTTCCACTGCCATTATGTTATCTCTATTAAGTACAGCTACTCCACCTCCCCTTTTTCCCTCTCTATCTTTTCAATATATGTTGTACCCTGTGATGTTTAATTCCCAGATTTGGGCAAAGTCTGCTAAGATAGCTGATTTCAGCTGAGCAGCACCAAGGGCTTACTATTGGCCGCAGGATATTTGGGCTAGGGAGAGGAAAAATTCGGGATGACTCCAGACTCTGATCGTCAACCAGTGACCTCTGCATGCTGTACCTTCATCACACGGACTGCAGCAGTTCAAGAAGACAGCTCACCACCACCACCTTCTCAAGGGAAATTAGGGATGGGCAATAAATGCTGGCCTTGCCACGACGCCCACATCCCTGGAACGAATTTTTTAAAAAGTGTCGGTTGTCAAATAAGGATCAGATCAGGCTGGATTGTGAGGGCCCTTGGTCAAATGATCTGCTAACATCCTCTGTCTAGTAGAAGAAATGGTAATTAGTGGGTCAGGTACTGGACGACAGTCAGACTTGGAACTGCATCGTAACATGAATCCGTAATTTCAGAAGAGGAGGGAGAAAATTTGTGGAGGTGGTGGCGAGAGAGGTGGAAGAGGGGAGAGATAGTGGCAGGTGAGGTTGTTGTGTATGCAGACTATGGATGTACTCTCTGTGTAGTCACTATGTGGTTGCATAAGATGGAGACTTGTTTACCTGATGTACTATCAATAAGGTTTACACTGTGTATACACATGCTGGCACCACTAGAGGGTGCAACTGGTGGAGATCAGGGGTTTCCTGCCCTGATGGCAGGGCCCAGTATAAAAGGCTGCACACCATGCTTGTGCCTCACTCTGGAGTTTGGAATAAAGGACCAAGGTCACTACAGTTTGAGTACAACACATTGCCTCGTGGAGTTATTCATAAGTACACTACAGACATAATCGAGGTGGTGGAGGGAGAGGTGGGAGAGAGGAGTGGTGGTGGGAGAGAGGAGGAGTGGTGGTGGGGGGAGAGAGGAGGAGTGGTGGTGGGAGAGAGGAGGAGTGGTGGTGGTGGGAGAGAGGAGAGGTGGTGGGAGAGAGGAGGAGTGGTGGTGGTGGGAGAGAGGAGAAGTGGTGGTGGTGGGAGAGAGGAGGAGTGGTGGTGGGAGAGAGGAGGAGTGGTGGTGGGAGAGAGGAGGAGTGGTGATGGTGGGAGAGAGGAGGAGTGGTGGTGGGAGAGAGGAGGAGTGAGTGGTGGTGGTGGGAGAGGTGGTGGGAGAGAGGAGGAGTGAGTGGTGGTGGTGGGAGAGGTGGTGGGAGAGAGGAGAGGTGGTGGGAGAGAGGAGGAGTGGTGGTGGGAGAGAGGAGAGGTGGTGGGAGAGAGGAGGAGTGGTGGTGGGAGAGAGGAGGAGTGGTGGTGGTGGGAGAGATGATGTCTTTGATTGACTGCATAGATTTCAGTTTCACTAGAAATTTGTCATTACCTGAGATTTTCTCTTTTAAACAACAGATGGCAGTAGAGACTGGCAGTAAAGGAAAATATTTTAAAATACTATTGCAGTAACATTAATCTTTATCAGATATCGCTATACACAATTATAATTCATCCACAGATTATTATTGATAGTTCATAGTATCATTGTAGGTAATACATATAAATGACAAATAAATTGCTCCAGTGGGTTTTACCGGGTATGTATCATTACTTTTGTCATTTCACTTCTGGTTGGACATCATATTGAATTTAATCCTTATTTTGCGGAAAATGCCGTGAAAACATGTTTCTGTTGCTGCTGTCTCCTAGTTTTTGATAACTTTTATATTTTAGAGAATAAGCATTTTGCAAAAAGATTTTGGGAAGCTGGATAAGCAGGTGAGGGAGAAAGGAATGGCAGGTTATGCTGATAGTGAGATGAAGAGGGGTGAGAGGAGGCTCGTGTGGAGCATAAATGCTGACAGAGACCAAATGGCCTGTTTCTGCGCTGTAGACTGTATGTAGCTCTACAATGTAAATTGTGTAAAATATATCTCTCCAAATCAGTTAGAAATTTGCATAAAACTATCTGCATCACAGGGTTTACAGAGAGAGGCTCGGCTTCCTTGCCCTCTCAGAAAAGCAGTGCTTCTGCAGACTGAGGTGGTCACGTCAGGTGGAGGCAGACATCTGCAGCCTCCTACAGGAAGACCTGCTCCCTGCTGGACCTGGTGACCACACACTGTCTGTGAAAGTAATCATCGCCCTCAACTTTTCCACCTCAAGATAAGTTTGCATGGCCTTGTTCATGGCCCGCATGGACTCATTTGAGAGCCTTGCTTGAGGCTCCATGGAGGCGGCCTCTCAATGATAGCCCCCGGGGGCTCAGCATCTGTGTCCAGCTGAGCAGAGCGCAGAGGGGATTGCGCCCCAGATAGGAACTCTCCACGGCTGGCCCTGTCACCAGTGTCTGCTCTCATGCTCGCTTGTGAGGTGTGAATCACCAGGTGAAAACTCAACTAACTGTCTCCGTGGACCCACTGAAGTATGAGTATCTGCGCTGGTGCATGGCTGCATGTTCTGTGATGGTGAACCCAAGGGCAATTAGGGATGGGCAGTAAATGCCAGTGAAGCCCACATTCCAGGAATCAATTTTTAAAAGCCTCAGAAGGAATGAGGTCCTCTGAGGAATCGTCCTCATGGATGTCCTACGACACTTGCTCTATGTCTGAAGGTCCTGGAAGACAAAAGAAAGGGATATGAATTAGTCATGGCAAGGTCACCATTTTGACAATCGCCATAATCAGTCTTCTCGTAGTTCAGTCATTGATGAAATGCAGTCAGCACATGTGTGTCAGGGATATTTGTAATTCTGTCACCAGCTATCTGTGAGCTCCCTGTCTCTCCATCTCTGACACAGAGGGACGCAGATGTGCCACTTATCTCCAGGCCGCCATCCTCCTCTGCATCTGTGAGCTGGACTATTTGTGCTGGCCCACCTCCAGTCTTGTCCCTCTCCCTTGCGCTTTGCGCTCTCTTGTCTGACAAGGGATGAAAAAACAGAGCTGTGAGTGAGTGAAGGTGAGGTATTCACTCAATGGATGTAGTGCATTCGGTGAGGGTGGCTACGAGACACCTGTATCACATTGCAGAAGGAGATTGGAGTGACCGTCAATGGTGGGTGACTAAATGGGGAGGTGATGAAGTGCAAAGAAAGTGAACGCTGGGAGTTGCTGAAAGTGGAATGGGTGTGAGGAGCCATGTGATGGAGTCTTAGCAAGACAGAGGGAAAGGTGACTAAGCTTAAAAGCACAGGATGTAGTTGAATCAGCAGATGTACTCCCTTTTCCTGCTCTGGCTAGGTCATTAAACCGGTTCCTACATTGCATCCATGATCTGGGCACAATGCTCCTGCTGCTCCCCATCTCAGCTACCTCCAACCACGCCTCTGGGTGAGAGCAGCTGGTCTCTTCCTCCCATGGCTGGGGAAAAGTATGTTCCTCCTCCCCCTGACTGCACTCGGCAGTAATTCCAGAGAGGCATCATTGTATTTGGGTGCTGCCCTTGCTCGATGTCCACCATCCATCCTGAACATCTCCAATTTCCATTTGTGCACTGTCCCTTTAAATATAGCTGAGATCGCGTCATGTGGGTGCGTACCTTGCCCGCTGCACAGTTGGAGACATAAAACCTGGAAGTGAAAATTAATTGCTACAATTCAGTTGCGACAGTAAATTCCAACCCGCTTAGTTGACTTCTGAATTTCCTCCCCCCTCCTCCCCTTCGCCCCCCTCCACTCTGGCTTGGAAACTGCCTTTACATTAATATTGGGCCACAATCTAGGCTGACACATCAGTGCAGCACTGAGGGAGTGCTGTTTTGCCAGATATTAAACTGAAGTGCTGTATACCTGTTCAGGTGGACAGTGAAGATCCTATGGCACTATATGGTGAAGAGCAGCCAGTTTTTCTGATGTATTGGGCAATATTCTTCCCTCAGCCAACATCCCCAAAGCAGACTAACTAGTTGTTCATCGGATACTGTTTGTGATCTTCCTGTACACAAAATGACTATTAACATTGTCCGATTTACAATAATCATTACAGTTCAAAGCTTCTTGCATGTGAAGTGTCTTGCGGTAATAAGGAGCAAGTCTTTCTATTAAATTTCTATTCAATTTCTACCAGCAGAAAAAGACATGAAATAAAGAAGCATTACCTTTAATTTTTTTTATATTGAATTAAATGTAACATAAATACTTATGGATTAAAGTATCATGTTTTAATTGCATTACTAATCTTATTTAAACATCAATGGCTGATATATTCGGGATAAATGGTTCATTCTTTGTTTGGCAACCAGTAACTAGTGGGGTGTCATAGGGATCAGTGCTGGGACCCCAACTATTTACAATCTATATTAACGACTTGGAAGAAGGGACTGAGTGTAACGTAGCCAAGTTTGCTGACGATACAAAGGTGGGAGGAAAAGCAATGTGAGGAGGACAGAAAAAATTTGCAAAAGGACATAGGCAGGCTAAGTGAATGGGCAAAAATTTGGCAGATGGAGTATAATGTCGGAAAGTGTGAGGTCATGCACTTTGGCAGAAAAAAATCAAAGATCAAGTTATTATTTAAATGGAGAAAAATTGCAAAGTGCCGCAGTACAGCAGGACCTGGGGGTGCTTGTGCATGAAACACAAAAGGATAGTATGCAGGTAAAGCAAGTGATCAGGAAGGCCAATGGTATCTTGATCTTTATTGCAAAGGGGATGGAGTATAAAAGCAGGGAAGTTTTGCTACTACTATATAAGGTATTGGTGAGGCCACACCTGGAATACTGCGTGCAGTTTTGGTTTCCATATTTACGAAGTAACGTGCTTGCTTTGGAGGCAGTTCAGAGAAGGTTCATTAGGTTGATTCCGGAGATGAGGGGGTTGACTTATGAGCAAAGGTTGAGTAGGTTGGGCCTCTACTCATTGGAATTCAGAAGAATGAGAGGTGATCTTATCGAAACGTACAAGATTATGAGGGAGCTTGACAAGGTGGATGCAGAGAGGATGTTTCCACTGATGGGGGAGACTCGAACTAGAGGGCATGATATTAGAATAAGGGGCCGCCCATTTAAAACAGAGATGAGGAGAAATTTCTTCTCTCAGAGGGTTGTAAATCTGTGGAATTTGCTGCCTTAGAGAGCTGTGGAAGCTGGGACATTGAATAAATTTAAGACAGAAATAGACAGTTTCTTAAATGATAAAGGGTTATGGGGAGCAGGCGGGGAAGTGGAGCTGAGTCCATGATCAGATCAGCCATAATCTTATTGAATTGCGGAGCAGGCTCGAGGGGCCGTATGGCCTACTCCTATTCCTATTTCTTATGTTCTTATGTTCTTATTCTTTTCACAGCCCAGGCTTCCTTTTGTAATGATGTAGTATGTGTTTGATTTAGATGTCTCTATACACATAAGGGCACATATTTTACACTGAGTCGGAATAATTTAAGAAACAACATGATAAACATCTAAATATTTAAGTATATCTTTTCGATTCAATTTATTTTCGTGTGACTGGTTGTTGAACATTAGTACTATATGTGCGACAATATATAACCCTGTTAAACTGGGAAGACAACTAAAATTATATCTGCACTTAGTATAGTAATTGTTATTATTATTATTTTACAATAGGCTGTAATAATATACTTGTTACTTTGATATGTAACCAGTGTGGAGGAATAGAAGAATATAATTGTGCTCTAATGGCGAGAGCTTTTCTGAGCAAATACTCAGGGATAAAAATGATTGATGTCAAGTCATTTCCATTTGTCAGAGGTGTTCTTACAGCATATGGTTAACTCTTCTGGGACAGCGCATGTACTAGAAATTTACTAAGTCAATCGCAGCCTGACACCGCATGATCAACCTCTGACAAAGTAATTTTCACTACAGATTTTCTGACTCTATTTAAATCACTGCAGCAAGTTTGCATGCCGATCTAAGGAATTTATAGAAATACTATGCAGTGTGCAACATAATACTGAGCTGATGTAGGTTCATTTCACTTGAAAGTCAAGGCTAGCTTAGTAATCCCTGCATTACTGTTTTACTTTATCCAAACTACTATAGTCATGATTGAATTTCAAATTCAGATGGAGGGTGAGAATGTTGGATTTCTAACCAGCGTACTAAGCTTAAATAAAGGAGACTATGAAGTTATGAGGGCTGAATTGGCTAAAGTGGACTGGGAAAATAGATTAAAGAGTAGGTCAGTTGATGAACAATGGTGTACATTTAAGGAGATATTTCACAACCCTCAAGAAAAATATATTCCAGTGAGGAGGAAAGGGCATAAGAGAAAAGATAGCCATCCGTGGCTAACTAAAGAAATAACGGACGGTATCCAATTAAAAGCAAGGGCATACAATGTGGCCAAAACTAGTGGGAGGACAGAAGATTGGGAAGCTTTTAAAATCCAAAAAAGAATGACTAAAAAAATGATTAAGAAAGGGAAGATAGATTATGAAAGTAAACTAGCACAAAATATAAAAACAGATAGCAAGAGTTTCTATAGGTATATAAAAAGGAAAAGAGTGGCTAGAGTAAATGTTGGTCCCTTAGAGGACGAGACCAGGGAATTAGTGATGGGGAACATGGAGATGGCAGAAACTCTGAACAAATATTTTGTATCAGTCTTTACGGTAGAGGACACTAACAATATTCCAACAGTGGATAGTCAAGGGGCTATGGGGGGGAGGAACTTAACACAATCACAATCACTAAGGAGCTGGTACTCAGTAAGATAATGGGACTAAAGGTGGATAATCGCCTGGACCTGATGGCTTGCATCCTAGGGTCTTAAGAGAAGTAGCGACAGGGATTGTGGATGCATTGGTTGTAATTTACCAAAATTCCCTGGATTCTGAGGAGGTCCCAACAGATTGGAAAACTGCAAATGTAACGCCCCTATTTAAAAAAGGAAGCAGACAAAAAGCAGGAAACTATAGACCAGTTAGCCTAACATCTGTGATTGGGAAAATGTTGGAGTCCATTATTAAAGAAGCAGTAGCAGGGCATTTGGAAAAGCAAAATTCAGTCAGGCAGAGTCAGCATGGACTTATGAAAGGGAAGTCATGTTTGACAAATTTGCTAGAATTCTTTGAGGATGTAACAAACAAGGTGGATAAGGGGGAACCAGTGGATGTGGTGTATTTGGACTTCCAGAAAGCATTTGACAAGGTGCCACATAAAAGGTTACTGCACAAGATAACCTTCAGGGGCTGGGGGTAATATATTAGCATGGAGAGAGGATTGGCTAACGAACAGAAATCAGAGAGTCGGGATAAATGGTTAATTCTCGAGTTGGCAATCAGTAACCAGTGGGGTGTCACAGCAATCAGTGCTGGGACCCCAACTATTTACAATCTATATTGATGACTTGGAAGAAGGGACCGAGTGTAATGTAGTCAAGTTTGCTGCTGATGCAAAGATGGGAGGAAAAGCAATGTGTGAGGAAGACACAAAAAATCTGCAAAAGGACATAGACAGGTTAAGTGAGTGGGCAAAATTTTGGCAGATGGGTATAATGTTGGAAAGTGTGAGGTCATGCACTTTGGCAGAAAATAATCAAAGAGCAAGTTATTATTTAAATGGAGAAAGATTGCAAAGTGCTGCAGTACAGCGGGACCTGGAGGTACTTGTGCGTAAAATGCAAAAGGATAGTATGCAGGTACAGCAAGTGATTAGGAAGGCCAATGGAATCTTGGCCTTTATTGCAAAGGGGATGGAGTATAAAAGCAGGGAAGTCTTGCTACAGTTGTACAGGGTATTGGTTAGGCCACACCTGGAATACTGCGTGCAGTTTTGGTTTCCAGATTTACGAAAGGATATATTTACTTTGCAGACAGTTCAGAGAAGATTCACTAGGTTGATTCCGGAGATGAGGGGGTTGACTTATGAGGAAAGGTTGAGTAGGTTAGGCCTCTACTCATTGGAATTCAAGTGATCTTATCGAAACGTATAAGATTATGAGGGGGCTTGACAAGATGGATGCAGAGAGGATGTTTCCACTGATGGGGGAGACTAGAACTAGAGGGCATGATCTTAGAATAAGGGGCCGCCTATTTAAAACTGAGATGAGGCGAAATTTCTTCTCTCACAGCATTGTGGATCTGTGGAATTCGTTGCCTCAGAGAGCTGTGGAAGCTGGGACATTGAATAAATTTAAAACAGAAATAGACAGTTTCTTAAGCGATAAGTGAATAAGGGGTTATGGAGAGTGGGCGGGGAAGTGGACCTGAATCCATGATCGGATCAGCCATGATCATATTAAATGGCAGAGCGGGCTACTCCTCCTCCTATTTCTTATATTCTTATATTCTTATGTTTTTATGTTCGTAATGCTCCTCTTAACTTACCCTTTATGTTCCTTCTAAACTCGATATAGGCCATCCTACACATTCTTTTTCCATTCTGAAAATTATGCAATCTCTTTAGCAGAAACTCAAAACTATGGAATCTGTTGTGTTCCTAACACAGATGAGACTGCACACAGTGAGGTTAAAGTAACAGTGACCTCAGTCTTTAATAAGACACTCCAAAGTGAGTAACAGGCCTTAGGGGCCGGCTTATATATAGTGCTCCCAAGGGATGCTGGGATCCCTTGGGACTTCAGGCGATGCGCTCCCTGGTGGCGGAACATGGGAGTGCATGCTTTACAGATACACAACATCACTCCCCCCCCAAAATCAAAGTGAAAACTATTTACAAGGTGAGGCGGTTGGGAGCCTTTCTTTCCCTGGTGGACCGCCTCAGTACAAATGTCTTGTTCTGGTGTGTTGGCTGTGCCATCGCTGGGCTGGTGTGTTGTTGGCCCTGCAAGGCTGCTGGGTTAGCCTGGCCTTGCTGGGCTGTTGGGTGTGATGGGTTCGATTTCCTGGTCTGGGGTGGTGTCGTTGATCCTTTGGGTGTGTGTTATGGGCTCGAAAAAGGTGATGTCTGCTGTGGGTTGTTCAGGGCAGTCTGTGAACCGCAGCCTCGTTTGGTCCAGGTGCTTTCTGCAAATTTGTCCATTGGCTAGTTTGACTACAAACACCCTACTCCCTTCTTTAGCTATCACCGTGCCCATAGTTTAGCACATACACAGGGTCATTCAGATCAATTTCCCGTGACACAGTGGCGCGACCATCATTTACATTTTGTTACTGCCGCCTGCTCTCTACCTGATCATGCAGGTTTGGGTGAACCAGCGAGAGTCTGGTTTCAAGTGTCCTTTTCATGAGTAGCTCAGCCGGGGGCACCCCTGTGAGCGAGTGGGGTCTCGTGCGGTAGCTGAGCAGTACTCAGGACAGGCAGGTTTGGAGTGAGCCTTCTGTGACTCGTTTGAGGCTCTGTTTGATTGTTTATACTGCCAACTCTGCCTGCCCATTGGAAGCTGATTTAAATGGGGCCGAGGTGACATGGTTGATTCCATTGCGGGTCATGAATTCTTTAAATTCGGCACTAGTAAAACATGGCCCATTGTCACTGACCAGTATGTCAGGCAGGCCGTGGGTGGCAAACATGGCCCTCAGGCTTTCAATGGTGGCGGTGGTTGTGCTTCCCGAAATTATTTCACATTCAATCCATTTTGAAAAAGCATCCACCACCACCAGGAACATTTTACCAAGAAAAGGGCCCACATAGTCGACATGGATCCTCGACCATGGTCTGGAGGGCCAGGACCACAAACTTAGTGGTGCCTCTCTGGGCGCGTTGCTCAACTGAGCACACACACTGCATTGCCGTACACAGGACTCTAAGTCAGAGTCGATACCGGGCCATCACACGTGGGATCTGGCTATTGCTTTCATCATTACTATACCTGGGTGTGTGCTGTGGAGATCTGAGATGAATGTCTCCCTGCCCTTTTTGGGTAGCACTACGCGGTTACCCCACAATAGGCAATCTTCCTGAATGGACAGCTCGTCCTTTCGCCGCTGAAACGGCTTGATTAGCTCTTGCATTTCAACGGGTATGCTGGCCCAGCTCCCATGCAGTACACAGTTCTTTTACTAGGGACAGTAGAGAATCTTGGCTGGTCCAAGTCCTAATCTGGCGGGCTGTGACAGGTGATTTATAATTTTCAAAGTCTTCCATGACCATCAACAAGTCTGCGGGCTGCGCCACCATCAACAAGTTTGCAGGCTGCACCATTTCCACCCCCGTGGTGGGCAATGGTAGCTGACTGAGAGCAATCCGCACAGTTCTAGGTGCCTGGCCTGTGGCGGATGGTATAGTTATACGCTGATAGCGTGAGTGCCCACCTTTGTATGCGGGCTGAGGCATTAGTATTTATCCCGAACAGGGATATGAGGGGCTTGTGATCGGTTTCCAGCTCAAATTTGAGGCCAAACAGGTACTGATGCATTTTCTTTACCTCGAACACAGGGGCTAATGCCTTTTTCTCAATCATGCTGTAGGCCCTCTCGGCCTTAGACAAACTTCTGGAAGCATAAGCGACAGGTTGCAACTTCCCCGCAACGTTAGCTTGCTGTAATACACACCCGACTCGGTACGACGACGCATCACATGCTAGCACGAGTCTTTTACACGGGTTATACAATACAAGCAGCTTGTTGGAGCATAAAATGTTTCTGGCTTTCTCAAAAGCAATGACTTGTTTTTTTCCCCATACCCAGTTCTCACCTTTGCGCAATAACACATGTAGGGGCTCTAAGAGAGTGCTTAACCCCGGTAGGAAGTTACCAAATTAGTTGAGGAGTCCCAGGAAAGACCGCAGCTCTGTGACGTTCTGTGGCCTGGGTGCGTTCCTGATAGCCTTTGTCTTGGCGTCTGTGGGCCGAATGTCGTCCGCCACGATCTTTTTCCCGAAGAACTCCACTTCTGTTGCCATGAAGATGCATTTCGACCTCTTCAGCTGCAGCCCTACGCGATCCAGTCGCTGGAGGACCTCCTCCAGGTTTTGTAGGTGCTTGACGGTGTCCCAACCCGTGACCAATATGTCGTCCTGAAAAACCACCGTGCATGGTACCGACTTGAGTAGGCTCTTCAGGTTTCTCTGGAAGATCGCTGCAGCCGACCGAATTCCAAACGGGCATCTGTTGTAGATGAACAGTCCCTTGTGCGTGTTGATGCAGGTGAGGCCCTTCGAAGATCCTCCAGCTCCTGCATCATGTAGGCCGAAGTCAGGTCAAGCTTGGTGAATGTCTTGCCTCTTACCAGTGTCGCAAATAGGTCATCTGCCTTAAGTAGCGGGTATTGGTCCTGTAGCGAGAAACGATTAATAGTTACTTTATAAACGCCGCAAATCCTGACCGTACCATCACTTTTGAGTACTGGAACAATCGGGTTGGTCCACTCGCTGAATTCCACTGGGGAGATGATGCACTCACGTTGCAGCCTGTCCAGCTCGATTTCCACTCTCTCCTTCATATGAGGTACCGCTCGCGCCTTGTGGTGAATGGGTCGTGCCTCTGGGACCAAATGGATCCCCACCTTCGTCCCGGAAAAGTTTCCAATGCCTGGCTCAAAAAGGGAAGGAAATTTGTTCAGAACATGGGTACATGAGGTCTCATCGACGTGATAGCGCTCGGATGTCATCCCAGTTCCAGCGGATTTTGCCCAGCCAGCTCCTTCCAAGCAGTGTGGGGCCATTGCCCGGGACAATTCAGAGTGGCAGTTTGTGCACTGTGCCCTCGTAGATGACCTTGACCATGGCACTGCCCAGGACAGTGGATAAGCTCTTTGGTGTACGTTCTCAGTTTCGTGTGGATGGGGCTCAGGGCTAGTGTGAGTGCCTTGTTGCACCACAGTCTCTCAAACATCTTTTTACTCACGATGGATTGGCCAGCGCCAGTATCCAGTTCCATGGCTACGGGTAAGCCATTCAATTTTACGTTTAGCATTATAGGTGGACATTTTGTCCAAAATGTGTGCACCCCATGTACTTCAGCATCTGCCTCCTGTCTCTGAGGCTCAAAATTGCTTTGGTCCACCATGGGCCGATCTTCCTCTGCCACGTGGTGGTTAGCAGGTTTTGCAGAGCTTGCAGCTCGTCTGAAAGCTCGTTGGAGATGCCCCATTGTTCCACAGCTCTTGCAAACATACCCTTTGAAGCGGCATGAATAGGCTGAATGGAAGCCTCCACAACGCCAACAAGGTGTGAATTGCCTTGCATTCATCCTTTGTTGTGGACTCTGAGTCATCTGGGTCACCTGAGGCCTGCTGGCAGTTGCAGAGTCGTGGTTTCTGCCCTGTACATTTCTGCTTGCAAACACAGTTCCAGTTAATTCATGAACATTGCTAGCACTTGTGTGCTGAGAGATTTGTTTGGTGTTATCACTGGTGAACATAAACGCCTGTGCTATCGCAATGGCCTTACTGAGGGTTGGTGTCTCTACAGTCAAAAGTTTTCGTAGGATGGTCTCGTGGCCAATGGCCAGTACAAAAAAGGTTTCTGAGCATTTGCTCCAGGTAGCCATCAAACTCACTTTGTCCTGCAAGTTGCCTTAGCTCGACGATGTAGCTCGCCACTTCCTGACCTTCAGATCGCTGGCACATGTAGAACCGATACCTCGCCATCAGCACGCTCTCCCTCAGGTTAAGATGCTCCCGAACCAGTGTACACAGCTCCTCATATGACTTGTCTGTGGGTTTCACCGGAGCCAGAAGATTCTTCATGAGGCTGTAGGTTGGTGCCCCGCAGACTGTGAGGAGGACCACTCTCCTTTGCAGTACTTCCTTCTCCGTCCAGCTCGTTGGCTACAAAGTACTGGTCTAGCCGTTCGACACGGGCTTCCCAGTCCTCACCCTCCAAGAACTTCTGCAGGCTGCCCACAGTTTGCTGCATCTTTGTGTTGGATTTGTGTACTCGTCGCCAGTTATTGTGTTCCTAACACAGATGAGACTGCACACAGGAAGGTTAAAGTAACAGTGACCTCAGTCTTTATTAAGACACTCCAGAGTGAGTAACAGGCCTTAGGGGCTGGCTTATATACCGTGCTCCCAAGGGATGCTGGAATCCCTTGGGACTTCAGGGGATGCGCTCCCTGATGGCAGAACATGGGAGTGCATGCTTTATAGATACACAACAGAATCCATTACCTAGCTCAGAGTCTCAGGCCGGGATTCTGAAGACCTCAGCGGGTCTGTGGCAGGCAACGTCGGTGGCGGGTCCCGACCCCCACTTCTGTCTCCATCCTGCCCTCTGGAATGATTTTCCTTTGATTGGGCTTGTTAAGCCCACCCAGCGTGTTTCCTAGTCAATTAAAGGAAGCGAGTCTGGTGACATCATTTGGGACCAAGGCCAACTTTCTTTTGACATTTGTGCTGTCCATGTTCTACAGCATTGAGGTGCTGCAAACACTGACAATGACTGCACAAAGGTACAGGGCTGCACCCAGGCTCTCCCATGAGTCAGCATGCAGGGAGGTCCTCTTCTTTTCCCATGGGCGGAAAGACCTCCCCAGGAGGTCAACGCAACCTGGTTGCACCTTGCAAAGGAGGACACAAGCAGGATGTGGCCAGGAGGACCTGGGTGCAGTGCCGCAAACGTTTCAATGATCTCAGTAGATCAAGAAATGTTAGTAGAAAACCACACTGAACTTCATCCTGCTGTGCCTCTCATCACATCCCCATCATTCTGCCTTCCCTCCCATACTCCAGCACATCTTTACTCACACCAACTTACCATGCAGCTCCACTCATCCCTCTCTCTCTATATTGTCACATCCCCATCTCATTAGCCCTCCCTCATACTCACCCTGATCCTCGTGCAAACATACCAACTAACAATACACAAGGGTAGGCACTTGGGCATTTTATACAATGTTCATGTAAAGTTTCTGTTAATGTGGTGTCACACTTTGAAACCTTTATTTTCAAAACTGTGCGTTCTTGCACAGATGTGTGTACACCTTTGGAAGTGGCTTAGTGAGTTGCAGTGAATGGTGAGACATAACAGTATCTCCCAATATGATGATGGTTGTGAAAGGATTGGCTTGGGCATGGTGTTGGAGTAAGGTGGTGCCAATCTGGCACATTATGTGGCAGCCAAGGTGTACAGCATCAAGTGAAGTAAATCTGTCCATGGTGAGGCCATCCCTGGGCTGCCGGGCAGCAATTTCCTTTGTCTTGTGTGGCATCAGGTGATTGTGGAGAAAGTTGTTGTTGGTGCTGCTGGTATGCCTGGTGCTGCTGGTGTTGGGGCTGATCATGGTGGGATTCAGAGGACCAAGGTGAGACAGTATAATGGGCACCCATTTTGATGGAATAGATGGCAGGTGAAGTAGATATGACAGAAGCAATCTGTCAATGGTGATAGAAGTTGCTGCAATGAGGTGACACTGGATGGAAAGTTTGCTCCAACGCTTGTAGCCTGCATAAAGCTCAATCTGTGTTCCAAAGGGAGAAAGCAACAGCTCTGCACTTGGAAAGTTAACAGGTGTGAAGTGGGAGCTTTTCTGCTACATTTCAAGCTGTCACTCATCAGCTGATTCAATGACTCCTCAACCTCCATCTCAGATTAACAGACGTGGTCCAGGAGCAGCTTGGAAGCCATGGGCATGCTGTCAAATCAAAAGGTAAGATTAAATTCACTCTTAAGGGCTTGTCAACAAGCCAATATTTGTTTAAGTTAGGTCCCCTGCCGCTGCAGGTTGGGTCTGCTCAGCACTGGTAGACCTGACATTGGGAAAAGCAAGTGTGCGCAATTTGATAGTGGGTTTCTGACCTGTTGTCAATCAAATCAAATTTCACTGCCAACCCGCTACCAATCCCATCCGCTGAGCACTGGCAAAATCTCACCATTAGTGTCTATCTCTACTTCCCCTCCTTTTGAAATCCAACCTTAGATTTAACTCCACTAATTCCTGATTTATATCATTTTTTGTATTTTTTCCCCTTGGTAGTGTCAGGTAGTGCCTTGGTCCATCTTTATTTCTGCATTAACAAATGAATCATTTAACTGCATGAACCTTGCCAATCCCTTCAGCATCTTGAAATATTCACTCAGGTCAACTCAAGGTCTCTTCTTTTCAAAGAAAATAAGGAATAGGTTTTCACCCTGAGCGGACTTTGGATGACCGGATGAAGTCCGCTTGGGCTGAAAATCTACCCGATTTAATGCAAATCTTGTATCTGAGGCCTCTTGTTCTAGACTCCCAGCCACTGGGAACAGTCTGATTCTACCTACTCTGTCCCATCACTTCCATCATAGCACCTCGTACTCTATGTTGTAATGAAAAACAACTCCAATTTCTGCATTCTTCCTCCATATTTGTATTTCTTTATACCACGCAACTTCCTAGTGAGTCTGCATTGTGTACCTCTCTAAAGCCTCAATATCCTCACTATAGTGTGGAACCCAGTACTACACACAATACCCGAACTAAGATCTTATTAAGGTTTTATACAGGCTCATTGTTACCTCTTGGCTTTTAGATTTATACTTCTTGTGATGAAACCTAGAATTGCATTAGCCTTTTTTTTAATCAACCTAAGGTATGACCTTTAATGCCCTGTGAACTTTTACCTCAAATCCCTCGGCTCTTCCACAGCACCAAGCCTACTTCCATTCAATAATTATTGCTGTTTTTTTTTGGCCAAAATTTATCACCTCATACTTACTGACATCTGCCACATTTTAGCCCTTGCCCCTTCTTATCAATATATCTTTGCAGTTCACTCTGGTCTTCTAAAGATGTAACTGTACCTCCTTCTGTGGCATTGCACCTGGGTAGTCAAGATCAAATTCTGTCATCAGGTCAAGCATGGTGCGAGGAGCAGGAGAAAGGGGTGAGAAGGAGGAAGGCAGAAAAGGAAAGGAAGGGGAGGCGACAGAGATGCCTGGGATGAGAGGGAGAGGGGGGAACTACCTCAGTGGAAGGGGAAGAAGGAAAGTACCTCAGTAGGGTGAGTGGCGGGGTGGGGGGGTGGGGGGGAATCCTTATTTTTCAAAACATTATTCCGTAATACTTCAAAGAATGAGGCGGCTGAGCTGTCTAATTTTTGAAGAGGTTCCCATATTTTAAGAACTATACAGGTCCTGATTTTATTGCTTTCAATAATTTTTCAAATAGTGAAAACATGATAAATAAAACCGAGATGCCTATCCATACTGTCAAGTTAACTCCATTTCTGAACAAGTCCTGATTTTCTTAACACCGTAACATTGGAAACCTCTCTCACATTTCCAGCTGCAGACATATAACAGTGATTGCAGGTAAATGTGGATCCTTGTATAATGGGTTTTGCAAAAGGACCAAATTAACATAGGCGTTTTCAATGCATTTTCAAATGGACCCACCCACCATTTTTAATATTTAATATATATACGAAATATAAGCCTGACAGAACAAAAATGTTATTTTTATCGCAGTATTTATTACCTCAGTAGGGTGAGTGGCGGGCGGGCGAGTGGAGATCCTTATTTTTCAAAAAATTATTCCGTAATACTTTATTAATTTGGCACCTTGTTCAAACACGTTGAACACCTACTCCTTTATTAAAGCCTGCTGTGCCAATTATTCTTAAAGAAATCTATTTAAAATATTTTACATTGATTTTCACGCTTTTCAGAAAAACCTAAATTCAAAAGTTTCCTCCTACATGTCCTCCTTTCCATACACTGTCGCTTTGTCATGTTTGCCCTTGAAATGGATTGCGAAAAGCTGCAGCAAATGTGTGGAGCATAATTAGGTATTAGAATATGGCTGGAAATATAGAGAATGCTGCTGTTTTGAGATTTGTATTTTTTTAACATACTGAATGAGTTATGTTTAGGCTAAACTCAAACTAGGCAGCTATGATAAGTCTGAGGTTGAAATACTACTCTTGCTCAATACCTGCTTCCTATGAATACCATCTCTGGTTTGGAGGGTGTAACCGGCCAATGTTTGTGTTGGACACCTGGAGACGAGTCGACCATTGAAATCCAAACAAAAGACTCAGCCTTGCTTACTCTTAGGAAAGAAGCTAATCACTTCACGATCGAAAGTCATATACTGCTCCACCCCGCAGAACTTATTTTGCAGAAAATGTGGAAAACTTTGTCGGTCTTCTTTTTATTCAAATCATTATCAGGTTAGTGTTTAGAATTAATTAAGGTAAAATATTTCACCCATTTTTTAATGAACAAATTTAACCCTCTATGTGGATCATCATAATTATATTACCAATACTTGTTTTTAAAAAGCTAAGTCTTATAAAGATTTGTAAGTGTCTTTGCTGATAATATTACAAACAACAGAAAAAGACAGTCATATCCTATAAGTTATGAATGGTTTTGATAACTTGATTCTCTTTGTTTTACTCTAGATGCTGGTATGTAAAAATGTAACCAATACATTTCAATAGTTCTCCTAGTGAAAGCTACATACTAATTGTTTACTGGCTGCCCGTGTCCTATCTCAAACCAAGTTTGCTCATACATCATCCCTGTGCTCGCTGACCTACATTGGCTCCCAGTTAAGAAATGCCTAGATTTCAAAATTCTCATCCTTGTTTTCAAATCCCTCCATAGCTTCGCCCTCCCTAACAAATTTAAAGGCACTTTGTCTAAATGCACGTAGCATTTGGAACAAAATAAATGAGTTGATGGCACAAATTAAGACAAATGGGTATGATCTGATAGCCATTACAGAGACATGGTTGCAAGGTGACCAGGACTGGGAATTAAATATTCAGGGGTACTTGACAATCCAGAAGGACAGACAGAAAGGAAAAGGAGGTGGGGTAGCTCTATTGATAAAGGATGGAATCACTGCAATAGTGAGAAACGATATTGGTTTAAATGATCAGGATGTTGAAACAATTTGGGTGGAGATAAGGAATAATAAGGGGAAAAAGTCACTGGTGGGTGTAGTCTATAGGTCCCCTAACAGTAGCATAAACCAGGAAATAGTGGGGGCTTGTAAAAAGGGAACAGCAATAATCATGAGTGATTTTAACCTCCATATTGATTGGACAAATCAAATTGGTCAGGGTAGCCTTGAGGAAGAGTTCGTAGAGTGCATAAGGGACGGGTTCCTTGAGCAGTATGTAACGGAACCAACCAGGGGGCAGGCTATCTTAGATCTGGTCCTGTGTAATGAGACAGGATTAATAAACAATCCCCTTGGAATGAGTGATGATAGCATGATTGAATTTCAAATTCAGATGGAGGGTGAGAAGGTTTGAATCTCTAACCAGCGTACTAAGCTTAAATAAAGGAGACTATGAAGGTATGAGGGCAGAGTTGGGTAAAGTGTACTGGGAAAATAAATTAAAGTGTAGGATGGTTAATGAACAGTGGTGTATATTTAAGGAGATATTTCACAACTTTCAAGAAAAATATATTCCAGTGAGGAGGAAAGGGTGTTAGAGAAAAGATAGCCATCTGTGGCTAACTAAAGAAATAAAGGACGATATCCAATTTAAAAACAAGGGCATACAATGTGGCCAAAACTAGTGGGAGGACAGGAGATTGGGAAGCGTTTAAAAGACAACAAAGAATGACTAAAAAAATGATTAAGAAAAGGAAGATAGACCATGAAAGTAAACTAGCACAAAATATAAAAACAGATAGCAAGAGTTTCTATAGGTATATAAAAAGGAAAAGAGTGGCTAAAGTAAATGTTGGTCTCTTAGAGGACGAGACCAGGGAATTAGTAATGGGGAACATGGAGATGGCAGAAACTCTGAACAAATATTTTGTATCAGTCTTTACGGTAGAGGACACTATCAATATTCCGACAATGGATAGTCAAAGGGCTATGGGGGGCAGGAACTTAACACAATCACAATCACTAAGGAGGTGGTACTCAGTAAGATAATGGGACTAAAGGCAGATAAATCCCGTGGACCAGATGGCTTACATCCTAGGGTCTTAAGAGAAGTAGCAGCAGGGATTGTGGATGCATTGGTTGTAATTTATCAAAATTCCCTGAATTCTGGGGAGGTCCCAGCAGATTGGAAAACTGTAAATGTAATGCCCCTATTTAAAAAAGGAGGTAGACAAAAAGCCGGAAACTATAGACCAGTTAGCCTAACATCTGTGGTTGGGAAAATGTTGGAGTCCACTATTAAAGAAGCAGTAGCAGGGCATTTGGAAAAGCAAAATTCAGTCAGGCAGAGTCAGCATGGACTTAGGAAAGGGAAGTCATGTTTGACAAATTTGCTGGAATTCTTTGAGGATGTAACAAACAGGGTGGATAAAGGGGAACCAGTGATGTGGTGTATTTGGATTTCCAGAAGGCATTTGACAAGGTACCACATAAAAGGTTACTGCACAAGATAAAAGTTCACGGGGTTGGGGGTAATATATTAGCATGGATAGAGGATTGGCTGACTAACAGAAAACAGAGAGTCTCGGGTTGGCAATCAGTAACCAGTGGGATGCCGCATGTATTAGTGCTGGGACACCAACTATTTACAATCTATATTAACGACTTGGAAGAAGGGACCGAGTGTAACGTAGGCAAGTTTGCTGATGATACAAAGATGGGAGGAAAAGCAATAGAAACATAGAAAATAGATGCAGGAGTAGGCCATTCAGCCCTTCGAGCCTGCACCACCATTCAATAAGATCATGGCTGATCATTCCCGCAGTACCCCGTTCCTGCTTTCTCTCCATACCCCTTGATCCCCTTAGCCGTAAGGGCCATATCTAACTACCTCTTGAATATATCCAATGAACTGGCATCAACAACTCTCTGCGGCACGGATTTCCTCAGGTTAACAATTCTCTGAGTGAAGAAGTTTCTCCTCATCTCAGTCCTAAATGGCCTACCCCTTATCCTAAGACTATGTCCCCTGGTTCTGGACCTCCCCAACATTGGGAACATTCTTCCCGCATCTAACCTGTCCAGTCCCGTCATAATCTGAGACGTTTCTAGGAGATCCCCTCTCATCCTTCTAAACTCCAGTGATTAAAGGCCCAGTTGATCCAGTCTCTCCTCATATGACAGTCCAGCCATCCCTGGAATTAGTCTGGTGAACCTTCACTGCACTCCCTCAATAGCAAGAACGTCCTTCCTCAGATTAGGAGACCAAAACTGAACACAATATTCCAGGTGAGGCCTCACTAAGGCCCTGTACAACTGCAGTAAGACCTCCCTGCTCCTCTACTCAAATCCCCTATCTATGAAGGCCAACATACCATTTGCCTTCTTCACCGCCTGTTGTACCTGCAGGCCAACCTTCAATGACTGATGAACCATGACACCCAGGTCTCGTTGCACCTCCCTTTTCCTAATCTGCCGCCATTCAGGTAATATTCTGCCTTCGTGTTTTTGCCCCCAAAATGGATAACTTCACATTTATTCACATTATACTGCATCTGCCATGCATTTGCCCACTCACCTAACCTGTCCAAGTCACCCTGCAGCCTCTTAGCATCCCCCTCACAGCTCACACCGCCACCCAGTTTAGTGTCGTCTACAAACTTGGAGATATTGCACTCAATTCCTTCATCCAAACCATTAATGTATATTGTAAAGAGCTGGGGTTCCAGCACTGAGCCCTGCGGCACTCCACTAGTTACTGCCTGCCATTCTGAAAAGGACCCGTTTATCCCGACTCTCTGCTTCCTGTCTGCCAACCAGTTCTCTATCCATGTCAGTACATTACCCCCAATACCATGCGCTTTGACTTTGCACACCAATCTCTTGTACGGGACCTTGTCAAAAGCCTTTTGAAAGTCCAAATACACCACATCCACTGGTTCTTCCTTGTCCAATCTGCTAGTTACATTCTCAAAAAATTCCAGAAGATTCGTCAAGCATGATTTCCCTTTCATAAATCCATGCTGACTTGGACTGATCCTGTCACTGCTTTCCAAACGCACTGCTATTTCATCCTTAATGATTGATTCCAACATTTTCCCCACTACTGATGTCAGGCTAACTGGTCTATAATTACCCGTTTTCTCTCTTCCTCCTTATTTAAAAAGTGGTGTGAAGAGGACACATAAAATCTGCAAAAGGAGATAGACAGGCTAAGTGAGTGGGCAAAAATTTGGCCGATGGAGTATAATGTTGGAAAGTGTGAGGTCATGCACTTTGGCAGAAAAAAAATCAATGAGCAAGTTATTATTTAATTGTTGAAAGATTGCAAAGTGCTGCAGTACAGTGGGACCTGGGGGTACTTGTGCATGAAACACAAAAGGTTAGTATGCAGGTACAGCAAGTGATTAGGAAGGCCAATGGAATCTTGGCCTTTATTGCAAAGGGGATGGAGTATAAAAGCAGGGAAGTCTTGCTACAGTTGTACAGGGTATTGGTGAGGTTACACCTGGAATACTGCGTGCAGTTTTGGTTTCCATATTTATGAAAGGATATACTTGTTTTGGAGGCAGTTCAGAGAAGGTTCACTAGGTTATTCCGGAGATGAGGGCGTTGACTTATGAGCAAAGGCTGAGTAGGCTGGGCTTCTACTCATTGGAATTCAGAAGAATGAGAGGTGATCTTATCGAAACATATAAGATTATGAGGGGGCTTGACAAGGTGGCTGCAGAGAGGATGTTTCCACTGATAGAGGAGACCAGAACTAGGGGGCATAATCTTAGAATAAGGGGCCGCCCATTTAAAACTGAGATGAGGAAAAACTTCCTCACTCAGAGGGTTGTGGATCTGTGGAATTCGCTGCCTCAGAGAACTGTGGAAGCTGGGACATTGAATAAATTTAAGACAGAAATAGACAGTTTCTTAAAGAATAAGGGAATAAGCGGTTATGTAGAACGGGCAGGGAAGTGGACCTGAATCCATGATCAGATCAGCCATGATCGTATGAAATGGTGGAGCAGGCTCGAGGGGCCGAATAGCCTACTCCTGCTCCTATTTGTTATGTTCTTATCTATGTAATCTCCTCCAGCCTCCCAACCCCCCAAGATGTCTGTGCTCCTCTAATTCTACCCTCTTGAGCATCTCTGATTATAATAGCTCTACCATTGGTGGTTGTGCCTTCTGTTGTCTAGGCCCTAAACTCTGGAACTCCCTGCCTAAACCTTTCTGCCTCTCTATCTCTCTTTCCTCCTTCAAGACGCTCCTTAAAATCCACCTCTTTGGGTCACCTGCCCTAATTTCTCCTCATGCAGCTCGGTGTCAATTTTTTAATCTCATAATACTCCTGTGGTGCACCATGGGATGTTTCACTATGTAAATGACGCTATATAAATACAAGTTGTTGGTTGCTGTAATAATAAGCTCATGAAACAATTCAAAAGATATAATTAGGAAATCAGTAAAAATGGCCCTGAATTTGTGGTCGGGATGACGACGAACTGGCAGCGTTCGCGTCATTCCACCTTTGAAACTGACGGCTACTTCGAGATTTGGCGCAGGCTCATGCAGAAATCGTGATGTTGTGGTTATTCATTGACAGCTCCAAAACAGGCTGTGCTGTTCACCACCCACCCTCCACAGAGCTGGCAATCCGTGTAACCAGCCAAATCATTGAAGCTTCGGCTCTTCCGCAGTAATACTGCTGTTAAATTCCCCACTAAAAGTTCGACCCAAAGGGATTAGGTGTAACTGGCGGCCAAAAAATTCGGTCGTGCCCCAGGTGGGGCGTTAAATTTTGAAAAGTTGAAAAAGTAGCACCAGGCGCTAATCATTCTTGCATCCAGCGATATTCAGTTTTAGTGCTCCAGGAGGGAAGTGGAGTGCTAACTCCAGCTCTAACCACTTCTCTTAGGGTGCTATAGTCCAACAGCGAGGCGGGAGCAGCAGAGCGCTAAACAATTTCGAGCGCAGTGGTAACAGCATGAGAGGCTGCTTCCCTCACTTATAGGGAAGGGACAATGATCGTGCACAAGCTCGTTGTCGGCAGTTCTGTTTTGCAAGGCGACCTGCGCGACTGTCATTACAGCCCCAAACACTCTCACAAAGTGGAGGGCTTGGACATCTTGCACCAGTGAAACATCAAAGACTTTGCGCAGGCACTAGACTGGTGCAAGTAGTAAAGGTTGCACTAGCTGAATACTATTCCCTTTAAATACCGCTCTCCAAGCGGCCAGCCATGTTCACAATGCCTCCTCTTGCTGGCGTTGTCGGCACAAGGCGGTACAGCAGGGGGCGAGATTCAGTTTCACATCCGGGGTGGTAACGCAGAGCAGCGCACTTTATGATGTCACGATCTGCGAGGCGCTAGAGGCTCAGGCGCTACGAGATAGCGCCAGTGCTAAACCGGCGCTGAGGTTCGCGGGCGCTACCTAACGAATTTCTAGCTTAAAGAAATGTTCAGGACCTGGAAAACGTATTTTAATTTTGAGCAGCGTGAAATTTGTCCATTTTAATAAAAAGTAAAATTTTGAAGAAACTTTTCAAAAATGTTTAACTTTTTTTTTAAAGTTTGTCCATCTTTATTTCAGATTTGCCTTTTCCCCATGTGAGAGCCTTAATCTTTCTTTTGCTCGCTCTAAATATTTTTAAAAGTTAGAATTTTCAGAACTTACTCATTTCCTTGTTTGCTGTCTGTGAGAATTCTGCCTTTTGATTGGCTGCTTAGATAACCTGTTGACATTGCAGCAACTTGAGCAAGGGGATCCCCATTAAGTTCCGTTGAATTGAATTCATGGTCGGAAAAACCGAAGTTCTCAACACAGGGATTGCGAGATCCTTTTGGGGAGCAAGCCTCAGGCCAGCTGCTGACTACAAATTCCGGGCCAACGTTTTTTTTAAGAGAAACATGTCTTTTTAAGAAAGAGCTTGACCAAGCTTTCTTTTGTGTTTGCCAAAAATGTAAGAATTTTTCATTGTGAAAACATTGTCACTTCAGTGCGACTAAACTGAGGCATGGCTGTTCGAGCTGTTTCCTCTCCGCAGCAACAAGGCAGTGCCTCTTTAATGACTAGTCAACTGCAAAGATTTAACATTTCATTGTGGCACATTTAGGAATTAGTTAATGGCTACTTCTATTACAATCATAGAATTGTAGAATGGTTATAGCACTAAAGGAGTCCATTCGGCCCATCAAGTGTGAGGTGGTACATTTGGTTAAAAAAAAGCAATTATATTTTGAATGGGGAATGTGGGCGATTTTGGAGTTCAGGTTCACAAGACATTCAAAGCAGGACCTCATATAAATAAGGCAATAAAAAAAGCTAATAGAAACTGGGTTTATGGTACGGCATATAGAATGTAAAATTTGGATATAATAGTGAATCTATATAAAGCTTTAGTAAGATCATGTGATTAAAATTTACCTTGAGGGTGGGAGGACAAAGCAACATGGAAATAGACCGTTCTGCCATATTGGTGTTTATCTTCCACATGAGCAGTGGTCCTAATCCCATGTTCATCAAATCCATGGAAAGGAGAATTTAAAAAAAATAGAGCTACTTGCCCTGAAAGATATTGTATGCACCTTGAAACTTGACTTGCAAACCTGTTTCATTCATCCAGGTATTCTTAGTGCACCAACTATCTCTGGTGTGAACCCACTGAATCTCGATCTTCAGGAAGATGAAAAAGTCCATCATCTACTCACCACAATCACAGTTGATGTACCTGCAGGCGATAAGTTAGTTGGTGGTCCAGTAATCATTAATGCTGATCCTGCTACTTATCCATTTGATATAATTCCAAATGCAGCAAATAAATGGGATGTAAGTTTTAGAACAAAATATTTGCAAACTTAGTTTATCTTATCTGTGTAGCCTTCGAACAAACAAAATCTTACGTACATAAGATTTGTTTATGTAACTTTTCAACAATATCCAAAATATAAATACTTACAAATCTGCATTTCAAAACTTTACCTGAAGAAATTAAACTGTATTTTGAATGTTTATTAACTTCCAGAGATATACTGTGTACAAATGCTTCTGGATTGGTGAAATTTGTAATTTCCACAGTTTGTTCAGACTCAGTCTGGCTCTCAGATTGCTGAGTATCAGTCTGTTTGCCAGGTTGTTTAGGATAGCCAACTCTGGTTTGATGTGTTCCTGGAGATTTGATCAAGTGACATTTGCCCACTGTTTACAGATGTTATTGCATTAGCTTTAGTTGAGTGTTTCAATATCACCTCGACCCGAATAAGATATTTGACTTTTCATTTTATAGCGAGATGAATATTGGCCCTGAAATTCCATTTTGGCCTTCCCGCGGGCATTTTAGAGAAAAAAAATGCACCTACCTTAAGCTGCTGCCCACGTTCGACTTTCCGATGCTGTGGCCTGAACTGACTGCCATTCGCAGCGCGTGCACGTCGACGCATGCGCAGGCCTGGAGCTGGAGTCACATGGCTCTGGGCAGCCAATCAGGTAAAGTATCATAGTAATAGGAGTATCATAGTAATAGGAGTATCATAGTAATAGGAGTTCCCAAAACACAGCCCCAAACACCCAAAACACAAATAAAAAATAGAAAATATATACTACATTCATTTAAATTAAAGTTATTAATGTCTTAAAAAATATATATATTGTCCCGATTTAAAAAAAAAAAGTTTTTAAAATAAACTTACCATTATGGGGAAGGTTTTTAATGATAAAATATGTTTTAATAACTTTATTTTTATATGTTTTTGTGCTTTTTAAAACACTTGCACCGGTAAAAGTAGGCTATGCGCCTGCTTTTTCAGGCGCAAGATTTTTAAGGACATTTGTAAGTGTAAATATCGGAAATTTGCTCTTACAAATGTCCTCACTCCCGATCTGCGGAGGATCTGTTAAGCCAGAAACTTGACGCGCCGAAAACCGGCTTTTCCGATGCTTTCCCGGGTCCGTAAAAACTTCGTATGGACCCGGGGAGGCCGGAATTTCAGGGCCAATATAATTTATAAATTAAAGAATCAATACAAAAGATTAGAAAGATTTAAGGGTAAGTAATATTTAAATAAAAACCACTTCTGTGTTGTTTCTGCAATATTGACCGCAATGTGAAACACCAGCTAACGACCACGGATTCATCAAAAACATCTTCATGTGGGGAAGAACATAACTAGAGGCCATCAATATAAAAAAGGCACCAAGAAATCAAAAAGGGAATTCAGAAGAAATTTATTTACCCAAAGAGTGGTGAGAATGTGGAACACGCGACCACAGCGAGTGGTTGAAGCGAATAATATAGATGCATTTAAAGGGAGGCTGGGCAAGCGTATGAGGGAGAGGGGAATAGAGGATTATACTGATAGAGTTAGATGAGGAAAGACTGGAGGAGGCTCGAGTGGAGCATAAACACCAGCATGGACTGGTTTGGGCCGAATGGCCTGTTTCTGTGTTGTATATCCTATGTAATCATCGAGATAAGTAACTACTAACTAATGTCTTTCTACAATTTTATGAATTTTTACGAGACACAACAAGATATAAAAATAATAAATAAAATCAAAACCAAACCTAATTCAATTCACTGACTCTAACAGCTCACCGCTGAAGCCCAGTTTCAGGGAGGTGAGGCTCAGTCCTCAGGGAGAAGCACTGACCTCTGGAACAAAACACATTATAAAACAGTGCATATCACAGGCCGACATGAACTGTCGCTCACTCCAGATTGTGTTGCTCTCTCTGTCTCCCTCTGTAGTGTCCTTACACCTTAATATAGAATCACACGAGGCATGTACTGCAGACAAGGTCACTACGTGACTTGAACCTTTATTCCCAGGACCAAGAAGTGCTGACCCTGCGTGGGACCTGGATGATCAGGTGAGGAGTGTCTCCCACAAGTTCACCCCCTGTGGTCAAGGTGTGCATTACTCAGGTGTATACAGTGTACAGTGTTGTTACACAAAGGTTACAGTTATGTGAAGGTTACAAACATGACATCACCTCCCCCCAACGTCTTTGGGTCAAAGATTGAGTCTTTCAGGCAGTCGACGCTCTCTCGTGGAGTGCCGCAGTTGAGGCTCTGGTGGTTGGGCCTTGGCATGCGTCTCTGTTGCCTGAGGTGATTCCGGCCTGTCCGGGCTGGCCGCAGGGACTGTGCATGCTGGTGAATGTCCTTGTTGCTCATTCACTGGCAGTGGTGTGGGTGACAGCTCATGATATTTCTCAGGTTCCTCAGTGTCCATACTGAACCTTTTCTTTACTTGGTCCAGATGTTTGCGGCATATCTGCCCATTGTTAAGTCTGACCACTATGACCCTATTCCCCTCTTTGACAATTACAGTACCCTCAAGCCACTTGGGTCCCAAAGCATGATTGAGAACAAATACAGGGTCATCATTTTCTATGCATCTCCCCACTGAGTTGCGATCATGGCACTCGATTTGGGACTGGCACTTGCCCTCAACAATGTCTGACAGGTCTGGGTGAATGAGGGACAGCTGCGTTTTAAGCGTGCGTTTCATGAGTAGTTCCGCGGGCAGGACTCCCGTGAGCGAATGCGGGTGGGACCTATAGGCCAGCAGGAGGCGCGATAGGCGGTACTGAAGGGAGGGTCCTTGAATCCGGAGCATGCCCTGTTTTATGATTTGAACCGCACATTCCGCCTGGCCATTGGAAGCCAGCTTGAACGGTGCTGTCCTGACGTGTTTGATACCATTACCCGACATAAACTCCTGGAATTCATGGCTAGTGAAACACGGGCCATTATCGCTAACCAGGATGTCCGGCAAGCCGTGGGTCGCAAAGACCATACGCAGACTTTCCACGGTGGTGGATGTCGTGCACGAATTCAATATGATGCACTCGATCCATTTCCAGTATGCATCGACAACAATCAGGAACATTTTTCCCATGAACGGTCCCCCCAAAACCATTCACAATCCTTACGCAGGAGCACGTGCAGCAGCTCAAACAATGTGCTTAAGTTCGGCAGAAAGTTCCCGAAGTAGTTCAATAGTCCCAGAAATGACCGCAATCTCGATGTGTTGCCGGGCCTGGGTGCACGACGGATCGCCTCCGTTTTGGATTCGGTAGGCCGGATCCCATCTGTAGCAAACCTCGTGCCCAAAAAACTCAACCTCTGGGGCCAAAAACACACACTTGGACTTCTTTAGTCGCAAGCCTACCCGGTCCAGTTGGCGTAGCACCTCCTCCAGGTTGTGGAGGTGTTCCTCGGTGTCTCGACCCATGATAAGGATGTCATCTTGGAATACGATTGTTCCAGGGATGGATTTAAGCAAGCTTTCCATGTTCCTCTGGAAGATAGCGGCCGCTGAATGAATGCCAAATGGACACCTGTTGTAAACGAATAGCCCCTTGTGCATTGTGATGGTGGTCAGAAGCTTGGATTCTTCAGCCAGTTCCTGGGTCATGTCGGCTGAAGTGAGGTCCAACTTGGTGAACAGCTTGCCACCTGCCAGTGTGGCAAAATGATCCTCCGCTCTCGGAAGTGGGTATTGGTCCTGTAGTGACACTTGGTTGATGGTGGCTTTGTAGTCACCACAAATCCTGACTGAGCCATCCGTTTTAAGGACAGGAACGATGGGGCTTGCCCAGTCACTGAATTCAACAGGCAAAATTATGCCCTCTCTTAGCAGCCTGTCCAATTCACTCTCAATTCTCTCACGCATCACATACGACAAGGCTCTGGCTTTGTGGTGCACTGGTCTGGTGTCCGGGGTGATGCGTATCACTACTTTGGTGCCTTTAAAGGTCCTGACACCTGGTTGAAAAAGTGTCTCGAATTTCTGTAGGACCTGTGCACATGAATTTCGCTCCACAGATGAAATGGCGTGCACATTGCCCCATTTCCAGTTCATCTCGGCTAGCCAGCTCCTCCCCAAGAGCGCGGGACCATTCCCCGGGACAATCCAGAGTGGCAGCCAGTTCTCCGATCCATTGTGTGTGACCACCAAGTTTGCACTACCTAGTACTGGGATGATCTCTCTGGTGTACGTCCGTAGCTGCGTGCCAATGGGTTCCAGTTTGGGCCTGTTAGCTTTGAGTGGCCATAGTTTTTCAAATTGTTGGGCACTCATAAGTGACTGGCTGGCTCCTGTGTCCAGCTCCATGCATACCGGGATGCCATTTAATAGAACTTTCATCATCATAGATGACCTTTTGGTGTACGAGCTGTGGACGTCTGCCACATGAACCCACTGGACTTCAGCATCCATAGCTTTGCCCCAAGCATCACCCTGCCTTGCAGACCCCTGGTCTGGTTCCTCTGCCTCGTAAACTAGCCTCGCTACGGGCTTTCTGCACATTCTGGCCAAATGTCCACTGAAGTTACAGTTTCTACAGATAAATTGTTGAACCCTACAGGTTTTTGCAGCATGTCTGCCACCGCACCTCCAGCAGGAGCTGAGATTGTTGTGAACAAAGGAACTGTTAAAGGCATTCCTCTCTAATTGTCTCTTTGATTACTCCCGAGCACTCTGTTGCTGAGTGTCAATGGTCCCATCCCAGGACGCATTGTCCCTTGTGATGGCGTGAATTGCCGATCCCCCTGCCATTGTCTCTGTTGCTGGCCCACCCTAGAGTCTGTTGCTGCCTGGGCGGTGTCGAATTGCCCTTGCCTGCCTGCGGGGTTCTGTGTCTCGTTTACAATGTTAACACCCTGGTCCATTGCCACATTGGAACCAGGGCTGCGCGCATAAATTATCTTGGTCTCCTCTTCCCCTGCCATGAAGGTCTGAGCTATCAGTGTTGCCCTTTCCAAAGTCAAGTCTTTGGTCTCAATAAGCTTCCTGAAAATCCCGGCATGACCAATGCCCTCAATGAAGAAATCCCTTAACATCGCCCCCCTACAGGCGTCTGTGAACTTACAGAGGCTGGCCAAACGCTGAGGGTCCGCAACGAAGTCCGATATGCTTTGTCCCGCTTGACACCGGTGTGTATAGAATCGGTGCCGGGACATGTGTATACTGCTCGCCGGTTTGAGGTGCTCACCGATCAGAGTGCTGAACTGTTCAAAGGACTTGTCTGCCGACTTCTCGGGTGCGAGTAGGTCTTTCATCAGCGCATACATCTTGGATCCACAGCTGGTCAGTAGATGCGCCCTCCATTTGCCAGCCGCTTCCTCTCCCAGCCAGTCCTTCATGACAAAGCTCTGCTGGAGCCTCTCAACGAAATCGTACCAATTCTCACCAACACAGTACCGTTCCTCTGTGCTACCAGTGGCCATCTCGTGGGTCGTTGATTCCCGTTTCTCATCACCAAATGTAGTGTCCTTACACCTTAATATAGAATCACACGAAGCATGTACTGCAGACAAGGTCACCATGTGACTTGAACCTTTATTCCCAGGACCAAGAAGTGCTGACCCAGCGTGGGACCTCCCTTTATATACCTGGATGACCAGGTGAGGAGTGTCCCCCACAAGTTCACCCCCTGTGGTCAAGGTGTGCATTACTCAGGTGTATACAGTGTACAGTGTTGTTACATAAAGGTTACAGTTATGTGAAGGTTACAAACATGACACCCTCCCTCCCCCAGTTTGTGTGTCTCTCTCTCTCTCTCTCTCTCCCTCTCCCTCTCCCTCTCCGCCCCCAGTTTGTGTTTCTCTCTATCCCTCCCTCTCTCCCCCAGTGTGTGTCATCTGCAGTAAAATGGATCATGTCTTGCCTGATTTAAAATGCAGTTTAAAAACTAGAAATATCTTTCCTATCCATGAAAATGAAAGCAGAATCATGCTTCTCCGATCAATACACAAACTAAAATAAAAATAAAAGAATAAAAAAGGTGATTCACAATTAACTGTTGACTTCCATTTGAATTTACTGCAAATTAAAGCAATTCAGAAAGATTAACTCTATTTACTGTCATAACATGGCCAGGATAAAACTGGCTGTACTTTGCCCTAACAATATGCCTTAAATCAAACCACAGAGGCTCCTACTGTTCTATTGGGACGTTTTGCACTTTCCTAGTCACTCTGGCATTGCTAGTTAATGGCATACACAAGCAATATCAAGCAGTGGGTTCAAACCCACTAGTTTCCCAAGTTTTCCACTAATTCATGAATATACCAACTAATGAGTGTACTCACTGTGCTTATCCTCCCACTGCCATTATAAAGATCCTATTTACATTTTTTTGAACTCACTTGATGTCATGTCAAAGTTTCATCGACCTAGGAGATTAATATCAGGAAGGTTTTAGAAGGGCTAGCAGCAACACAAAATGAGATAAATGGACAGAGAATCTAGAAATTGAGATTAAGCGATAGAGAGATTTAGATTGAGGGTCAGAGAGTCGACAAACTGAGACTGAGGTCAGAGAATGATCAAACTGAGACTTAGACCAGTTGACCATTAACTCTCTATAACATTTACTTAATTGGCTAGCATCAGACAGAACTAGAATGAATCTACAGTTACTTATGTTAAATGGAGCTTGGTATTTGCTTACATCAAATTTGCATCAATGGGTTGAAATACACAGTTTTTATTTATTGATTTTTTTTATTACTATGCTTTTATAATAGCTAGTAACAACAAACAGTCCAAAGCTGGATTTTGAAAGCATTCCACGTTACACACTTCAACTGCTTGCAAAAGATGAGAAGGACAGCTCTGCTTCTCAGACCATCGTAATAAAGATTCTTGATGTAAATGAGCCACCCATCTTTCTGGGAATTTTGGCTAAACAAGGTACATATTTATTTCTAAGTACATTTGGCAAACCTAGCCAATCAACAAAGGCAGCCACTTTAAAAAGATATATGTTACAATGGCTCAGAATTCGCTGCAATGGTGATATTGGCGACAAGCGCCATAAGTTAAACAGTGGCGCTCCCCAATCCTCCAACGGAGAATTCACGCCACAAATAGTTAAAATCCGCCACAGTGAGCGTAGCGGCGGATCGGAAGTGGTGCGGCTAATGTCTGATACACATCCAAGGTATCATGGCCCGATACAGAATGAAACAACAGGTTATTTAACAGGGACGTGCTTTGGGGCCATTAGAGGGAGCAGCGTGCGGCGGCATACCACTGCAAGGAGCAGCACGTGCTGCTACAGGAGGGCGATGGTTGACTGCAGTGCGGGCAGGTACAGCAGGAGTGGCGAGGTCGGGGCAAAGGAGCGGCAAGAGTCCATAGAGGGATGTGATCGGGGCCCAAGAGAGGCGAAAGTTCGGGGCCCAGGAGAGGCGAGGGCCCAGGGGCAGCACGGGCCAGCCCACACTGCGATATGTGTGCACACTAGGTCCTTGCAGCAGAGCTGGCCTCCAGTCGTCTTGGTTAATCCTTGCCACTGGACCAAGACTTAGCTCTGTCAATAGCCACCACATGTTAAAAAAATCCACGCACAGGCGTCTTGCACCCTTCAGGATGTAGTTCGGGATCCGGAATATCATTGAAGCACCTGTGAACTCATCCGTTTTCAGCGTGGAAGCAAGTCATCCTCGTTTCGAGGGACTGCCTATAATGATGATGATAATGATGCTTAGGAACAATGGCTCCGATCTGATAACATGGGGATGGGTCACTGTCTGTACGGACGGAATGTCCAGGTCGGGTTTAATTTGATCAATGAGTTTATATTGAAACTGTCTAAATAAAGAAATCACGTTAAGAAAGGACTCATATGCACAGGGTTATCTCCTGAGCTACATGAGGTCCCCAGCCATATTTCATTACTGGTTACATGCTTAGCACATGAGCTCAATAAATATTCATGAAAAATAAATCTTCGTCAAAAGAAAATCAGAACATGCCTGGCTGTCAAAATGCTTATTTCATTACCTAATTGAGGTTTAAGATTTCAATTAAGTTCCTAGAACAAGTCCAACCCTCAGGCACCCTGCTGAGTGGCGTAATACCTTCCTGATTCTGAACCCTCTGGCCCCATTCAGTAATAGTCTAAGTGGCTGTGACAATCACGGTGGTGTTAATACAGTAAACTCAGTGATTTTAATGGAGCAGAGTTCTAATAATTAGCTATTCAACTTTTTGTGAGGGTCTCTGTGGAACAGTGCTAAAGTCCCAGGAAATTGTGGTGTGGCATAAGTAATGGCATAAATCACGTGCGCTATAATTCCTAGAATTACTGCACCATAATAATAACGTGCATCGTAGATGCGAGAATACAATGGTGCAAATTCAGGCCCAATATTTTGTTGAAGTGACTTAATTTATATATCAACTCATAATTTTTAACAATAAATGTCCTACCTGCTATAGATGTATTAATCCTTAGAGTCCATGCTAGTTGAAAGTCTAAAATTACTGTATTTTTCCTAATTTGAGTGCAAGGACGAGTGTTTTCATTCTGGCTCTTTTTAATTCACTAATCATTATCTTACACACATTTCAAATTTTCCGCTCCTAAGATTTGAGATAAGAAAGTGATGAGCTGCCAAGTGAAGGGAACTCAATGGGCCTCAACTACAATTGATTGAGAGGGTTCCTCTCTACGTCTTAATTTGTGCAAAGGTAGATTGGGCAGAACTATCTGGAACCTGTAGTTGCTAACTGCAGTGAAATCATAAATTCAATTTTTATATTTGCAATTTTGATTTGATGCGAATAGTGAGTAGAATAAATTGTCTTCCAGAATGGTTTACGTTGATGATTAAGTGGGTGATGAATGTTGGAGTTGTGCTTCAAGCAGGATTTAATATGTTTGAGAGCACAGCTCCAGCTTACATAATATCTGCACATTATATATATACACGTTGTTTGAAGGAGTAGCTAAGGCAATTCAAAATTGGAAGTTTTAAAATAATCTTCAGTCAGATCTTCACAACAATCTCACATTTGAATAAATTCTCTCATAAAGAACTTTTCTATAATTTAAGTATAGGAACATAGGAACAGGAGTGGGCCATTCAGCCTCTCAAGCTTGTTCCTCCATTCTATTACATCATGACTTTGCTCCAAATCCCTTGATCCCCTTACCTAACAAAAATATAGGAATGTAATTGAAAAGGTAATACCACATAAATCAGCTATTTATCATTATGCCAGAAAATAGATGCAGTCAATGAAACTGGCTTAAGAAGGCTCATGAGGCCAAAGATGAATTTATATTCAAAGATTTGCTGTTGTCTTCATTTATACTATCTGAAGAAAACAAAAGATAAATGAACTGTGTGAAAGATCTCACTGAATACTGACATACAAGTTTGAAAATGCCTGAATGTACATGTAAGGGACAATTTTGTCGGACTTTGGTCTTTGAGTGGGGTCCCTCGCTAAGCGGCAGTGCAGGCCAGAGACTGAGTGATAACAATATCTGTTTCTGTAACCAGTGCTTCCACCCATCAAGGCTTCACACCACGATCAGAAATTTGCAAAAATGAACCCCTGTATAGTACTTATCAGTAAAGCATAAAGATACATAAATGCGTCTCACTCAGGTTATTAGGCAAGTTATCAAGTGGAAGCCTCCACCCACACAGGAGAGTGATTTGCTCGGTGGTTTTTGTGTGTCTTCGAGCAACAATTTACAGAATGGTATTGACAGTGACTGGGAGCAGTTCACCTGCCCGTCAACTCAACTAGAGAATAATGTGTAGATCAGGGAGACCTGTTAGTGGGAATGGGGAAAAATATAAACAGTTTTTTCTTAGTCAATTACATAAATATTACAGAACACAGTTTATTTGAAATCAAAAATATTTTTGAGACCAAAGTAATAAAATATCTCCACATTAAGCAGTTATCAGCGCAGTAAACAAAACAGTCTCTGGAAAATCTGAATATTGATCAACTCCCCCTAGTCAATGCTTCACACGTTCATATCAAATTCCTTTGCCCACTATTTTAATGGAGGTGTTAACTTGTTTAACATAAATGGGATAACACTTCTATGGAATAGCAGACAAAAGAATCTGAAACAAACATATTAAGCATTTGCCTGTTAATATCTCTCACTAACTTCCAGGTACTTTTTACAAACCAAAAATGCATAACTGACAATCAAGGAGGATTTCTTCCACGTGTTAAATGTAAGGAAATTATAAACATTTTTTGTAAAGAACCAATGTAAGATTTTGTTGCACAGAAGATAGCTTCCCCATGATACTAAACAGAGAGGCCTTTGTGATTCTGAACTATGAAATCTATCTGATATTGCAGATGCTGAAGTTTATCTTGCAGAAGATACTGCTGTCAACACTGTAATCTACAAAGTTGCAGCAAAGGATCCAGATGAAAATGATGTGTTAGAGGTAATTCAGCATGTTATTTATTTAAAAATGTTTTTGCTTATCAAGGTAATGGTTGCTAGCCCTGAGGAAGGGAACAGTTTCCCAGTAAAGGTAGTGTCAGCATCAAGGACTCCCAGATCCTCTACTCTTGCTCTGACAATGTATTGTTCCTTAACTCTACCCACAGTAGAGAACCTCCTATTACACCAATGTAACATTTTCACTTCCCATCTCAGCTCTATTCCTGTGACCTGTCCAAGTGAGGCTACTCATTTAGTGCCACTTAGGAGTAGTTTTATGCTGAGAGCCCATGTCCACTAGGAAATGGACTGAAACTGTCCAAACCCATTTCATGTAGGACCTTCATAACCAACAGAAAGAAGAATTTCTCGCCAGCTGTCCAGGCTTGATTCAAACCAAGGTCCCAGAGGTGAAAGTGCTGGGCTAATCCACTGCAACAAACAGTCCCTTCATTTAACAATCATTCCCCTCCTCCCTGACTAGGGATACAAGAAGTTTAAAAGACTGTTTGCATCATTGCTTAAACCTTTATACTTTAAAAATTGGGCAGCTTAACATGTAACATGAATATGGAAATAAGACATTAAAAAAAAGCTATGACTTAGGTAAAACAACAAACTATTATAACACCAGCAAAGAAAATAGCCAATCATAACAGAACCCTGATAAAATCAAGAGTACTTTGCAAAGAAATGTTGAGTATTTCATCTTGGGTAAGTTAAAGATGTTTATGAAAGAGTCATTCTTTAGATTTTGACCTCTTTGTAATTGATTTTAAGCAGGTTTCCTGTATTTAATCACTCGTCTATTATATATTAAAATCTCAGAATTCTGAAGGTACTGCATCTGTAGCTGGTGCTGAGCATAACGTTATGTTACCTAGCGTTACACAACAGGGTCGTCTGTAGGAAAAAATACCAACTCACCTGTGGATTCTCACAGCAGGAAAAAAGTGAAGATTCAGTTAAGTGTAAAAAATGTTTAGCCCCAGAATACAAATCAGAAACAAAGGTAACATACAAGATAAAAGGCAGCTGAAAGCGACCCACAGAAATACAGCCCTATAAAGTGCATGAATGAAAGCAAAGCATGCAAGTAAGGGTTTGGGAAAAATAGTGGTTGTCATGAAAAAAAAAAGGTAAACCACAGCGAACTCCATTTGACGACTAAGATGGAAGTCCCAGCAGCAGAAAGGTCAGTTGAAGGGCCAGAAGTGAAAACAGGACTGCAAATATTTGGAAAAACCACTCGGAGACACGATAGCAAGTGAAAGATCAAAAAATGAAAACTGGATGTTGAACTGAAATACGATTCTGCTCCTGTATTGAAGTAAACATTGCCAACCTCATCCCCAGCTACAGGTTAAATCCAGCCCAACCCTCTCTGAAGCACAAAGCCAATTCCCTCCCACGCAGAAAGGACAGCACACATCCCTCCCAACTGAGACAAAAAAACTGGCAACTAACATCCCCTCCCTCCATTGAAGAACAAGACTCTCACTGGCATCACCCCCCGCCCCTCACTATGAGAAAAATACGCATCTTCTCAGGTATTTAATGTCTTTGAAAGTAGATGAAATGTATCCCAGGCTGTTTAGAGAAGCAAGGGAGGAAATAACGGAGGCTCTGACCATCATTTTCCAATCTTCCCTGGCTATAGGCATGGTGCCGGAAAACTGGCGGACTGCTAATGTTATACTGTTGTTTAAAAAGGGAGAAAGGGATAGACCAAGTCATTATAGGCCAGTCAGCCGAACCTCGGTGATGGGAAAATTATTGGAAAAAATTCTGAGGAACAGTATTAATCGTCATTTAGAAAGGCACGGATTAATGAAGGACAGTCAGCATGCATTTGTTAAGGGAAGATCGTGTCTGACTAACTTGATTGAATTTTTTAAGTAGGTAACAAGGAGGGTCGATGAGGGTAGCAATCTGGATGTAGTCTACATGGATTTTAACAAGGCTTTTGATAAGATCCCACAAGGCAGACTGGTCAGAAAAGTAAAAGCCCATGGGATCCAAGGGAAAGTGGCAAGTTGGATCCAAAATTGGCTCTGTGGCAGGAAGCAAAGGGTAATGGTTGATGGGTGTTTTTGTGACTGGAAGGTTGTTTTCAGTGGGGTTCCGCAGGGCTCAATACCAAGTCCTTTGCTTTTTATGATATATAGCAATTATTTAGACTTCAATTTGGGGGCATGATTAAGAAGTTTGCATATGAGACAAAAATTGGCCATATATTGATAGTGAGGAAAAAAGCTGTAGACTGCAGGAAGAGATCAGTGGACTGTTCAGGTGAACAGAGAAGTGGCAAATGGAATTCAATCCGGAGAAGTGTGAGGTAATACATTTGGGGAGGGCTAACAAGGTGAGGGAATACACAATAACTGGTAGGATACTGAGAAGTGTAGAGGAACAGAAGGACTTTGTAGTGCATGTTCACAGATCCCTGAAGGCAGCAGGACAGGTAGCTAAGGTGGTTAAGAAGACATGGGATACTTTATTGTATTAGTTGAGGCACAGAATATAAGAGCAGGGAGGTTATGCTAGAACTGTATAAATCACTATAATAGAAAATGCTGGAAATACTCAGTAGGTCAGGCAGCATCTGTGGAGAGAAAAACAAAGTTAACATTTCAGGAATAGCACCTCATCTTTCATTTAGGCATTTTACAGCCTTCTGGACTCAACATCAAGTTCAACAATTTCAAACCATAACCTTTGCCCCTTGTTTTTTTTTCTCTCTTTCCCACGGCAACTGTTGATGGTTCTGCCATATCCATTTACACCCTATCTAGACTCATCTTTTGTTTCTTAACTTGTCCCATTACCATCTCCTTTTGCCTTGCACCATCATCCCTTTTGTCTCTTAATCTCTCCTGCCTTCCACCCTATCACAGACCGACCCTTTTGTTCTTTCCTCCTGCCCCCCATTCCCTGCCCCTATACTTGCTTAAAAACCTGTTAAATCTCTAAATTTTCCAGTTCTGACAAAGGGTCATCGACCTGAAACGTTAACTCTGTTTCTCTCTCCACTGATGCTACCTGACCCGCTGAGTATTTCCAGCATTTTCTGTTTTTATTTCAAATTCCAGCATCCGCAGTATTTTGCTATTGTATAAATCACTAGTTAGGCCACAGCTAGAGTACTGTACACAATTCTGGTCACTGCATTACAGGAAAGATGTGATTGCACTAGAGAGGATACAAAGTAGATTAACGAGGATGTTGCCAGGACTGGAGAAGTTGGATAGGCTGGGGTTGTTTTATTGGAACAGAGGAGGCAGAGGGGAAACTTAATTGAGGTGTCTAAAATTATGAGGGGCCTAGAGAGAATGGATACGAAGGACTTATTTCCTTTGGCAGAGAGGTCAACAACCAGGGAACATAGATTTAAAGTAATTGGAAGAAGGATTAGTGGGGAGTTGAGGAGAACTTTTTTCATCTAGAATGTGCTGGGCGGATCTGGAACGCTCTGTCTGAAAGGATGGTAGAGGCAGAAACTCTCATTGCATTTACAAAGTACTTGAATAAGTCGTAACCTGCAAGGCTACGGACTAAGAACTGGAAAGTGGGATTAGGCCGGCTAGCACTTTATCGACCGACATGGACACGATGGGCCGAATTGCCTCCTTTTGTGCTGTAATCCTCTATGATTCTTGCTGAGAAAAACTGCAAACCATGGGAACTGCCCCTCCCTCCCCCCCCACCGCCCCACACCATCAGCTCTTCACTGAAAATTTGTACTAAGCCCACTCCAACACAATCTTCCATTTTCCCTTTCCCCCCTCCTCTCTTCCACCCCTCATTTTTCTCTCTGCACCTCCCCTCTCGCCATCTCCCCTCTGCTCCCTCCCTCTCCTGTCCTGTTGTCCCTCTCCTCTCTTCTTCCCCACCTCTCATCTGCCTCTGTTCCCTTCCTTCCAATATCCCCCAATTCCTCCATCGCTCTCCCCTCCCTCTTCACTCACTTTTCCTTCCCATTCTGTGTAAATAACATAAAGTTCTGAATGGCATGTGTGGCATTCTGAACCTTGTTTAATATACTGCACAATGTGCCAGGTAAAAAGCAGAACATTTTTGTTATGTTGTATACACTGACCTTTTCTTAATTAAGAGGAATGTTGCAGATTATTGCTCTTTAAATCTATGTGTCAATTATTCTGAATTATAAGTGCTCATCTATCCTCCCCTCCTATTCTCTCCTCTCTTCTCTCCTCCTATCCCTCCCTCTTCACTCCCACCCCTCACTTCTTCTCAAGTAGGCAGTGGATGCCAAAATGTGTGGAAGAGATGCACTAAGAAATGTACTGATGTCTTCATTATTTTGATAATTGTGTTTGATTTGCATAGGAAAACATTGCTATCAAATGATTGAGTTCATGATTCTATTGGTAACAGAAAATTGACTTTGAGGGAAATAAATCATTGGAGACTAAAATTGCAAATTTCCGGTGATAGTACTGGATTAAAGGAATGTTTTGCATGAGCTTTTTTTGAAAACACTAGGAGATTCTAAACAAGCTAGACTTGTTCAGAACAATGGGCTCAATTTTGCCCAAGCCCATTTTCTGGTTTATTGCCAGAGTTACGCTGGGTTTCTGGGTCCAGAAATGCACCAGAAAAACACGTCCAAACTTTCCCCGATCTTTATACTGCAATCCGGAGTCACGCAGCGTGACCGGTCGCCTCGGAGGGGTGGGTGGGGGGATGGGGGTGCGGGGGGGCGGGGGGGTGGAGCCCGCTGTCTGCGCCGAAAAACGCAGCCGGGCCTTCTGCACATGCGTGGGAAAAAAACGTACGTTTTCGATGTCGCTGAAATGGGCGCGCATGTGCAGTGTGGCCCCGAGTGAGGTGCCAGTCCCGGTCCACTGTGGCCCCGAGTGAGTGCCGGTCAGTGTGCTCCCTCCCCGCCAACCCTCTCCAATCCCCGAGTGAGTGCCGGTCCCGGTCCGCTCCGCTTCCCGCCCCTAGCCCAGGCCGAATGGCCTCTGATTTACTTACCTGCGCCGATTTCTTTAACTCTCTGCAAGGGTTTTCTCGAGGCCACATACGCTGGCCTAAGCAGAAATGGAGTAACTATCAGCTGGCCAATGGCCAGAATTGGCGTAGGTGGCTGGTTACGTCCCCTTTGGATGAAAAAAAAACTTACCTTAAAAAAAAAACGAAACTAAATGAGTTACGCTGGTGCAAATTGATTGGGGAAACTGGATTTTTAAGTTAGGCCAGAAAAGGAAACCTGCTCCCAAAAAAGGCGCAAATCACTGGGGAAAACTAAGCCCTAAATGTTGACATGCTGGCCTGTGAATAGTGTATAAATATTGTCCCTATATAATCTATAATGTAAATGAAGAATATGTACTAAACAGTCTCATATTCGACATAGCTTTTGATCATGAATAAATGTGTTGTCAAGCTTAATTTATGCCACTGAGAAATAATGGCTGTTAATTGAAGTAAGAGGGGGTATTCCACCTGTTGATAGTTTTAATAAGTTTAGGTTGAGCTCACAATGAAACATCCTGTTTTGTATTCATGCTGACTTTTGCGATACAATTACTAACATAAAGAATTTCATCCCATTGTACACATGAGCATTTTAGTGAGCCTTCAGAGTCTTATGTGTAACAAGGAAGCCTTAAAAAAAATCAATGGTAAGGATGATTTATACAAGCTCTAAACAAACAATCTGTTGTGTATTAGAAACATTAAAATGTACACTGATTTAGTTTTACTTCAGAAATTTAGCGTATGTATTTCAGAATTTCTTTCTTTCAGAAGTGTTAACTGGTATTTTTTCAACAGTATTCATTATCAAGTACCACAGACTTTCAGATAGATGCCACTGGTTCAATATCTGTAGCAAAGAAACTTGATTATGAAAGTGCAACAAAGAGGTTGGTTCTGTATGATTTACTTTGATTTATTTTTCTAATAAAGAAAAAAGAAGAGACTTGCATTCATTAAGCATCTTATCATATCCTTTTCAGGACAGCCCAAAGCATTTCAAAACCAATTACTTCTGAAATGCAGTCACTGTTGTTAGGCAAATATGCCAAACAATTTTAACATAACCAAAATCTTTACTTGAGCGCCGGGGTGGGTGCGTGAGGGCCACGTAGCAGGTCACCATCCCGAACTTTTCAACAGTGCGTCTGTGCTGCACGTTTAACTCAATTGCATCAATTTCCTGGCCCAATTAAATGGAGCGGGTCGGCTGACATCACCAATGACTCATTTTCAGCGCGGATATTTAAAGCAGCCTTGTACACATCCCAACTGAAGGTTGTTGTAGGAGAGATAAAGGTGTTTGGGAGAGCCATAAATTGCTGCATATCACTGATGTTTATGGAGGTCATGGAGACACACAGATTCACTGGTGCCATCATCGCACTGGTGCTTCACAAGGTCTCTCCCCTTTAGTTAAAGGGGAGGGCCAGGCTGCCTGTTGGCAGACAAAAAAAACATAGCGGCCGTGTCCCTGAGCCACAGAGTATGTACAGACAGCAAAAGCTGCCGGGGGCACCGATCGGCAGCGGGGTCGCTCCCGTGGGGCAATTCTGGGAAAGGGGCAATTTCGCGAAGGGGTTCCTGCCGGTCAGTAAGTGGTCGACGCGTGCACGCCACGGCGGGAAAATGGATGGAGCGATCTCGGACACCGCTCTAAAACTGAGGAAGGGCAATTTACAAAATGACATCTCTCCGTTCTTGGCTCTCAGTGGAATAGGACCTTGAGTGCTTGGGCCATAGGTGGTCTTTGACTGCACCAAAAATTCCATGCATGTCATGCTTGTCGGCTAGTTGCTGGATCTCCAAGCTCAAGCTCTACAGAGTAGTAGTGATACCCGCCCTCCTATAGGCTTCAGAGACATGAACCATGAACAGTAGGCACCTCAAAGCACTGGAGGAGTACCACCAATGCTGCCTTCGCAAAATCCTGAATATTTATTGGCAGGATATGCGCACCGACATCAGTGTTCTCTCTCAGGCTAACATCCCCAGCATCGAGGTATCGATCACACTCAACCAGCTCCAATGGATGGGCTACATTGTCCGCATGCCCGCTACTAGACTCCCGAAACAAGCACTCTACTCCGAGCTACATCATGGCAGGCGAGCCCCAGGAGGGCAGAGAAAATGGTTCAAGGATCGCCTCTAAGCCTTCTTTAAAAAATGCAACATTACCACTGACACTGGGGAATCCCTGGCCCAAGACCACTCAAAGTGAAGAAGCATTTGAGAAGGCGCTGAAGTCTCTTCATCGGGAGCACGTGGAAGCCAAGTACAAACAGCGGAAGGAACGTACGACAAATCAAGCACCCCACCCGTCCCTCCAACCACCATCTGCCTCACCTGTGACAGAGACTCAAGATCCCGTACTGGTCTCATCAGTCACCTTAGAACTCATTTTAGTGTGGAAACAAGTCATCCTCGACTCCACGGGGCTGCCTAAGAAGAAGAGATCACAACACAATATTTGGAACTATTACGCCAATTTTATGCCAGAATAATGGGAGGTCATGAGTTGAGTTTCTTGCTCCTATATTTGGTGTGATAGTGCAGACAAATGCCCTCTAATTGATAGAGAACAACCCATTACTAAGTTGCATAGTTGTGGGGAAAAATCACATAGGAGATCAATGCAGTCTCTGCAACCTCGTATGTTTGGAGGGGTGTGCAGAAAAGGATGTTCTATTTGAAGAGAAGAGCCAAGATAAATAATGAGAATCACTGTCAGCTACAGCACGTTACCATGTGTGGTTTGATAGCCAGTTAGTTTACATTGTATGAATAGATATGAGCGCTAATTATCCCACATTTTAAGGAAAACCTATTCAAGTAGGTGTAGCCATGTTTGCCTGAAGAGTTTCACAAAGTACGATTAACTTCTTTTTAGATAGTACATTGCTAGAAGTGAAGCATGAAAACCATGAAGTAATGAGCAGATATTTTTGAACGAAATGGTAGACTTGCTTTCACTCTGGAGTTTATAAGAATGAGAGGTGATCTCATTGAAACATATACGATTCTGAGAGGGATTGACAGAGTAGATGTTGAGAGGTTGTTTCCCTTGGTTGGAGAGTCTAGATCTAGGGGGCATAATCTCAGGATAAGGACTCAACCATTTAAATCTGAGATGAGGAGGAATTTCTTCACTCAGAGGGTTGTGAATCTTCGGAGTTTTCTACCCCAGAGAGCTGTGGATGCTTGAGTTGTTGAGTATACTCAAGGCTGAGATAGATACATTTTATGGAATCAAGGGATATGGAGATCGGGCGGGAAAGTGGAGTTGAGGTCAAAGATCAGCCATGATATTGAATGACGGAGCTGGTTTGAGGGGCCGTATGGCCTACATCTGCTCCTAATTCTTATGTTCTTATGTTTTTATGTACTTTATACTCACGGAATGTCACAGGACTGCTAAAACAGGGTCTGCCTCTCCATTTGGTGTTGCATACTGACAGATAAAGGCAAACATTCCATTACCCTTTTTGATTATTTTTGGTACTTGTGAACCATCTTTTACTGATATGTGTACCTGGATACCCAAATCACTTTGCTCCTCCACAGCTCATAGGCCTAGAAATTGGCCTCCTTAGTGCCTCCTGATATCACCTCTGGGGGTGGGGGTGGAGGGGGGGGGGCGATAATAGGGCGCTAACTAGGTACCCACCGGGTGCGGCGATAACATCGACTCCTGCCATATTCGGCGGGTGGTTTGCGGAGGCGGTACGGCGTTGCGCCCGATCACCTTCGGCCAGAGATCGTGTTGTCATCCCTGTGCGCATCGTCCCGGTAGCGCTCCGGACCTGAACTTGGGTTCTGCCCACTATAGCATCGGCGGGCAAAAATACCAACAGCTGTAGGAGCCGTCCATCGAGAGGTTGGGCACTTTGGGAGCGATACTTAAAGGCAAGGTGGCCAAGGTAAGTAAAACAATGTAACTGCTCTCTTTCAGGTTTGGTGCTGCTCCTCTTTGCCCGCGATCGATCAGCCGCGATCGATCAACTCTGTGCATCGGGCTGATTGGACCAGATCGCGGCTGCCGTCGGCGAAAGGTAAGTTTTTATTTTGCAGAGCCTGCAGCGATGGCCTTTCCCTTTAAAGGAAGGAAGGAGCCTTTCAGCGAAGCAGCAAAGCTGAACGGCCCAGTGTGTGGCACTGCTTCACATACTGCCCGGCCTGTTGCCTCTTGTGCTCCAGGAAGGAGGTGCAGCACTTGATTGAGTGCTCCACTTCCTTCCCGGAGTGCTACCCTCAAATTTTTGAAAAGCAGAAAAAGATTAGTGCCTGGAGCTAATTATTTCTGCTTTTAAAAGTTAGCGCCTTAAACGGGGCGCTCCCAAATTCGCCCCCCCAGCCGAGTCTCTGAACATTTAGAAAATATTCTTGTAATTCTTGAATTCCAAATGGATGAGCTTACACTTTCCTACATTGAACTCCATCTGCTGTAGTTTTGCCCACTGTATCAGCAGTGGTTTAGTTGGTAGCACTCTTGCCTTTGAGTTAGAAGATTGTGGGTTCAAGTCCCACTCCAGAGACTTGAGCACAGAAATCTGGTGTGACACTCCCAGTGCAGTACTCAGGGAGTGCTGCACTGTTGGAGGTGCTGTCTTTCGGATGAGATGTTAAACCATGACTGCGTCGGCCCTCTCAGGTGGATGTAAAAGATCCCATAGCACTATTTCGAAGAAGAGGGTGAGAGTTCTCCCTGTTGTCTTGGCCTCAATCAACATCACTAAAAAAAACCTGATTATCTGATCATTATCATATTGCTATTTGTGGGAGAGCTGCCTCATTTCCTACATTACAACAGTGACTACACTTCAAAAGTACTTCATTGGCTGTAAAGTGCTTTGGAACATCCTGATGTTGTGAAAGGCACTATATAACATTCATTCACTTCTTGCTCCCATCTACACAACTTACTGTGCCTCTCTGTAAACTTGGATATACTGCTCTCTATTCCAAGGAATTGGGATACATGGTGAAAAGCTGAGGTCCCAGAACAGATCCTTGGGGAACACTACATGTGGGCATGCATATTCATATGTATTTTGATAGTATTCTGTAATGCAAATTATTACATACAGATTATTAACAGCATGTCTGTTTAACTAATGCACATCATTATCATTTGAAGCTATTCGTTGCCAGTGAAGGTAAAGGATACAGGCGGGTTGTTCATTACTGGAGTTGTGAAAGTGTTCATCATCAATGTCAATGATAATAGCCCAGTATTATCTTGCACGTAAGTGTCTGTAATTATTTTATGAACTATAGTGTATATTAAGGCTGGTTTTACCAGTCTGTGCTGTTGGCAGGTAGCCTGATTGACTGACAGCACGTATTAGAAATTCAAGTGCTTGCTGCATACAATTTTCTAACCATTGAAATTAATAGTTGGGAAATAGTGGGGAGGTTTCACCTAAATTTGAGTTGAGCTGGCGAGGCTCCGTGGTGGCAGGGCTGCATGTAATTAGGAATATATAGGATCAGGAGTAGGCCATTCAGCCCCTCGAGCCTGTTCCGCTATTAAATGAGATCATGGCTGATCTGCGATGTAACTCCATATAGCCTTTGGCCCATATCGCTCGATACCATTGGTTAACAAAATTAGTCAAGAATTACTGAGTCTGAACAGTTTAAGAAATACCACAAATGAATGTAATTCAATGTTGAGATCTCAGCTGACAAATATTCTTATGTAAAGTCTCAAACTTGAAAATGTCCTGTTTTGTTACATTTTAGTGGCCGCTGAATTTTTTTTGTGTTGGTTACAGTGAAGGATGCCTGTGCTAAGCATTGAAACATTCTCCAACTTTTTGCAGCCAGATTTCCCAAGCTCATTACAGGTTAGAAGCAAGATAAAGGTCCAACTACACCAGCTTAACAATACACATAACATGTAACTTCAGAAGAACATCCCTAGTACATCAGCAAAACAAATCTCATTTTCCGCATCAGGCATCTTTATGGATTCTTTGAATAATTTTTCAATAATAATTAGCATTGAATTTTGAGTGGCTTTGTGTTGCAGATCTATGCCTACTAGGAATTGGGTTGAGACAGGCTAAGCTCATTGCATACAGGCTTTGAATCATCATACTTTGCTGCTTGAGTGAATTGTGTTTTAGTTCACTTGCCAGCCAGGCTGTGTGAAAAGTATTTATCTAGCCAAACTTGCATTATGTTTTATAATAAAAACAGAAAACGCTGGAAATACTTAGCAGGTCAGGCAGCATCTGTGGAGAGAGAAACACAGTTAATGTTACAGGTTGATGACCCTTTGTCGGAATAATTTTGTTAAAAGATTTTTATTATTGAAATTTCTGTCACAAATCCAACATTGATCCATCTTTTATGGAGAAACTAATGATGGAATGGACACGTGCAAAATGGCACCTTTGTACACATGCAGTGGCACTGAATTGGGCAAAATTCAATTATTTATGAATGAACCCAAATTGGCCCAAATCTGGTCTCTTCAGCTTTAATTTACGGTTTGGTACATAAATACTGCCAGGCTCAACTCCTGCTGTGATTCTTCTTCTCTTCCGCGGAACCATCTCAGGGTGGATTTTAATCCTGCCCACCCAGCAGAAACCAGATGGGTAAGTAATTAAAATCCACTTACTTGACGTTGTAATGACATGGACTTAACCGCCAATGTCCTGTCCGAATCCCGCCATTTCTGACTCTTACCGGCATTTCTGGACAAGCTGCTAAGCCGCCGTCCAAAACCGGCAGGGCCCTGCGTTAAGTACGCAGGTTGGAGTCCTGTCAGCCTTCTCCCAGGTCAGGTCTTTCAGAATAGGAACAGATTTTTTTACTTTCCTTTCTGAGAGGCCACGAGGAGCAGGTCTCACAAGAAAAGTTTATGCCTCCCCTGACATGAACTCGACCTCCCCACCCACCCTTCCCTTTTGCGGGACACCCCTGTAATCCCTATCCCCACACTAACTACAGAGCTAGTGAGTGGCCCTTGGCGACCCAATTTTCCAGAGTCTGTCAGGTGCAGCCTGCCCACTTTCTGCTTGGAACCGGAGGGAAGTTGGTGGGCAACATGTTAACCAGGCCCAACGGTTAAAATGAGTGGCCTCATTCTGCCGCTGACGGGTGATAAAATAACTTGCCCAAAGTGGTTTCCCGCCCACTCATGTCACGCCACTTTGGCAGATCCTTGGTTGAAGAAATTTAGCAAAAAAAGTATCAAATTATTAACAATGCTGACATGTTATAAGGTAATTGTTGCACTACATCCACAAATGAAATATGGTGGTTTATGAATATGTTCCTTGTTTAACAAATGAATATAGTGTTGCATTTAAAAGAACTTTAATTTTTTATTATTGACAACCTATGGCATATTTTTATCCTCTTAAAAATGTTGCAGGTTTTACCCAAGCCTCTATGCAGATTCCCATTGATGGCGGTTATTAACATTTAAAAGACCGAGGCTGACAGTTGAGCTCAGCTTAAATTTCTGAAAATGTGGTTACTTAGAAAGCAGTATACTTCATTTTTAATAAAAATACAAACAATATTAATAGGCGCGAAAGACAGTTGCACAACTGGCCCATATATAATATAGTTCTGAAAATGCATTGCATTCAGCTTTCACTCACTATGGGCTGAATTTTCGCCAGCATTCTGCGCCTTTTTTTGGCTTATGCTGGTTTTTTTGGAGCAGACTAAAATCTGCAAGTTTCACCAAAGTTTCTGCGCCATCCTAAACTACTTACGTCCAATTTTTTTAGTTCCCAATGTTTTGACGTCACTGGGGGCGGAAACTGCCGGGTACGCCATTTCTGGCCATTTAAGCAAGTTTGGCCAAGTAGGATTTTTTTCAAAAATGGCGCAGTGCACCGTTCTGAAAACCTTACCTGAAGTTAAGAAATCGGCGCAGAGAAGATGCCATTGTTTTAACGGAGCTGAAGACATGGCACCGGGGGGCCTTTCGGCCCGGGTTAGGAGTGGCGTATGTTTCACTTTCCAGCCTCATTACCCTGGCAACCTCAGTTTTTGGCGCCGGCCTTAAGTCCACCCATAGAGCTTAAGGACAATCTGCACCGCTCCAAATTCAAAGTTTATTCCGGCAAAACTTGGCACTGTTTTTTGGCGCAGTCAGGCCATTAAAAAAATCAGACGTACCTCTACAACTGCGCCAAAAATCGGCCATGTGGAAAATTGGTCCCATATATATACCTTAGAACAGTGAAATGTGTATATGGTATTGATATTATGGAGTTTTTTGTGGTAGAGCAAGGTTTGTTTAATTAGTATTTAAGAATTAAAATATATATATTTTTAACAATGGGTTTAAAAAGTGAGCAGTATTTTCCTTTGTTGCAGTCTAACTAAGTTTATTTTATGTAGTTTTAAAAGTATAACTAATGGCAAAGTAACAGAGGTGGGAGAAAAATCAGACTCGGGGAAGACGGCGACTATGAGCTTAGATGAAGAGCTTGCAGTTGGAACAGTTGTTGCAATTTGCACAGCTACAGATGCTGATGTTATGAGCGACATCTCTTACCAGCTTGAACCTGCAAATAATTATTTTACCATTGATAAAGGTAAGCTTATCATTATTTGTACATTTCTTGATGTATCGATGATTGCTATGCTGACTTTCGGCTTGTTGCCCAAAATTTTTAGGATGCCAGTTCAAGTATTACATGTACATTCTGTGCTAGGAAAACACATGCATTTGTAAATGAAAATATCATTTTGGTGGTACATCAATGCCCTCTACGTATATTATGTTTGTATATTATGTTGCTTCTTTGACTTACTCCTCTCTTCTTCTCCTCTCATTGAATATGGACTGACATAGAAATATAGAAAATAGGTGCAGGAGTATGTCATTCGGCCCTTCGAGCCTACACCACCATTCAATACGATCATGGCTGATCATTCCCTCAGTATCCCTTTCCTGCTTTCTCTCCATACCCCTTGATCCCCTTAGCCGTAAGGGCCATATCTAGCTCCCTCTTGAATATATCCAATGAACTGGCATCAACAACTCTCTGCAGTAGGGAATTCCACAGGTTAACAACTCTCTGAGTGAAGCAATTTCTCCTCATCTCAGTCCTAAATGGCCTACCCCTTATCCTAAGACTGTGTCCCCTGGTTCTGGACTTCCCCATCATCGGGAATATTCTTCCCGCATCTAACCTGTCCAGCCCCGTCAGAATCTTATAAGTTTCTATGGGATCCCCTCTCATCCTTCTAAACTCCAGTGCAGTGTATAAAGGTCCAGTTAATCCAGTCTCTCCTCATATGACAGTCCCGCCATCCCGGGAATCAGTCTGGTGAACCTTCGCTGCACTCCCTCAATAGCAAGAACGTCCTTCCTCAGATTAGGAGACCAAAACTGAACACAATATTCCAGATGAGGCCTCATCAAGGCCTTGTACAACTGCAGTAAGACCTCCCTGCTCCTATACTCAAATCCCCTAGCTATGAAGGCCAACATACCATTTGCCTTCTTCCCCGCCTGCTGTACCTGCATGCCAACTTTCAATGACTGATGTACCATGACACCCAGGTCTCGTTGCAACTCTCCCTTTCCTCATTTGCCACCATTCAGATAATCCGCCTTCGTGTTTTTGCCCCCAAAGTGGATAGCCTCACATTTATCCACATTATATTACATTTGCCATGCATTTGCCCACTCACCTAACCTGTCCAAGTCACCCTGCAGCCTCCTAGCATCCTCCTCACACCGCCACCCAGTTTAGTGTCATCTGCAAACTTGGAGATATTACACTCAATTCCTTCATCTAAATCATTAATGTATATTGTAAAGAGCTGGGGTCCCAGCACTGAGCCCTGCGGCACTCTACTAGTCACTGCCTGCCATTCTGAAAAGGACTCGTTACTCCCGACTCTCTGCTTCCTGTCTGCCAAGCAGTTCTCTATCCACATCAGTACATTACCCCCAATACCATGTGCTTTGATTTTGCACACCAATCTCTTGTGTGGGACCTTGTCAAAGGCCTTTTGAAAGTCCAAATACACCACATCCACTGGTTCTCCCTTGTCCACTCTGCTAGTTACATCCTTAAAAAATTCCAGAAGATTTGTCAATGGTGATTTCCCTTTCATAAATCCATGCTGACTTGGACCGATCCTGTCACTGCTTTCCAAATGCGCTGCTATTTCATCTTTAATAATTATTCCAACATTTTCCCCTCTGTTGATGTCAGACTAATTGGTCTATAATTACCTGTTTTCTCTCTCCCTCCTTTTTTTAAAAAGTGGTGTTACATTAGCTACCTTCCAGTCCATAGGAACTGATCCAGAGTCGATAAGCTGTTGCAAAATGATCACCAATGCATCCACTATTTCTATGGCCACTTCCTTAAGTACTCTGGGATGCAGACTATCAGGTCCCGGGGATTTATCTTCCTTCAATCCCATCAATTTCCCTAACGCAATTTCCCGCTTTATAAGGATATCCTTCAGTTCCTCCTTCTCACTAGACCCTCGATCCCCTAGTATTTCCGGAAGGTTATTTGTGTCTTCCTTCGTGAAAAACAAAGTATTTGTTTAACTGGTCCGCCATTTCTTTGTTCCCCATTATAAATTCACCTGAATCTGACTGCAAGGGACCTACGTTTGTCTTCACTAATCTTTTTCGCTTCACAAATCTATAGAAGCTTTTGCAGTCAGTTCTTATGTTCCCAGCAATCTTCCTCTCATACTCTATTTTCCCCCTCCTAATTAAACCCTTTGTCCTCCTCTGCTGTATTACAAAATTCTCCCAGTCTTCAGGTTTGCTGGCCAATTTATATGCCTCTTCCTTGGATTTAACACCTTCCTTAATTTCCCTTGTTAGCCACAGTTGAGCCACCTTCCCCGTTTTATTTTTACTCCAGACAGGGATGTACAATTGTTGAAGTTCATCCATGTGATCTTTAAATGTTTGCCATTGCCTATCCACCGTCAACCCTTTAAGTATCACTCGCCAGTCTATTCTAGCCAATTCACATCTCATACCATCGAAGTTACCTTTCCCCAAGTTCAGGACCCTAGTCTCTGAATTAACTGTGTCACTCTCCATCTTAATAAAGAATTCTACCATAATATGATCACTCTTCCCCAAGGGGCCTCACGAACAAGATTGTTAATTAGTCCTTTCTCATTACATATCACCCAGTCTAGGGTGGCCAGCCCTCTAGTTGGTTCCTCGCCATATTGGTCCAGAAAACCATCCCTAATACACTCCAGAAAATCCTCCTCCACCGCATTGCTACTAGTTTGGTTAGCTCAGTCAATATGTAGATTAAAGTCGCCCATGATAACTGCTGTACCTTTATTGCACTGACAGTAATTATGGAGGTGGTCATACATACTATTAACCGGAATTAGTGTTTCCGCTGTTTTCTGAGGGGTTCCACCAGTCATCCGCTAGAGTTACAGTCTAGCCTTATCCTGTCTTCACCTGTTAGTTTCCCTTCCCCAGCAACTATTGAAGACAGTGAAAATGCTGTGAAACTCATGTATTATCACATAATTTGAATGGTTATATTTCCAAGATTTGAATGTTTACATTTTCATACTTCGAATGTTTACGTTTACAAGTGTGCGATTGAAAATACTCTTTTAAAAATTGCAAACTTGCAACTTTTATCACTTGAATAAGCAACAACAAATTGTATTTATATATAATCCCAAGGTGCTTCAAAGCAGCATTATCAGAGTAAATTTGGCACTGAACCACAGAGAGATATTAGGATAGGTGATCAAAAGCTCGATCAAAGAGGTAGATTTTAAGGAGCGACTTTAAAGGAGGAGAGAAAAATAGCGAGGCGGAGAGGTTTAGGGAGGCAATTCCAGAGCTTAGGGCCTAGGCAGCTGAAGACTCAGCCACCAACGGTGAAGTGAAGGAAATCGAGGATGCGCAAGAGGCCAGAATTGGAGGAGCACAGAGATCTCTGAGGGTTGTGGGACTGGAAGAGGTTACAGAGATAGGGAGGGGCGAGGCCATGGAGGAATTTGAGAACAAGGATGAGAATTTTAAAATCAAAGTGTTGTCGGACTGGAAGCCAATGTAAGTCCGCGAGCACAGAGTGAAGCTGCACTTTCGAAAATACTGGCTTTACAGATTAATAATGAACTAACTTCAGTTTAAATTAATGTTCCTTACTTTCTCTGCCTGACTCAAATTATGAACGGCGATGGAAAATTAAACAATTAATCCTTGTTTACCAATCACTCCATGAACTTGCCCCTCCCTATCTCTGTAATCTTTTTCAGCCTCACAATCCCACAAGATATCTGCATTCCTCAAATTCTAGCCTCTTGAACATTCCTCATTATAACTGCTCAACCATCGGTGGACGTGCCTTCAGCTGCCTAGGCCTCAAGCTCTGGAACTCCCTCCCTAAACCTTTATGCCTCTCTACCTCTCTTTCCTCCTTTAAGACGCTCGTTAAAACCTGCCTCTTTAACCAAGCTTTTGGTCATCTGCCTTAATTTCTTCCGTGGCTCGGTGTCAAATTTATCTGTTTGTCTGTAACACTGTTGTGAAGCGCCTTGGGACGTTTTACTATGTTAAAGGCGCTATATAAATAAAAGTTATTATTATTATTATTATTATTATTAACTAACGAGAGGAGGAGGCTCTATGATTATCCTCTTCCTCAATGATGGTGCCCAGCATGCGAGTGCAAAAGACAAGGATGTAGCATTTGCAACCTCCTTCGACCAGCAGCTCCGAGTGGATGATCCATATTGGCCACCTCCTGAGGTCCCCACCATCACAGAAGCCAGTCTTCAGCCTATTTGATTCACTCCACATGATATCAAGAAACGGCTGAGCGCACTGGATACAGCAAAGGCGATGGACCCTGACAACATCCCAGCTGTTGTGCTGAAGACTTGTGCTCCAGAACTCACTGCGCCTCTAGCCAAGCTGTTCCAGTACAGCTACAACACTGGCATCTCTCCGACAATGCGGAAAGCAGCCCAGGTATGTCCTGTCCAACAAAAGCGGGACAAATCTAATGCTGTCGGCCACTGGGAAAGTAATCGCTAGAATCCTCCTCAACCACCATCTTCCTGTGGCTGAAGAGCTCCTCCCAAAGTCACAATGTAGATTCAGTCCACTAAGAGGTACACCGGACATAATCTTCACTGCACGACAACTACAAGAGAAATGCAGGGGACAGTACCAACCCTTGTACATGACCTTCTTTGACCTCACAAAGGCCTTTGACACTGTCAACCATGAAGGACTATGGAGCGTCCTCCTCCATTTCCGCTTCCTCCTAAGGTTTGTCGCCACTTCCGTTTGCTCCACGATGACATGCAAGCCGTGATCCTGGCCAATGGATCTACCACAGACGCAATCCACGTCCAGACTGGGGTCAAGCAGGGCTGCGTCATCACGCCAATGCACTTCTCGATCTTCCTTGCTGCAATGCTCCATCTCACTCTCAACAAGCTCCCCGCTGGAGTGGTACTAAATCATAGAACCAATGGGAATCTTTTCAACCTTCATCAACTCCAGGCTAGATGCAAGGTACTCCCATCCTCTGTCGTCGAACTACAGTATGCGGATGACGCTTGCGTCTGCGCACATTCAGAGGCCAAACTCCAAACGACCATCAACATCTTCACCGAGGCCTTACACTAAACATCCGTAAGACAAAGGTCCTCCACCAACCTGACCCTGCCACACAGCACTGCCTACCGGTCATCAAAATCCACGGCGTGGCCTTGGACAGTGTGGACCATTTTCCATACCTCGGGAGCCTACTATCAGCAAGGGCAGACATTGATGACGAGGTCCAACACTGCCTCCAGTGTGCCAGCGCAGTCTTCAGTTGCCTGAGGAAGAGAAGGTTTGAAGACCAGGATTTCAAATGTGGCACCAAACTTATGGTCTACAGGGCAGTAGTGATACCTGCCCTCTTATATGGCTCGGAGACGTGGACCATTTACGGTAGATGCCTTAAAGCTCTGGAGAAGTACCACCAGCGCTGCCTCCACAAGATCCTGCAAATCCACTGGGAGAATAGACGCACCAACGTCAGTGTTCTCGATCAGACCAACATTCCCAGCATCAAAGCACTGACCACACTCAACCAGCTCTGTTGGGTGGGCCACATCATCTAGAAGGCCGACACGAGACTCCCAAAGCAAGTGCTCAACTCGGAACTCCTACAAGCCAAGCGAGCCCCAGGTGGGCCGAGGAAACATTTCAAGGACACCCTCAAAACCTCCTTGATAAAGTACAACATCCCCACCAGCACCTGGGAATCCCTGGCCCAAGACCGCTCTAAGTGGAGGAAGAGCATCCGGGAGGGTGCTGAGCACCTCGAGTCTCATCTTCGAGAACATGCAGAAACCAAATGCAGAAAGCGGAAGGAGCATGCGGCAAACCAGACTCCCCACCCACCCTTTTCTTCAACTACGTATTGGACTGTACAGTCACCTGAGAACTCACTTTTGGAGTGGAAATAAGTCTTCCTCAATTTCGAGAGACTGCCTATGATGATGACAACACTGGCATCTATCCGACAATGTGGAAAGCAGCCCAGGTATGTCCTGTCCACCAAAAGCGGGACAAATCCAATCTGGCGAATTACCGTGCCATCAGTCTACCATTGACCAGAAACTTAACTGGACCAGCCACAAATACTGAGCAACAAGAGCAGGTCAGAGGCTGGGTATTCTGCAGCGATTCCCCAAAGCCTTTCCATCATTTACAAGGCACAACTCAGGAGTGTGATGGAATACTCTCCACTTGCCTGGATGAGTGCAGCTCCAACAACACTCAAGAAGCTCAACACCATTCAGGTCAAAGCAGCCCGCTTGCTTGGCAACCCATCCACCACCTTAAACATTCACTCCCTCCACCACCGACATACCATGGCTGCAGTGTGTACTATTTACAAGTTGCACTGCAGCAACTCACCAAGGTTTATTACCTCCCAAACCCGCGACCTCTACCACCTAGAAGAACAAGGGCAGCAGGCACGTGGGAACACCATCACCTGCAAGTTCCCCTTCAAGTTGCACACCATCCTAACTTGGAAATATATCACTGTTCCTTCATCGTCACTGGGTCAAAATCCTGGAATTCCCTCCGTAACAGCATCATGGGAGCACCTTCACCACACGGTTTGCACAGTTCAAAAAGGCAGCTCAACCACCACCTTCTTAAGGGAAATAAGGGTTGGGCAATAAATGCTCACCTTGCCAGTGACATTAACATCCCAGGAACAAATAAAAATAAATCACTTCTCAACATAGGAAATCAATAAAAACAGACACTCAACCATTACTTAATTAGACCACAACAGATAAAAATGTCTGGTTACAATATATTCATTAATTCCTGCTGATAATTACTTACTGTACCTTATAAAACACAATTAAAGATAATTTATTAAAATTTAGCATTGTCACAGTTTTAGTCAGAGTAGACTGACCACTGGTACAATTATTGCCACCATATATTTACCTTTACACTTTTAATGAATTTCCTGGTCATCAAGGTGCTGGATGATGGGCTAAAGAGGATTAATTTGTGCATAGACCTGTTATAGAACATTTCTTCTCAACCTGACAGCTGAAATATTTCAATTCAAATCATATTTTCAATTACATTTCTAACTTTTTGAATCCAAGTATAATAGTGTTTTCATTATTACTGTTTGGATGATTATGATAGTGATGTAAAAATAAAGGAGGAACAATCAATCCCATGTGCAGACCACAGCTGACTAGTACTGTAGGTGGCTCTGCCAGTGCTATGGTGCATATTAGCAGCAGGTGTCTTTACAGACGAAATCTCCGGTTTCCTAAACCTTGTGAAGGCACTTCCCCGTGAGAACAATGCCAGCAAGTATGATTGGTGCCAACAAGGTGTATGGGGTATTTTGGTGTGTGTGTGGCCAATCAGGCTTTGCTGGCTGATTACCCTGCTATGCCTTCTTTCCATGCAGTACTGTATCTCATAAAGCATGACATGCTGTGATAGAGATGCTTCTGAAAAATCATCTGGTATAACGGGCATTTAGACATTCATATTTACTTGTGCTGTCAAGACCGTTGTCACAACCTTTCTTTAAAATAGAGCAGAATGGAGGCTAATTGTCTGCCAAAACACAGTCTGGTTACCTCTGTCTACAAATTTGGTTGTATAGCCACTGGCAGGCGAGCAGAAGAACAAGACTAGCCCATTCAGCCCCTCGAGCCTATTCCGTCATTCAGTTAAATCATGGCTGATCTGTATCTAAACTCCATCTACCTGTCTTGGTTCCATAACCCTTAATACCCTTACCCAACAAAAATCTATTAATCTCAGCTTGGAAATGTTTTAATTGACCTATTTACATATTTTTTTCATGGAACACATCTGTTACAGCTTGGCTAGTCTGGCGTCCCTTTGGTGAGCCACCGCCTAAGTCAAGCATCGCAAACAGGGTAATTCCCATTAGTAAACCAATTGATGCTAATAATAGTACTGGGACCAAAAAAACAAACTGTTTTCACAAAGGTTCATGATTACCCAGGAGAAAAAACATGGCAAAAAATTCAAATGAAGAAAAATAGTTCGGAAATCGTTTCAAAACTGCTGAATTATTTTTCTTTCTGGTGCTTTAAATTTGCTTTGGTGTACTGTTCATCCCCTAGCAACCCTGGATAGTAATCGGTATGGGAATCCTGTGAAATTAGTGTAGACTTGGCCTGTAGCCATAAAAACATAAGGGAGGCATAACAGCTCTCCTATGCCGTTAGTGTTTGATAAAGAAGTGTCTGCCTACAGAAGCTTCCTCCACACTCCACTCAGCCCACAACAAACTAATGTCATGCACATAAATGGAAGAGATGGGGACGGAGTGTTACAGACAGGAAAGTAGCCCTCGAAGTAAAACTCTTCTACTATATTACCGCATTTTTCTTTCCATGACTAATTGTAATATCTCATGTGACAAATTAACAATACTCTTGGGAAACTGTTTATCTAGTGTGACTATTATATAGAAACATTGGTTTCTATAACAAAGGATTAAACATAGCTAATAAAAGATCACAGCAGACATGGTGGCCACTAGCATCTTGGGTAGTGACAATTTATATTCAGCAAGTCACAGATTCTAGAATGTAAATAAAGTCAATGTTGATAATGTCCCTTCAACTCGTTGTGTTTTTGATTTGATAGAAAGCTGGTCTAAACTTTCTCTTTCTTGGCTAGCGATAATCATAGGAAAATAGGTGCAAGAGCAGGCCATTCAGCCCTTCTAGCCTGCACCGCCATTCAATGAGTTCATGGCTGAACATGCAACTTCAGTACCCCATTCCTGCTTTCACGCCATACCCCTTGATCCCCCGAGTAGTAAGGACTTCATCTAACTCCCTTTTGAATATATTTGGTGAATTGGCCTCAACTACTTTCTGTGGTAGAGAATTCCACAGGTTCACCACTCTCTGGGTGAAGAAGTTTCTCCTTATCTCGGTCCTAAATGGCTTACCCCTTATCCTTAGACTGTGACCTCTGGATCTGGACTTCCCCAACATTGGGAACATTCTTCCTGCATCCAACCTGTCCAAACCCGTCAGAATTTTAAACGTTTCTATGAGGTCCCCTCTCATTCTTCTGAACTCTAGTGAATACAAGCCCAGTTGATCCAGTCTTTCTTGATAGGTCAGTCCCACCATCCCGGGAATCAGTCTGGTGAATCTTCGCTGCACTCCCTCAATAGCAAGAATGTCCTTCCTCAAGTTAGGAGACCAAAACTGTACACAATACTCCAGGTGTGGCCTCACCAAGGCCCTGTACAACTGTAGCAACACCTCCCTGCCCCTGTACTCAAATCCCCTCGCTATGAAGGCCAACATGCCATTTGCTTTATTAACCGCTTGCTGTACCTGCATGCCAACCTTCAATGGCTGATGTACCATGACACCCAGGTCTCGTTGCACCTTCCCTTTTCCTAATCTGTCACCATTCAGATAATAGTCTGTCTCTCTGTTTTTACCACCAAAGTGGATAACCTCACATTTATCCACATTATACTTCATCTGCCACGCATTTTCCCACTCACCTAACCTATCCAAGTCACTCTGCAGCCTCATAGCATCCTCCTCGCAGCTCACACTGCCACCCAACTTAGTGTCATCCGCAAATTTGGAGATACTACATTTAATCCCCTCGTCTAAATCATTAATGTACAATGTAAACAACTGGGGCCCCAGCACAGAACCCTGCGGTACCCCACTAGTCACTGCCTGCCATTCCGAAAAGTACCCATTTACTCCTATTCTTTGCTTCCTGTCTGACAACCAGTTCTCAATCCACGTCAGCACACTACCCCCAATCCCATGTGCTTTAACTTTGCACATTAATCTCTTGTGTGGGACCTTGTCGAAAGCCTTATGAAAGTCCAAATATACCACATCAACTGGTACTCCTTTGTCCACTTTATTGGAAACATCCTCAAAAAATTCCAGAAGATTTGTCAGGCATGATTTCCCTTTCACAAATCCATGCTGACTTGGACCTATCATGTCACCATTTTCCAAATGCGCTGCTATGACATCCTTAATAATTGATTCCATCATTTTACCCACTACTGAGGTCAGGCTGACCGGTCTATAATTCCCTGTTTTCTCTCTCCCTCCTTTTTTAAAAAGTGGGGTTACATTGGCTACCCTCCACTCGATAGGAACTGATCCAGAGTCAATGGAATGTTGGAAAATGACTGTCAATGCATCCGCTATTTCCAAGGCCACCTCCTTAAGTACTCTGGGATGCAGTCCATCAGGCCCTGGGGATTTATCGGCCTTCAATCCCATCAATTTCCCCAACACAATTTCCCGACTAATAAAGATTTCCCTCAGTTCCTCCTCCTTACTAGACCCTCTGACCACTTTTATATCCGGAAGGTTGTTTGTGTCCTCCTTCGTGAATACTGAACCAAAGTACTTGTTCAATTGGTCTGCCATTTCTTTGTTCCCCATTATGACTTCCCCTGATTCTGACTGCAGGGGACCTACGTTTGTCTTTACTAACCTTTTTCTCTTTACATACCTATAGAAACTTTTGCAATCCGCCTTAATGTTCCCTGCAAGCTTCTTCTCGTACTCCATTTTCCCTGCCCTAATCAAACCCTTTGTCCTCCTCTGCTGAGTTCTAAATTTCTCCCAGTCCCCAGGTTTGCTGCTATTTCTGGCCAATTTGTATGCCATTTCCTTGGCTTTAATACTATCCCTGATTTCCCTAGATAGCCACGGTTGAGCCACCTTCCCTTTTTTATTTTTACACCAGACAGGAATGTACAATTGTTGTAATTCATCCATGCGGTCTCTAAATGTCTGCCATTGCCCATCCACAGTCAACCCCTTAAGTATCATTAGCCAATCTATCTTAGCCAATTCATGCCTCATGCCTTCAAAGTTACCCTTCTTTAAGTTCTGGACCATGGTCTCTGAATTAACTGTTTCATTCTCCATCCTAATGCAGAATTCCACCATATTATGGTCACTCTTCCCCAAGGGGCCTCGCACAATGAGATTGCTAATTAATCCTCTCTCATTACACAACACCCAGTCTAAGATGGCCTCCCCCCTAGTTGGTTCCTCGACATATTGGTCTAGAAAACCATCCCTTATGCACTCCAGGAAATCCTCCTCCACCGTATTGCTTCCAGTTTGGCTGGCCCAATCTATGTGCATATTAAAGTCACCCATTATAACTGCTGCACCTTTATTGCATGCACTCCTAATTTCCTGTTTGATGCCCTCCCCAACATCACTGCTACTGTTTGGAGGTCTGTACACAACTCCCACTAATGATTTTTGCCCTTTAGTGTTCTGCAGCTCTACCCATATAGATTCCACATCATCCAAGCTAATGTCTTTCCTAACTATTGCATTAATCTCCTCTTTAACCAGCAATGCTACCCCACCTCCTTTTCCTTTTATTAATCCGTACGGTATAGCTACCGCATTGATCACATTTGTCACGCTCGACAAAAAGGAATTGTAGATTCAACTGTGTTCACCTTTCAGATACTGGAAACGTGGTTATTTTCTCCCGAATGGATAGGGACCTAAATGGATTTCAGCCAGTCCAGACATTCTCTGTTAAAGCATGTGACAAAGACCTGAAGTGTGCAGCTATTCCTGTCAGAACAAACATTATTTCAGTTAATGACAACACGCCAGTTTGCAACCCATCTGTTTATAGGTGAGTAGTTTATATGGGCCCAAGTTTCCACATGATAAAACGGCGCCCGAAAAAAAACGAGTGATTCTGGAGCGCTTTGCAGCTCCTTGTCTGTTTGGTGCGGCGCCCAGGGGGGCGGAGCCTACACTCGCACCGATTTTGTAAGTGGGAGGGGGCGGGTACTATTTAAATTAGTTTTTTTCCTGCCGGCAACGCTGCGCGTGCGCGTTGGAGCGTTCGAGCATGCTCAGTGTGAAAAAAACATTGGCACTCGGCCATTTTTGTAGTTCTTTGTAGCTGTTTAGTTTTTGAACATTTTTTAATAAAAGTACATTGCCATCAGCACAGAGGCTTCTTTTGCCGTCGGGAAATGGCTCCTCAATTTCTGAGGCTTCCTGCAGCCTTCTCTCTTTCCCGCCAGCGGTCTGGAACGGCTCCATTCCCTTTCCCCCTCGCGTTCGGTCGGCTCCCTCCTCCTCCCCCCCCCCCCCCCCCCCGCCCGCGTTCAGTCGGCTCCCTCGTTTTGTGAGGCTTGCTTGCACCATTCTTCCTGGCTGAAGCACTTTCACACAGGTAGGAAGATGGTTTATTTAATCTTTTCTTTGCTTATAAATGTTTATTCAGGTTGGATTTATTTGTATAATATTTGTATAAGTATAAATAAGGATTGATTGTAGAATTTAATGAGTTCCCTTCCCCCCCCCCCCCCTCCCCCCCCACCTCGTCTGGATGCCTGATTTGTAACCTGCGCCTGATTTTTTTAATGTGTAGAACAGGTTTTTTCAGTTCAACAAAAATCTTCACTGGCTCCATTCTACTTTAGTTTGGAGTACATTTTCACTGTGGAAACTTTCAAATCAGGCGTCAGTGGCCGGGCACGCCCCCTTTTGAAGAAAAAATTCTGTTCCAAAGTAGAACTGTTCTACTTGACTAGAACTGCAGAAAAAAAAATGTGGAGAATTGCGAATTCTAAGATAGTCCGTTCTCCATCAGTTGCTCCTAAAAATCAGGCGCAAATCATGTGGAAACTTGGGCCCTATGTGTCTTTAATATTCTGTTGTAGCCTAGCAATAAACTTTGGACTTTCTATTCTAACTGCTCAAATAATCTTTACTAGATTTCACATCCACACTTCTGTACAGTCTTAAAACTTCCTAATGTGGAGGACTTGTTAGTTACTTTAATGTCACTGAGGCTGGATTTTTTCCCTTTCCTTGCACTACAAAGTTTGTTTTAGTCTCATCAGCTTGCTCACGAATACTCTCCTTTTTTGGTAATTTTGCTGTAAACACTCTTTTAGAGATACAAAAATAAGCGAGGTTTTACTGAAAGGGGGTGGTCTACCTACCTCTCTGCTTTTTCAATGCACTGAAGTTTCTTTTTTTACTAATTTTGAAATAACCATTTTCCCAAAATAAATACTTTATTCTATTAAGATTCAGGGCTCTCTAACTTCCATTGCTTCTAGTGACTGTTTCTAAGTGACACAACAATATACTTTGATCTGCCTCACTAGTTTTTCTGTCATGTGATGTAAAGTGGCTTAAGATAATTTTTCATAGCGACCGTTACACGCCCTCATCGATTGATCGATAGATTTTTGGATGCTAAAAGAGTCAAGGGATATGGCGGGAAAGTGGAGTTGAGGTAGGAGATCAACCATATTCTTAATAAATAGCGGAGCAGGCTCGAGGGGCCTTATGGCCTAATGCTGCTCCTAGATTTTTTAATTCATTCTTGGGATGTGGGCGTCATCAGCAAGGCCAGCATTTATTGCCCATCCATAATTGCCCTCAAGAAGGTATTGGTAAGCTACCTTCTTGAATAAGTGGCTTGCTCGGCCATTTCAGAGGACAGTTAAGACTCAACCACATTACTGCGTCCGGAGTCACACATAGGCCAGACCGGGTAAGGAAGGCAGATTTCCTTCCCTAAAGGACATTTGTGAACCAGATAGGTTTTTACGATAATCTGGTAGTTTCATGGTCACCATTACTGATTCTAGCTTTTTATGCCAGATTTATTTAATTGGATTTGAACTCGCATCTCTGGATCATTAGCCCAGGCCAATAACATAACCACTTTGCTACCATTCTTATGTTTTTCTTATGTTCCTCTGATTATGTGACACGATGGATCGGGTGTTAATTGGACAGTGTACTATTAGCACCCACCTAGCCCTTCGTGTTCTGACCCTGCTGATTTTATGGATTTAGTGTGGGTGAGGGGTAATAGTAGAGTAAGTGGACACATTTATGGAGTTAAAAATGGTGATAGTATTTATAAAGTTTGCTAATTTAGTTCATGTATATTTCAGCCTTTGCAAAGGGTGGGTAACCAAAATATCTGTCAAATATGGAAGCAGAAACCAAGACTGATGGAGTGACACAATCTTCTGTGTGATGGCTGGCGAATTGGAAGCGGTGTAGAATGAGCTGGCAGTGAGGAGGGTCACTCCACTCGAGAGCCTCCTCCCCCATAGGATAGCATTGCAGCATTCCGGCATGGGCTTGATGGGCCGAATGGCCGCCTTTGGTGCTGTAACCATTCTAAGATTCTATGATTCTATGCCTATGTAAAGGAAAGAGGTCTATTTTCTAGGGATAGTGTTAGGAATGACTTTAACTAAGGTTCTGAATTACGATAGTGCAAAGCAATTAAAGTCAGAGTGAATTCTCGTAGAATGACTGAATAAGATTTATTTACAATAACTGCATTGGTATTTTCTTCCCTAACCTGCAGTCTAGTTACAGATAAGAATAATTGCAGAGATTCACCATATATTTGAAGAAAGGGAAAAGGTGGCTGTGTAGTGGTTTTGGCACTGAACTAGCAAACTTGAGGTAGTGCGTTCAAAACCCACCATGGCAAGTTGTAAATTGAAATCAATAAATCTGGTCATGTTTGGGCTAGCACTAGGAAATCAGTTGCCAGATTATCATAAAAACATGAAAAGCCTTCAGAGAATGCAAACTGTCACCGCAATCCGGTTTGGCCTATGCAAGACTAAAGTCCCACAATATTTAGTTGTCTCTTGATGCTCTCTGAAGTGGTATAGCAAGCCATGTAGCTGTAAAACAATTGTTGGAGAACAGAATAAAAAGAAAAATGTTGCATAAACATATTGGCAATGACCCAGGGATCGGATTAGGATAAGGCTCAGGCCATTCCAGCCTAGTCAATCAGGCAAAGCCCTGCAACACCTGATCGGTGTCCAAGATGAGATAATTCTCTCACAGACTAATTAATAAACAGCCTGACACACTCGTGCTCACAGTCATATCTATTTGCCACCAACCTAGAGTCTTCCATCTTCATCCCTGGGTATGTCCTGTCCATCAGCAGGATAGACCTGCTAGAGATGGGTGCACAATAGTATACATATTGGTGGGCATGACCCTGGGAGTTCTGAGCATTGTTGCTGGACCTCATGAAGCTTCATGGCTTCAGGTCAAACAATGCCAAGAAACCTCCTGCTGATGCTTCTTAATGCCCCCTGTCAACTGATGAATCAATACTCCTCCATGCTGAATATCACTTGGAGGAAGCACTGAGGGAAGCAAGGGTGCAGAATGTACTGTGGTGGGAGGACTTCAATGCCCATCATCAAAGGTGGTTTTATAGTACCACCATTGGCTGAGCTGGCCAAACCTGAAGGACACAGCTGCTGGACTGGATCTATATCAACACATGAGAATAACCTCCTTGACCTCATCCTCACCAACCTCCATGCCATAGATACATCTATCAAAGATCGCATTGATAAGAGCCAACACCACACAATCCTTGTGAAGATAAAGTTTCATCTTTACAATGACACCACTTTCCATTAGACAGACGAAGAACAGATCTAACAGCCCAAAACTGATCCACCACAATCTGAAGCACACCCTTCAGTCCTCCATCACGATCAAGCCAGGAGTGTAGTAAGCTGTTTCGGGAGGAGCATTGAGCATCTCCTACAATGAGGGACTAATCTAATGAATCTACAACACAGGGCTACATGCATACTAAACACCAAAAGCAAAACTAAGCAGCCCCACAACCAATGGATCAGAGTAATGTTCTGTAGCAATAACAACAATCTTCTGAAGCAGAATAGATTCTTAGTGAACATTGTGAGTCGTGGCATATTGCACAATCCAACATGTGGCCACTCTATATTATACAAAATATTAGTTGGATTAACTTTGTAAATATTTTTGAGCTGCTGTTTTGTGCCGGCTGATGCCTGACTCAAAATTCACCCAGTGACTGCTTTTTAAATAATTTTCTTTTAGAGCTACACGTCCTGAACTACTCCTTCATGATACAATAGTTGCTACTTTAATCTGTACGGACTCTGATGTCCCAGGTAATACATTATCATATGTTCCTGAAAATGGGCCCCTTGGGCCTGGAAGGACATTTGAGCAAAAAACTGGAGCAGCTAACGTTATACAGGTGGGTGTTATTTATATGAAATTTGAGTCTACATCATCTGCATGTTAATTTTCTATATGTACTATGCAAGGAAACAAGAGTTCAAAGGCTTTTTTGGTATAAAGATGAAAGTTTGACACACAGACATTGGACACTAGGCACTGGAATCTTGGAAGGTGTGTGTGTCACAAGCAGCCATGGAAATTGGAAGAGCTGCCTTTGTGAAGTGTCTCAGTAACTTTCGGACTTGGTTTGTATAGTATGAATGTCTGACTAAAAGACCTGATTCTGCCTTTATTACAACTGAGTGTGTGTGTAATTCAACGTTTAAAGCAATAATGTGAAAAGAGCAAGAAAGCTATACAACAATGGTCATGAGGGAAATTAGGTGGGTAATGCTAGGAATCCTAGAGAAATGTAAAAAGAAATAGGCCTTCGAATATACATTTCATATTATGGTCAAGAGCCCCAGATTGTATGGTGCCATAATCATCCATATCCCTAGTGTCCATTAGAATCTGATTGATTCTAATGGGTACACTGCATTGTGTTTCTTCAGTTTTATTGAGATTCTTTTTAGTATACTGCACATATATTTTTCACTCTCTCAGTTAGATACAGGAGTCATCACAGTATGGTTAAAAAAAACATTTATTCATCGACACACTACAAATATCATGCCGACTAATCTTTCCATCAGACTGCATAGTGGGTTTTTATAGTGAGGGCAAAAAAATCTTTTTTATTAAAGAAACCTGCATCTTTTATTCTTCACCAAACATTTCTACATTAGTAGTTATCATTATTAAAGAGCTCCTGTTTATATATCATAGTGTAGGAAATCTGGAAGTAAGGGCAGGCAGAATTCATGCATAGTTATGGCAAAAGAGGTGTTCACAATTTGGGTTCAGAACCTGATTTAAGTTAAGGTAGAAATTTCAATGGGGTGGGAGGTATTTCTTCTGCCCACCTACCCCACTGCACCTCCCCTCCTCTGGGGCCGTGTCTGGGAGCATTCACGGGCTACCATGGGAATTCCAGACAGTTTTAAGCAATTGGGCTCAGTATTTCCCAAGCTTGCTGAGAGCAGACCAGGTTTCCATTCTGTACCACTTGAAGGCCCCAAATAAGTATAAGCAATGACTCCTTTTAAAAGGCTTCATTCCCTGCATGGAATGAATATTCTTTAATTCATTAAATCTTGGCTTGATAAGGGTCTTAGGCACAGCCCCGGAGCAGCAGGGTGTGGCTTTGAGCCTGAAGTGGGTGTCTCTGCAACCAACCTGGATATTTAAATGACCGCATCCTCAGGGTGGGGTCATACGAATCCCCCCCCCCCCCCCCCCAACTCTCTCTGGTGTGCATCAAAGTTTTAGGTTCATGTGCTAATTCAGGATTTTAAAAATTGAGAACTCCCCTCCTTACTCAAATGATGGTATAGTCCTATCAATTTCCCATCTTTCAACTCTTTTTTTTCTGCTGTCTTTGTTTTTCTGGTTTCTGTCACACACGTGCATGCACACTCACACTCAGAACATACAACACAATAAGCAAGAAATGCAACATTTCAAATGCAATGTTTTTTTTTTGCTTGTCACACTTACACATGAAGTACTGCCACCTGAGATGATATCTTTGTTTCTTAGGTAGGAACCAAAGACCTGGATTATGAAGATATAGCTGTTTCTGCTGTGGGTTATACATACAAAATGACAATGGCAGTGTTTGATTCAACCATTTCTACACACACTGGTGAGTGAAGAATTTTTTTTTGTATGTAGTTGACATTGTGAATCATTAGTTGGTTGTTGTTTATTAAACTGAATTTGTTGCTACAGATCAACAGTCCCTGAAATAATCAATAATAACATGCCTAAAGGCCATGAGAAATATAATTTGTTCAGCTTGAGAATTCTGCTATAATTTAGTTTTGATGCAGATGCAACATTTCAGGCAGAGCTTGTTTTCCAGGTGCTAAATGGCCTTCTAAGCCTTCAATATGACATGAAGCACACGCTTATTACGAGTCGGAAGTGCACCGCCCGCCATATTGGTAAAGGCCAAAAAAAACTCAGTGTCCAGAGCCCACACCTGAAACAGGCGTTAGGCCCTATGCCCGCTTCAGACAGTCCCAATGACTGGAGAGCAGAGCTCTAGCTTTCAATTCTGGGTTAACTGCCAGTTGGAGTCTGGTGGGTTGTGGGAACCCTTACAACAATCCTGCTTATCAGCTGCAATAAGATAGTTACAGTCATAGAAGGAGCCTTACCGTCACAGCCTGTCAGACTGTTGATCAACCTGAAAATCCTTCCACCACTTCATGCGCTTCTCCAAGGGAAGAGTACAAAGATACGGAAAAAACAACATAAACTACCATATCTTTTATAAACATGTCATATATCTCAACAGTTCTACCACCAATCATGGTAAGGAGTGGTGCCAATCTTTAAGTCATGTCTTTAACTCTGAAACATCTACAGCTAGTTCCTATGTTCATTCACCTTTGTTTAAACTTTTTCCAGTATACACTGGACTTCCAGTTAAGAGTCACACATGTTTACAGCACAGAAAGAGGCCATTCAGTCCATAATTCCCTGACTGTGGGATGCAGGTAGATAAAACAATTTCTAAAACAAATCCCACTAGCCAACGTTTTCCCTGTAGACTTGTATTACCTTCTGTTTCAAATATTTATCCAATTTTCCTTTAAACAAACCTGAAAATATCTATGGACTCCTCCTAACCCCTTCCTGTTGCAAACAATTTCATGCGCCACCACTCTCTGCATAAAGAAATATCCCCTAACCTCTTTCCTCACTCTTTCAGTGGCAATTTAAAATTGATGATCACTTATCCTCTGGTTTGGGAATCGGTGGACATGGTCTTTCCCTATCCACTCTGTCAAAATACTTCATCATTTTATAATTCTCTATTAAATATCCTCCCAGCATTCTTTGCTCCAATAGAAATACTCCCAGTATCTCAAGTCTCTCCTCATAGTTTCTCATCCTGGTGAATCTGCTGTATGTTCTTCATGGCTTTAATATGCTTTCTACAGCAGGCATTCAAATTGCACACAGTACTCTAACTGTAGCCTAACCTATGTTATAAATTCTTTAGTACCTCATTGCTCTTTTACTCTATTCCCCTAAAAAAAACGCCAAAATGCTAGTGCCTTTTTTATGTCTTTATCTACCTGCACTCCCACTGTTTGGGAATGATATGTTCGAACCCTCTGTTTATCCACACCCCCCAGCCTCTTTCCATTAATTATAAACTACCATTCCTTGTTATTCCTCCCACACTTCTCCACATTACATTGCATCTGCAACCAGTCTGCCCATTCCGTTAACATGTTGACAGCCTCTGAAGCTTTATTTAGTGCTGTTTGCCAAATCTCCTACAAAGTGATCACAGTCAGCAGTTTTAAGCACTTCCTTACACCATAAAATTATAGGGTTAGACTTTTGACACATATTCGCCCATTTATCGCCCATATAGCCGCTGAGATTCGATTTATCGACCATTTTTGATGAGAAATGGAAACTAGCGCCCGATTATTGCCCATTTATCGTCGGCGGGACTTTCGGCATACAGGAATGAGCTGAATTGCCCGGCCTACTTTTTAAATAAAATCTGACATCACTCATGCAAGGCCCAGAATACTGTTTATAATGGAAATTAGTGCCCAAATACCGCCCAGATTATCGGCGAGCGCTACTTTCGGCATTTCGCCCATATACCGCCCAAATGATCGCTAGCCCAAAAAGACGCTCAAGAAAAGCTGCACTCACCTGACCTTAACCCGGCAGTATGGATGCCATTTTTAAAATCAGATGAAGTTTAATAAAAGACTGCTTCAAGTTAATGGGAGCATTGAAGTAATTCGTGAGTGATTTCAAGGGCATTTTAGAATCTTGCCAATCATCTAATCACATTGTGGTCAATTTTGAGTTTATATTGTGTTTGTTGAGGACAATTTAAGAATTTTGAAGACAGATTAGGGCATTTATAGGGATGGGGCCTGTAATTTCTGAACCAGTATTGATAACTACTCACCTGCTGCAGAATAGAGATGGGAGAAGGTTCATTGAAGTACATTATGTGCCCAATCAAAGAGGTGGTAGACTGCTGAGGAGGAGGAGGTCTTACACCTAACTCATTTACAGGGATACGCAATCATACCTGGACTTGTCCGATAACACGTGCGTTAGAAGGCTGCGCTTCCAAAAGGAGGTCATCAGTAAGCTAATTAAGTGAGATCTGCAGCCTACCAGCATCATCAGGACCGCACTGCCCGTTGAGGTTAAGGTTACTGCGGCACTTTCCTTCTATGCATTGCGCTCCTTTCAGGCCTCAGCTGGCAACATTTGCTGCATCTCTCAGCACGCCACACATTACTGCATTTGACAGGTGATTGAAGCCCTTTATGCACGCAGGATGGACTCTATAAACTTCCCTATGACCAGGAAGGCACAGAGTGAGAGGGCTTTTGGGTTCTTGAGAATAGCAAACTTCCCCAAGGTGCAGGGAGCAATAGACTGTACGCACATCGCCCTGAGAGCACCTTTACAGGATGCAGAGGTTTACCGTAACCAAAACAGATTTCACTCCCTGAATGTGCAGCTCGTTGTCAACCACAAGAAAGTAATCATGACAGTAAATGCAAATTTTCCAGGGAGCATCCATGATGCGCACATCTTGCGTGAGAGCACTGTGTCTGACCTATTTAAGGGTCAACCACAAGGTCACGGTTGGATGCTGGTGGATAATGGATATATTCTTGCCAGCTGGCTCAAGACCCCCTGCAAAAGACTCAGACAGAAGCCAAGAAGCGCTACAACGAAAGCCATATAGCCACATGCAATATCGTCGAAAAGACAATTGGAGTGCTGAAGCAGCACTTCAGATGCCTGGACCACTCAGGAGGCAACCTACAATACCACCCTGAGCAGGTCGCTGAGTTCACTGTGGTGTGCTGCATGTTGCATTACCTAGCTATCAGGAGAGGACAACAATTGCCAGATGGGACTGCTGGTCCACCTCAGGAGAGAGGGGAGGCAGAAGAGGAGGAGGAGGAGGAGGGCGAGGACCTCGGGGAGAATGAGGACCTCGGGGAGGACAATCAGCCTGGCGATGAACCCATGCCCACACACCACTGGAAAAGCCCCATGGCAGTTATGCAACTGCAAGACTGTTGCGTCCACAGCTCATAAATGAACGCTTTGCGTGAAGTTACATTGGTAACAGTTACAGTTGCGTTACATTGTCTGGCCTGGCCATTTGTTTGCAACCCTTGTATTGATGTTTAACCTGATGTTATTAGAAGACACTGCACAACAATTGTAAAATTCAATAAAAAATGTTAATTTAACAATTGACGTAAAAACAATTCTAAACAGACTATAATACCCACCTCCCCACCTCCAACAGTCAACAACATTTTTCACCCAACAATAAATTTTCAATAATAACAGTACAAAAACACCTTCCCACCACCCCCAACAGTCAACACATTTTTAATAACAATCAGAACAACAGTGAACAATTTAAATTAAAATAGATTAAGGCAGCAGCCCCCCACCCACCTGTGGCCACTCTTCCCTCCTCTACCTCTACCCCTCTCATCATGACCCCCCTTTTCCCACTTACGCTCCCCTTTCTAGTAATGGGACCAAATCATCTTGCAGCAGGGCATCTCAAGCGCTGCTGCTGTGGGGGGTGGGGGAGGGTTTGCAGGGTGACGTGAGCAGATTCAATTCAACGGGCCCAGGAGAAGACGTTTTCCAAAGAAACGTCTTCGGAGTCCGAAACAACTGCTTCCTCCTGACTCGCATCTGTCGACATTGTTGGTGGTACGGCACCTTGGGGTGCAGTGCCGTATCCCGAAACCATCGCCTGCCGCATGGCATCGACGGAGTCGGCCGTTCGCCGCATTGCCGTAATCATCCACGTCCTCCGAGATTCGCGCAGATAGTGTGGCAATGTTGCTGTCAACCCACCAATCACTTGGAGGAGCTCTCGACCAATGTCGATGCTCGCCCTCGACAGAAACACCATGCCCTGGTTCACATCTGCCTGCCGCTGCTTGTGCCTACCTCATCGACCCAACCGCCGCGGGATCAGTGTGGACACTGGACCACTCGGAGTGCCCTGCTGCAAGCCGCTTGGCCCCGCTACTTCATCCATTGAGGATGACTTGGCCGCAGGTACTGCAGATTCCTCAACCGGCTCATCATCCTCTTCGGTTGTATCTTCTTCCCCGGTGGTCAACACGACCTGCAGCAATTAGGGTGATGCTCCAGGGGCCTCCCGTTTGTGCCTGGGGAGCTTGGGGAGCTGGAAAACATAATTGAGGTTAGTAGAAGAGAAGGGGAGACATGAGAGTGATTGCGCTGAACAGGCATATGTACGAGGAGCAAGACTACTGCAATAAATACGTTACATATACAGAAGAAGCTGCATGCATAACATTACATCATTCATATATTATAATCAAATGGTATTAAATTACTTTAAATTACCACTTGTTTACACATTACTCACATGGTGCAACAACGGGATCTGCATCACCATGGGTGGCAGAACGATTATGCGCCCATACAAGGGCTGAGGCACGGTCCTCCAGGTCAGTTAACTGAAAAAGATCCGCAGGTCCTCCTCCGGTCTGCCTTTGCTCTGCCTGATTTTTAGATATCTTCTGCAAAGGAGACAAGAGCATGGCATAAGCTAATTGCCTCAGTCATCATCATCATAGGCAGTCCTTCAGAATCGAGGAAGACTTGCTTCCACTCTTAGAATGAGTCCTTAGGTGGCTGAACAGTCCAATATGAGAACCACAGTCCCTGCCACAGGTGGGACAGACAGTCGTTGAGGGAAAGGGAGGGTGAGACAGGTTTGCCGCACGTTCTTTCCGCTGCCTGTGCTTGTTTCCTGCATGCACTCGGTGGTGAGACTCGAGGCGCTCAGCGTCCTCCCGGATGCACTTCCTCCGCTTGGGGCGTTTTTTGGCCAGGGACTACCAGGTGTCGTTGGGGATGTTGCACTTTATCAGGGAGCTTTGAGGATGTCCTTGTAATGTTTTCTCTGTCCACCTTTGGCTCGTTTGCCATGAAGGAGTTCCGAGTAGAGCGCTTGCTTTGGGAGTCTTGTTTCTGGTATGCGGACAATGTGGCCTGCACAGCGGAGCTGATCGTGTGGTCAGTTACGGAAACACACAGATATTGTAATCCACAATTAGTCATCACACATGCTATTCATTGTTAACAGTTATATGCTAATATGGTTTGTATGCAATTAATGCATGGTTATAACATCTACGTTTAGAGAAGAAAGTTTATAAGATCGTGGTTAGGAACTAATGCATGACACCAACCCTTTTGCGTACAATCCCCAGGAAAGGCCCCATCCACTGGCCGTGCCATTCGCCGCCTGAGGGGAGGGAGTTGGGTTTTTGCAATCGATGGAGGTCCACGAGGGGGGAATCAGGACCGCTGGTGAGCTCGGCAATGAAGGACCATGATGGGAGGAGGGCACCGTGTCCCTGGGCTGTGCTCAGAGATCTCCGTGTGGCCGGAACTAATGTCCCAAGTGTCCCAGGGCAGCTCTCCCCCAGTTCAGGCTGGATCACTGTGTGACCGTCAGCAGCCGCAGTCTGGGCAAAGCCGAGCGGCCTCCTCAGTGCTCAGTCATGCCCCCATCCACCAATCTAACCAAAAATGAGACGGTGCCCAAGTTAAAGAGTTGCTCACAGCACACAAGCAGCGATATCATTTAATAATTCTCCTTCTAAACTGAAGTGGTCGAAATGCCGAGTGTTTGCGGTCTATCTGTTTCCAGTCATTCCTTTGGCCCCAATTTTCGATCAAAGTGTTTAAATAATAATTAATACTGTCGATTAAGTTTAAGGCGTCTCAGCAAGATTACGAATGCACATTTGCACGGAATGGTTCCTGGGACACCTGCCCTCCCAGGGTTAGAGTGCTGGGGGCACAGGTTCCGACCCCAGTCCAAATCTTAAGAGGGAAGCCACCCAAGGTTACCCAGCTTAATTACAATCTGGCAGATTTACATTCTAATTAATGAGTCAGTACATCATTACAATTTAAAATTTAATAATTTAATACTTACTCTTGCAGATGCCACCAGACTGTTCCAGCGCTTGCGGCACTAGTTTGGCTTTCTCACGTCATGGGCTGCCAAAGTTACCACTTCGGCAATGTCCGCCCATATTCGCTGGTACATCCGAGGGGGAGGGGGGGACAGTTTCCCGCGTCCACCCCGGGTTAATTGGCCCCACCGAGTCTCCACCACGTGGACCTGAGCTTTGTTGGCTTCATCAGAAAAGGCTTTCGCTTCCTTCTCCCTGCAACCTCTGCAACATCACTCTCTCCTGACTCCTTATGTTCCATCTCCATTGCTTTGACACAACCTTCCTTCTCTCTCTCTCCCTCCCTTTGTCTTCTGAGCATGCGCTGATGACCCCTGATTTCCTGAATCGCAGGAAAAGTTAATTGACTGAAAAAAAAACCTCGCATACACAGAACTGCTGTTGCTATGGATGCCGGCCTTGCACGACTGAATATATCGCTAGCACCTATTTCACATCGCTACGGCTATTGCCCAAATTAAAAAGGCGAAACTAGCGGTTTTAAAAATGGGTGATATTCCGACGATCCTGAAAAATAAAACAACCACTAACGCCGGAAATATCGCCCAATTTTGGGCAATAGTGATAATAATGGAAAGTCTAGCCCCAAGTCTCTTGTTCATAGCTCTCTCAATAGGCTCTTTATTGCTAAATTTTGCAATTTATATTTGACAGAATGCTTACATTTTGGCAAATAAAAATGATAAAGCAGACCATATCATTTCATGATATGAATTATGAGGAATTACTATGGTTATTGTTCAGCGGCTCCATTTGTTCATCCAAAAACTCAGCCTGGAAGATGTTGACTGTCAGAAATAATTAATTATAATGTGTTAGAGAGAAATGTGCATCTTATTGTGGAAGCAAATGATTCGGACACTCGGTCGATCTCCCTGAAATTCTTCACAATGAAATCCACTTCACAAAGGGTAAAGCTGTTATAAGATATCTTGAATTTCTTCAAATTGCAATTTGGTGTTTGGGCTGGATGCTCATTCATCTCTCTTGTGCCATCAATATTTACAGTTTCATCAGTATATGACTGATAACAATGTAATGTTCAGGTAATGGACTTGCTATTGGGGCTGGAAAGTGACTCTTGTGATAACTAGTTAGAGCTGGAAGTAGAATCATTACCATCCAATGATTCAAAATGCCAGCCATCTATCGCCTCAGGCAGTAACTATTTTAGAGATCATGTACAGCACCAAATGCATAAAAAAGTAATGATGTTCATCATAGTATTGTGTGTTTCTACATATAACAGGTGAGACCAGAAAATGACATTTGTAAAGGAATAATCTCCTGTCATTGTTTTCTACAGCAACTGTCACAGTGATTGTAGAAATTACACCTGTAAATGACTTTAGTCCCAGTTTTGAGAAGGACCTCTACACCTTTGATGTCCTTGAAACAGAGACATGTGAGTCATTATATTTTCTGAGTAATTTTAATGATTATTATATAATGTGTGTGTATATGTATCTATTGCAATATAAAATAAATATAATATACACACAAAAACACATATAATGCCAAATCTTGCTCGAAAAATAACTGCATGTTAATGACGCACACTGTTATTAATGTGAACATTTAGGGGATTAAGACATAACCCACGAGTTGCAAATCTCCAGAACTTGCTGGTCGACTCCTACAAATGACATCTCGCCCTTCGCCTCCCCGTTAATTTTAAGAACTTGCTGGATTTGCACATGAATTATTATTTAACATCACGGAAAGCTAAATCCCGTAATTAAGAGCATAAGTACCTTTTTAACAACGTGATAATTGTTAATGCAATGCCAATCAACCTCTCACCCAGAAAGGATACATTTTAATTTCATTCATGCATATAGTCAATTATTGGTAGAGACATGGCAAAATTTCATAGGAGGCGAAATTTGAGTGCGATCTGTTTGGGGCGTTAACATTTAAAAGTTGGAAATATTAGCTCCTGGCACTAATGTTTTCTAACTTAAAAAAAATTTGGCATTTGCACTCCAGGAAGAAAGTGGTGCGTTAAATCAAGTGCTCCACTTCCTTCCTGGAGCGGAAGAGGCAGCAGGCGGGGCGGTAGGTGTACACTGGGTCATGCAGTGCTGCCATATTGGAAGGCTCCTTCTCTCCCTTAAAGAGAAGGGCCATCGCGGCAGGCTCTGTAAAGGAAAAACTTACCTTCTACCCGACGGCAGCCGTGATCTGGCTTGATCAGCTCGATGCACCACAGCAGAGTGCCGGGCTGATCGATCGCGGGTAAGAAACAAGGAAAAAAAATTGAGAGAGAGGATTGAAATTTTTCTTTTGCTTACCTCAGCCACCTCGCCTTTAAACATCTCCCCCCGCGAAGTATCTGGTCTCTTGGTGAATGCCTCCTGCAGCTGCCGGTGTTTTCGCTTGGCGATGCTGCAGAGGGCAGAACCGAAGGCGCGGTGTGGGATGACACCGGGGCGCTGTGCACGCCGATGAAGTCACGATCACCAGGCGAAGGAGATCGGGGCCCAACGCCATACCGCCGCCGCAAACCTCCCACCCCCCCCCCCCCCCCGAATATGGCGGAAGCCGATCCTCTCGCCGCGCCCGGTCCCACCGTTATTGAAGGTCTCAGATGCCCTGTTACCTTTGCCACACCATTATCAACTCATATTTCCAGTAAGTTACAGTGCAAAAAAATGTTCAGGCTGAAGGGTGCAGGAAAAAGCCTAACTAACGACTTATGTCGCGAGATGCCAGCAAGATACAGCCCTTTAGAAGTACCTGCAGTACCTGTTACTCCTGTAGGTGCCACTGTGTTAAATATGCCACACACACTGGGGCCGAAATTGTCCTCTGCCTGAAACGAGACACACCTACCGCTTTTTGCCGTTCATTAGCCCCCGCAGTGGATGTGGCCATAAGATGAAAATTCAGCATTTTGGCTTGAAAAAAGGAGCGGAGCAGTATTGGTGGCGGGAATGGGCAGTTTGCAGCGGTGTGGGTGTGGGGTGACTGGGCCGCGAAATACAGCTGGTGCCGATTTACTGCTAATGAACCAGCTGCTCCCTGGCCGCCTTAAAGGGCTGGGTTTGCAGCTAGGCCCTGAGCTGGGAATCCGTTTCTTGCGAAGGCATGGCTAATCCAGGAAAGAGCGAGGAGAGCCAGCAGATCTTCTGATGCGGAACTCAAGACCCTCATCGAGGCTGTGGAGGGAAGGAGGCGCATTCTCTACCCCGACACAGGCAGACCAACTCGCGCTGTGTTCGTTAATGCCTGGAGCGAGATCGCTGTGGGGGCCTCGGGGACTGCCATCCATGAACGCACGCGACCCAATGCCGCAAAAGGTTCAACGACATAATTCGCCTGATGAAAGTGAGTACATGTTCCCCCAACTCTTCACCTTACATCTGCGAGCCTCTCCTTCACCTTCTCTTGTTTCCAACCTTCACTATATAGTCACTGACGCAGCTTTTGATTGCTGAGGCCTGTATATATATATGTGTGCGTTTTTGCAATGGAGGCTCCCTTTCATGTCAGGCTTACACCTCCATGTGATGGACCCACACTTGCACTCATTGCTGAGGCCTCAGGACAATGCTACTCAGTAAGCATTATTTGATTGCAGGCGAAGGTTTCTCACAACCGTTTAGAGCAACAGAGGACTGGTGATGGCGAGCCAGATATTCAGCAGCTCACTCCTCTGGATGAAAGGGTGCAGAGGCTAGCGGGCCCACATGTTGTCTTCCCTGTGGCTGCTGGTCGTGTGGATCCTGCTGGGGGCAGTTTTGGTAAGTGAAGGCCTTCCTTTAATGCCATCTCTCCCTGAAAGAGACAAGGCATCACAGCTGGATCCGCACGGTCATTCTGGGAGTCCACCATCGTCTGCACACTGGCAATATGGACCCCATGGTGTGCGCAGAACTGTCCACAGTGCGGGAGGCAGCAGCGCGTCACTGCTTCCTACAGTCACACACGCCAGCTCAGATACTGGGAATACACAGGTAATGTTAGATTTAGCAGAGGGGTCTGCACTGGGTGATGCACAGGGCCTAGTGGGCTGCAGCATGGTCAAGGGCAAAGGCAATCTTGGGAGCCATTTCTCCGGGGGTCAAATTCACATGTGAGTTCTGCTGCAGAGGACTCAGACGAGCCCATCAATGTTGGGGCTTATGAAAGGAGGGTGGAGGCCATGCATTTCCAGATGTTGGGAGCAATGGCAAGGGTGTCAGGAGCATGGAGGATTCTACCTCCCGCATTGTGGACAGCTCTGCGCACACCATCGAGCCCATCATTGCCAGTATGCAGACGATGGTGGACTCCCAGAGTGACTGTGCGGATCCAGCTGTGATGCCGTGTCTCTTTGGTGATGTGGCAGCTGCCATTATAGCACAGGCAGAAGGGAACGAGCGTCTGAGTGCTGCTTTGGAGAGGATGGCCATTCCCCTGGAAGCTCAGAATGCTCTTATGCACTCTGGGCAACAGGCCACGGAGTATCTTACTGCTGTCGTCTCTGGTGGCATCGAGACTGTGCCTGCTCTCGTGCAGTCTCAGCTGCATACCACGTGAGATCTGATCATTGCTATCGCGGCTGGGTCCACGGGGGACCTTCCGGTGTTGCGCCGCGCCACCCCACCGAACGTTGCTCCCTTAGATTGGTGGGGATGGTTTGGTGCTGTCCCGGGGGAGTGGCACAGGCTCCTCGGACCAGGAACCTGATGATGTGCTCTCTCAGGATCACAGCAGTCCTGAGCCCAGACCTGTTACTCCGCCATTGCCACCAAGCATGGAATGGTCCCAGCCAATCCTGAGGAGGGTGCTGCCCAATCTGCAGCCGGTCCTTCCAGGGCCAGAGCTGGTCGAGGGCATCCTAGAAGGACATCTGTAGCTTCTATACCTGAAACACAGCAGCCTTCCCAGACCCATGATGCAGCCACAGGGGAGACACTGCGGTGTAGTTTGAGAATAGGTTTGTGTAAGAGGACTTATAAGCAAATGCACATGATAAATGCTTATCTGTATGTTTTTTTGCATCTTTTTTTTTTGTGTCGTAAGTCTTTTATTTTGTGTTTCAATATCTGTGCAGGTCTCTCATTTCACTGTGGGCAATGATGTGTGAAAGGGCTCATTGGGTTGGCTATGGAGATGCAAAAATAAAGGGTCAAGTGGGCATGAACTTATTGGAAACGAGCAACAATGAGATGGGTCTGCACTTCCCTTGTAGGGTTTGGATGGAAATCCCGCCTCCTGTGTGGCCGACGACCCGCATCCTGGTCCTCCTCCGACGCCGCTTCCTCCTTGTGCGCGTCGTGCTCCTGGTCCTCCTCCTCCTGGTCCTCCTCCTCCTGGTCCTCCTCCTCTTGGTCCTCGTCCTCAGGTGGTACTGGTGGCTCGTCCACCAATGGTTGTGCCCTCATGATTGGCAGGTTGTGAAGCATTCAGCAGACGACCATGAATAGGGACACCTGCTCAGGCGAGTACTGCAACACCCCACCAGAGTGATCCAGGCAACGGAACCTCTGCTTAAGGATCCTGATGCACTGCTCAATTAAGCACCTGATGGCTGAATGAGTCATTGTCGGTTTGCTGCGCAACAGTCCTGGGGTTGCGAAGAGGAGTCAGAAGCCAAGTGCACAATGGGTAGCCCTTGTCTCCAAGGAGCAAGCCGCAATCCTGGTTTGGACCAGCAAAGACGTCGGACATACCGTCTGGCGCAGGCTGCAAGCATCGTGGCTGCTGCCAGGATACCAGGCATCAACTGTCATGTTTTTTAGTGGTGGTCGCATACCAGCTGCACATTGAGGGAGTGGAACCCCTTGCGGTTTCTGAACATCTCGGGATTGTTCTGTGGCGCCCTCAATACGATGTGGATGCAGCCTATGGTGCCCTGAACCCTGGGGAAGCCCGCAATGCACACAAATCCTGTCTGCTGCTCCAACTGCTTCTCCCTGCTCATCGGGAAGGAAATGTAATCCCTCCTTCTCTTATAGAGAACATCTGTCATTTGACGGATGGAGCTATGTGCGGCGAACTGAGAAATGTTGGAGATGTCTGTTGTAACAGCTTGGAAAGATCCAGTGGTATAGAAATTGAGTGCTATGGTCACTTTGGTTGCGACGGTCAGAGCTATCCTCAGCCTTGTCTGAGGCTGGTGGTCTGGCTGTAGGAGATTACACAGCTCCCACACGATATCCTCCCAGAATCGAAGTCTCCAGAGACATTGGTCTTCCGTCAGGTCCATGTTCGCTACAGTATACGGATGACGCCTGCGTCTGTGCACACACAGAGGCTGAACTCCAGGACATAGTCGACGTATTTACCGAGGTGTATGAAAGCATGGGCCTTACGCTAAACACTAGTAAGACAAAGGTCCTACACCAGCCTGTCCTCGCTGCACAGCACTGCCCCCCAAACATCAAGATCCATGGCGTGGCCCTGGACAACGTGGACCACTTCCCCTATCGCAGGAGCCTCCTATCAACAAGAGCAGGCATTGATTATGAGATCCAACACCGCCTCCAGTACGCCAGTGCAGCCTTCGGCCGCCTGAGGAAAAGAGTGTTTGAAGATCAGTCCCTCAAAACTGTCACAAAGCTCAATGTCTTCAAGGCCGTAGTAATACCCGCCCTCCTGTATGGCTCAGAGACGTGGACTATGTACAGTAGACACCTCAAGTCGCTGGAGAAATACCACCAGCGATATCTCCGCAAGATCCTGCAAATCCCCTGGGAGGACAGACACACAAACATTAGCGTCCTCATCCAGGCCAACATCTCCAGCATTGAAGCACTGACCACACTTGATCAGCTCCGCTGGGCAGGCCACATAGTCCGCATCAGACACGAGACTCCCAAACCAAGCGCTCTACTCTGAACTCATCCACGGCAAACGAGCCAAAGGCGGGCAGAGGAAACGTTACAAGGACACCCTCAAAGCCTCCCTGATAAAGTGTGACATCCCCACTGACACCTGGGAGTCCCTGGCCATAGATCGCCCTAAGTGGAGGAAGTGCATTCGGGAGGGCGCTGAGCTCCTCGAGTATCGTCGCCGAAGGAATGCAGAAATCAAGCGCAGGCAGCGGGAAGAGCCTGCGGCAAACCAGGCTCCCTGCCCACCCTTTCCCTCAACGACTATCTGTCTGACCTGTGACAGAGACTGTGGTTCTTGTATTGGACTGTACAGCTACCTAAGAACTCATGCTAAGAGTGGAAGCAAGTCTTCCTCGATTCCGAGGGACTGCCTATGATGATGATGATGATGATGATGAACGAAAACTGCTGCCTGCAGACCCTTGCACGATAGGGCCTTCTCCTATGGCAGCTGCCTCATTGCCTTCTCCCTCATGCTCTTGCTGCTCCTTACCCTCTGCAGCCTGCTGCTGGCAAGTATCTGCCTCCTGTGCATCCTGCCTTCTCTCGATTTCGCACACTATCTGATGCGGAGGGTCAATGTACCTGACCCTCTGTTAAGTATTAATGCTTGGGGGTCACCAGACACCAGAGGACGCTGCGGTGGGAGGTCATCGGGCATGTGGCATGTGTGCTTGGTCACCTGTATATAAGCTGGGTGTCTTTGTCACGCTGGCACTCTTGGGCTGGAATAAAGATGGATCAGGTTGCACCTGAGTGAGTTTACAGTAACCAGACTCTTGAGTCATTACACCCTCCTGCTGACGGCATGTATTTCCTGGGCCACCTCTCTGGGTTGAGGTCTGTTGCCATCTCCATGGTCTTCTGCATGTTGGGCAGCCATGTGTGCTGTGTCCCTTGCCCGCTGCCTCTGGAGCCATTGGAGATGGCGCCACCTTCTCTGGCGTGCCTCCCTGCCCAGCACAATGTGCAGGAGATGTTCTGCTGCCAGCACTGAGCCCATTTACTTGGCCTCTGCAAGCAGAAACTCCACAATGAGGCCTCTGCGTTGTCGAGATTGAAGATCCGAGCCCACTAGCACTCAATCGCGCTCTGAACAAGGCAACTGCCAGAGGCCTTATCGGAAGAAGCAATTTCAGCCCCACTTGCTGTTATTTTATACTGAGAGTATATCACCCTGTGACTGCACAGTCTGGCCATCACTTCCCATAAATCCCTCAAAATGCTCTCTTTAATTTTTTATCTCCCATTTGTTCTCAGTAAGTGAAATGTTTAACATGTCAAATAAGGATTAAACAAAATAACAACACAATAAATTACATCGAATCATACGGCACAATTGGTCGAATGGCCTGTGCAGTATGATTTGATATAATTTAACTTTGAAAGAACTATTCAATTAGTTCCACTCCCCTGCTCTTTCCTCATAGCCCTGCAATTTTTCCCCTTCAAATATATATCTGTATTTTACAGAGACATGATTAAGTTTAACCACTGAATTATCTTTTGTATCTCCTAATGCACTCACTCGTTAACGTATCTACTTGAAGACCTCAAGCCTCAGTTTAAGCACATGCAAAGTGCCTAATTTCTCCCAAAGATCTGTCAGTACTGTTCAGTCAGCTATATTGATGAAATATTTTTCTTTCGTTTCTAGCACTTTATATATTCAATGGCTTTTCTTCAAATAATTTTGAAAAACAAAAAGAGAAATGTCAAAGCTTTATTGCCGAGACATATATATTTAGTGTGTTTGAGAGAGAGAGTGAGAAAGAAATGAATGTTTCGATTAAAAACCTATTGTGACTTTTGTGTTCCATTAACTTCAGAAGATGCATGTTGCCAAGGGTGGCGGGAGCCCAATTAAAATTTAAATGGTGATATGCAATCAGTCACCAAATGATTGATAGTGTTGGTTTAGATGCTGTTTATAAAATGTTGATGTTTACACTGTACAAGGCAGCACAGAGGCCACTTGCCATTCAATGCTGCATACAGCCTTGGTGCCTACCACAGCCAATCTGCCCCCTCTCCCACTCCAGACACCATGGTGGAGGTTGTCGAGCTTGCGTAAATGATTTAAATGATCCTGAAGCTGAAAAATTGGCTGCGGACAAGGCACACCCTTGCAAGCGGCGGAATTCCTGCCCTGCCACACTTCCGCTCGCCATACGCCGAGCGAAAGATTGAGGCCATAAAGTAAATATTCACAATAGTTTCATATTCTTTTCAGTGCCCATCGCATATCAAACCTAAGAATTTTCTTCTGCCTGAGATGGCTACAAATGCACACTTTCCAGTAGGAGTCAATGAGTTGTGATCTTCCTAGCCCAGTGTCCCACCATTACTCTAACTGAGTCTCAGCATAGAACACGGATCATACCTCAGACCTTTCTACTCTGCACCCCTCAGACCCACACGAAGCAGTGAATTTCCAAACTAAGAAACATAAAAACATAGAAAATAGGTGCCGGAGTAGGCCATTCGGCCCCTCGAGCCTGCACCACCATTCAATAAGATCATGGCAGATCATTCACCTCAGTACCCCTTTCCTGCTTTCTCTCCATACCCCTTGATCCCTTTAGCCATAAGGGCCATATCTAACTCCCTCTTGAATATATCTAACGAACTGGCATCAACAACTCTCTGCGGTAGAGAATTCCACAGGTTAACAACTCTCTGAGTGAAGAAGTTTCTCCTCATCTCGGTCCTAAATGGCTTACCCCTTATCCTTAGACTGTGTCCCCTGGCTCTGGACTTCCCCAACATCGGGAACATTCTTCTTGCATCCAACCGTCCAGTCCCGTCAGAATTTGATATGTTTCTATGAGATCCCCTCTCATTATTCTTGGTGGGCGTTTTAAAGCATGCTGTGCTAAGATAGTTGTTTCTCATAACTATGTATATATCATATAGTGATGCCACAAGCAGTGATATACGATGCTAGTCTATGCAATTAATATATTTATTTTAATTGAAATTGAATGAAGGATAAAGATGGCATTGTAAGACATTCAATAATTTCACAAGATTTTTATTTTATCATAAAATCTGCATATATTTTTGTGCACAATAACAGAAAATCACTTTTATGCTCTGGCACAAAACAAATGGGTTATTATCTGTCAAAATAGCAGAGAGAAGAATTTGATATAAGCGTTTTTACAATAACATTGCCAGCAATCATTTTCAGACTAATGTTTTCAGTATAATGGAAGCAAGAATATTGCTATGAAAATGTTCTGATTCGGTCGTACCCCTGTATTTTTAATGGACTTTTTGCCTTGATATGCCTAAAGGTATTCATTGGGTCTGAACAAAGTCAATTGAATTTGAACATTTGAAATTGCAATCTCCATAATTTACAGATCTAGGGGCCAATTTTCAGCAAGGCCTCCGCCTGCCCAAGTGCCGCCCACAGTGCTGCCGAGGTACCGGATGATACTTTGGGCGGGATATTCATGAAGAAGGTCCCTCGAAGGTCGGCGGACGGCAAATGGAAAACATACGCCGCCAATCTGGGCGGCAGCGGGCGGGAAGTCTCATTCTCGGCGGCAGAGGTGCTTGCCGCCCAAGTGCCGCCGAGGATGGAGTCGGGCCCACGGAGGGTCGAACACCTGAAAAAAAAAATCACACACAAAAAATACAAAAACTCTCTGAAGACCTTCAACACGGTAAGTCGTGTTGAAAATTTAAAAAAAAAATGTTCACTTACCTATTTTTCAGGTTCTTCAGAATTACCGTCCGGGACAGACCAGCCTGCAGCCAGAGGTCCACCCCCGTTCTGTCGCCGACTCCCGCCCACAGGAATCTGGGAGTCCGGCGGGCGGGAGCTCAGTTGGGCCACTCAGCCGTCCGCTGACGTCAGCGGGCGCTTCCCGGCGGCTCTCCCCTCCCGACCGCTCCAGGCCACCCCTAAAGTGGCGCTGGGCGGATCTGCAGGAGGAATGTCAGCGGGAATAGGCGGCAGTCAGCGGCAGCGGGCGGTGGGCTGCTGAAAATCGGCCCCTAAGTTCTTTTGGAGTAGTGTATAGCAACCCCAAAATTCTAGCTTTAAGGGTGGAGAGGGCACTGGTGGAATTTGTGACAGAATATGGGGGTTCTGCCCATCTTTTTGGGACAGCCATTTTTCAATAAGTGGATTTTTCCACCGTCACAAGAGGTGGGGAGAGGTGTATGTCAGGGATTTCCTGGGCTGTCCTGGAATTTCCATCCTTAAAAGGCCTCAGTCCAGAGCTCATTCCTTAACCAGACTAAGATAATCAAATACTCTAAAAGGTATGTACTTTTCTTTGACCCCAATGGGCCTCGGAGGACCTTAGGCAGAGTGGCTAATGGCAACTCCATCTTACAAGGTCAGATGAGGGGCAGTGCCACGGATGTGCTCTTGCAGGTGCCTTTGCCCATCCTGCCATACAAAGGAGCCTTTCCTGGGAATTAGGGCAGGGTTTCTAGCCTGCAGCTGGGGCGAGCAATGGTTCCGCTCTGCTGTACTTGCACCAGTGGAACAGAATCCCAGGAATTTTGTGGCCTGGATCTTTAGGGATCATCTATCATCTTATTGGCTTGGCCTAGTTTGAGGTCATGTCCCATCTTCAGATTGTTCTGTACTTGTTAAATTTGGATAAGTAAGAATAGCTTCAAGTTGGTTGAGTTCAGATTCACTTCGGCTGGAATTTTCCCAGTGCCGAGCGTGTGGGTTTGGGGCCGGGTCGCGAGATAAATTTGCAGAAATTGCCAGTGTGTCGGGAACTCGTCATCCCACCGACTTCTGCATTTAACTCGGGCATGTTTCGAGGTGCGTCACGGACCCTCGGCAGAGGCAGGCGACCTCATTGAGGTGCTTAACTGCTTGTTGAGAGAGCCTTAAATGGCGCTTTAACATCAGGTTTTGGCTTTAACTTTTTACGCACGGGACACACGCACTTCGGGAACCTCGCCTGAGATGGTGAGGCGGAGCTCAGTGGCCATTGTGTGAGTCCATTAAGTGACTGCTGAAAAAGATCACACAAATACTCACACCTCACACCTGGTTACTTGGCTAATGGAAAGGCTCTTGTTGATTGCTTTTTCTGCAGAGATTTAGCTGTCAGCAGCTTGCAGATCATTTCTGCAGTGGCAAAGTTTACATAATTGGCTGACTTGTGGAACATGGTATCGGTCACCTGGGTGGTGCATCTATGGGCGGCCAACTGCGAGATCCTGCAAATGTCTGCTGTAGATCTCTGGAAGGACCTTGCAAGACACTCTCACCATATTGCTAGTCACTATCAGAACATTGAGGGATTGTGCCTCTGATCTCCACTTGACCTGCCATCTATTAGGTCAGCATGGGCGCTGCTTTTGGTGTCTCACCTTGGACGTCAGAATTAGACCAAGCTGAGTCCCACCACCAACAACACCAGCAGCAGCAGCAGCACCAATACCAGCAGCATTCTCCTCATCAACCTGATGCTCCACAGGAGAGAGGGGGCACCTTGCCAGAGGAAATATCCCAACGCAAGGTATCAGCTTCTTCAACATGACTGTGAAGCAGTGCTTTAGGAGGTTCAGGTTATGGCACCTGGTTGTTGCAGACATTTGTAGCTTGTTGGAACAAGATCTGCTGCCCAGAGGACCTGGTGGACACTCCTTACCAGTGGCTGTCAAAGTCACCACTGCCCTCAACTTCTTCACCTCGGGCTCCTTCTAGGGATCTACAGCAGACATTTGCAGGATCTCACAGTTGGCCGCCCACAGATGCATCACCCAGGTGATTGATGCCATGTTCAACAAATCAGCCAATTATGTAAACTTTGCCATTGATGTTGCCAGTGTTACTGAACAGGCGCTCGGCTTGTGGCCCTGGCTTGGACTCTGGCAGGCTTCCCACAGGTGCAGGGCATCATCGACTGCTCACATTTGGCCATCAAAGCACCCCCACATCTCCCCTTAACCATCTCTGATCTATGGGGAACAATCCTAGCTTCTTTAGTGATATGTCCTTACTATACAGTATAAATGCACACGAGGCCCATGCTTGAGAGAAGGTCAGTCTGTGACCTGTCCTTTAATTGATAGCACACCAGTGATGCAAGTGGGTGGTGCTTCCCCTTTTATATCTGAAGGTCTAGGTTAGGAGTGTCTCCCACAAGTTCACCACCTAGTGGTCAGTGTTCTCACAGTGTACAACTTAGGTCAGATTATACATGGGTTACAATGCTGGTTGAATACATGACATCACCTCCCCCCCAAAGTCTTATTGGGATCACAGGTTGAGTCTCTCTGGTGGTTTACGCTCCCTTGTAGAGCGCCTGAGTTGGGGCTCCGGTTGTTGGGCGCTGGCCTGAGTGTCTGCTGTTTGCAGTGCCTCAGGCCTGTCCGGACTGCCCACAGTGACTGGGCTCTCCTCCCTTTGGTTCCTGTGTTCGGTCACCTGTGGTGGAGTGAACTCTACATCGTGTTCTTCCTCTGCTTCTTCTATGGGGTTGCTGAATCTCCTTTTTGTTTGATCCACATGTTTGCGGCAGATTTGTCCATTGGTAAGTTTAACTACCAGAATCTTATTTCCCTCTTTGGCAACCACAGTGCCTGCGAGCCATTTGGGCCCTGCAGCGTAGTTGAGGACAAAAACAGGGTCATTTGCATCAATACATCGCGCCCTCGCATTTCTGTCATGGTAGTCATATTGTGACTGGCGCCCGCTCTCGACAATTTATTTCATGGTGGGGTGTATAAGGGATAACCGGGTTTTGAGCGTCCTTTTCATTAGCAGCTCTGCGGGTGGAACGCCTGTGAGTGAATGTGGTCGGGATCTGTAGGCCAACAGGAGGCGTGATAAGCGGCATTGTAGGGAACCCCCTTGGATTCTGAGCACCCCCTGTTTGATTATCTGCACTGCTCGTTCTGCCTGGCCGTTTGAGGCCGGCTTGAACGGTGCCGTTCTAACATGGTTAATTCCATTGCCTGCCATGAAGTCCTGGAATTCAGTGCTTGTGAAGCACAGGCCATTGTCGCTGACCAAGATGTCCGGTAGACCGTGGGCAGCGAACATTGCCCGTAGACTTTCTACCGTGGCAGAGGATGTGCTTGAATTTAAAATGTCACACTCGATCCACCTCTGTATGCGGGCCGATGCGTTTGCATTTATGGCCTTGTTGTCGGCCAAAAGGGACGTTAGGGGTTTGTGATCTGTCTCCAGCTCAAATTTCCTGCCAAACAGGTACTGGTGCATTTTGTTTACCGCATATACACATGCGAGCGCCTCCTTTTCTACCATCCCGCAGCCCCTTTCTGCCTGGGACAGACTTCTGGAGGCATAAGCTACCGGCTGTAACTGACCCTTGGCATTGACATGCTGCAACACACACCCGACACCATAGGACGACGCATCACACGTTAACACAAGTTTCTTACATGGGTCATATAGCGTTAACAGATTGTTGGAACATAACAAATTGCGCGCTCTATTAAAAGCCTTTTCCTGGCTGTCCCCCCAGACCCATTTGCGACCTTTGCATAGGAGCACGTGTAGCGGCTCTAGCAGCGTGCTCAATTTGGGAAGAAAGTTACCAAAATAGTTCAGGAGCCCCAGGTTTGAAAGCAGCTCCGTCGTGTTACGGGGTCTAGGTGCTCTCTGGATTGCCTCCGTCTTGGACGCAGTAGGGCTGATCCCGTCTGCTGCTACCCTCATCCCCAGGAATTCTACCTCTGGAGCTAGGAAGGCGCACTTCGCCTTTTTCAGTCGCAGCCTTACCCAGTCCAGTCTGCGTAGCACCTCCTCCAGGTTGTGGAGGTGTTCTTCAGTATCGTAACCCGTAATGAGGATGCCGTCCTGAAAAACCACCGTCCCTGGAATCGACTTGAGGAGGCTTTCCATATTTTGTTGGAAGATCGCGGCGGCCGAGCGAATCCCGAACGGACATCTGTTGTACTCAAACAACCCCTTGTGTGTCATGATGGTGGTCAGCTTCTTCAACTCACTCGCCAACTCCTGGGTCATGTAAGCTGAGGTCAGGTCCAATTTTGAAAAAAGTTTGCCACTGGATAGCGTCGCAAAGAGGTCCTCTGCTCTTAGTACTGGTCTTGGAGTGACACCCGATTGATGGTGGCCTTGTAATCGCCACATATCCTGACCGACCCATCCGCCTTGAGCACCGGCACAATCGGGCTCGCCCAGTCACTGAATTCGACTGGCGAGATGATGCCTTCCCTCAGCAGGCGGTCCAATTCGCCTTCTATCTTTTCCTGCATCACGTACGGCACCGCTCTGGCCTTGTGGTGTACCGGCTTGGCATCTGGGTTTATGTGAATCACTACCTTGGCCCCCATGAAAGTGCCAATGCCGGGTTGAAATAATGAGTCAAATTTGTCCAGGATCTGTGAGCATGATACTCGCTCCACAGAGGAAATTGCATTGACATCACCCCATTTCCAGTTCATGACAGCCAGCCAACTCCTCCCCAGTAGTGCGGGACCGTTCCCCGGGACAATCCAGAGTGGCAGTTTGTTCTCCGAATCTTTGTGGGTCACGACTACCGTGGCGCTGCCTAGCACCGGAATGATCTGCTTTGTGTATGTCCGTAGCTGTGCGTCAATCAGCGATAATTTTGGCCTCCTGGCCTTGGACGCCCACAACTTTTCGAACTGTTTGATACCCATCAGGGACTGGCTGGCCCCCGTGTCTAGCTCCATTGATACTGGGATGCCATTGAGGAGCACTTTCATCATTATCGGTGGCGTCCTGATGTATGAACTGTATACGTGCCCCACATGAACTCACTGAACTTCAGCTTCCAGCGATTTCCCCCAGCATTCATTTCTACAATTTCTGCAGGTATTTTGCTCACCTCTGCAAACTCCGGCTGAGTGTGTGCCTCCACGCCTCCAGCATGAGCTGCTGTTTGAAACATAAGGTCCCTTGCCAGTCGATCGTCCCTGACTGCCCCTGTGACTGTCCTTGAGTGCGCCATTAACAGGTGTTGATGGCCCCATTACTGGCCACATTGTCCCTTGCAATGGCGTGAATCGCCGTTCAGCTTGCCATTGTCTCTGTCGAACTCCCCCTCTGGGTTCGACTACATGTTGGGGCATGCCCGACTGCCCATGTCTGCCTGGAGAACTGTGTGCTGCTTTAACAATGTTGGATTTCTGTCCCAACCATTCCTTAACACAGTACCTCTCGTCTGTTCTGCTAGTGACCATGCTCGCGTGGTTTAAATCCCAGTTTCTCGTCGCCATTGATACGTCCTTACTATACAGTATAAATGCACACGAGGCCCATGCTTGAGAGAAGGTCAGTCTGTGACCTGTCCTTTATTTCATCGCATTCAAGTGATGGAAGTGGGTGGAGCTTCCCCTTTTATATCTGAAGGTCTAGGTTAGGAGTGTCTCCCACAAGTTCACCACCTAGTGGTCAGTGTTCTCACAGTGTCCAACTTAGGTCAGTTTATACATGGGTTACAATGCTGGTTGAATACATGACATTTAGTTTCTCCACATAACTGAAGTCCGTTATCCCGGAGGAAGGTACTGTAAAATTTCTGCTTCAGAGGATATCTTTGCAGTACCAAATTCCTATATAGGTCGGCGAGCACATGAGTGATGCGTGAACATGACTTGGTATGAGTTAGGACATGGGCAGCAGAGTTCAGGATAATCTCGAGTTTATACTTTCTCAATTGTGCCATCAGAGGACGATAAGAGTAGAGTGAAGTGGAGGCTAGTAGGTTCTGCATGGGTCACCTGGTTGTTTTTATAAAACTTCTCTGAGCAGCTGATAACAGAGTGCTGCAGGCCAAAACCTGGGCTGAAGTTGCTTTCCAACCCTCTTCAACTGTGGAATGACGTGTAACACAGGAACCCAAAAAACAAAAAAAGATTTTCTAAATGAGGAAGTGGGAAAGACAACTGTGCTTTTTCTAGCATGGTGGAATCAATTGCAAAAAATGGAAAATGCTTGCTAGAGGAATTGTTTTGCATCTTACTAGTCTCTGTATAGATACAAGAAGATGGACTTAGTATAGTAACAAATAGTTTCGACAATGTGGCATTCTTAATCCTGTGATGTGCTACCATCAAGCTCATGGTCTACAGGGCTGTAGTAATACCCGCCCTCCGGTATGGCTCAGAGATATGGACCATGTACAGCAGACACCTCAAGTCGCTGGAGAAATATCACCAACGATGTCTCCGCAAGATCCTACAAATCCCCTGGGAGGACAAGCGCACCAACATCAGCGTCCTCGTCCAGGCCAATATCCCGAGCATTGAAGCACTGACCACATTCGATCAGCTCTGCTGGGCAGGCCACATAGTTCGCATGCCAGACACGATTCCCAAAGCAAGTGCTCTACTCGGAGCTCCTTCACAGCAAATGAGCCAAAGGTGGGCAGCGGAAACGTTACAAGGACACCCTTAAAGCCTCCCTGATAAAGTGCGACACCTGGGAGTCCCTGGCCAAAGACCGCCATAAGTGGAGGAGGTGCATCCGAGAGGGCGCTGAGCACCTCGAATCTCGTCGCCGAGAGCATGCAGAAATCAAGCGCAGGCAGCGGAAGGAGCGTGCGGCAAACCTGTCCCACCCACCCCTTCCCTCAACGACTGTCTGTCCCACCTGTGACAGCGGCTGTAGTTCTCGTATCGGACTGTTCAGCCACCTAAGAACTCACTTCAGGAATGGAAGAAAGTCTTCCTCGATTCCGAGGGACTGCCTATGATGATGATGATGTGCCTCAAGGGTTTCTGTTAAAATTAAGTGAACCACGTGAATATTCTTTGCACCCTCTGCTGTGAGTCGATTAGGAGTAGAGAGAATGCCATTTTCGGGTATTAAGGGAGTTTTACATTGATGAAGATTCGGGAGGCGTAGGGGATTGTAGAGTGGAGGGGGTTACAGTGATGGGGAGGGGCAAGGCTATGGAGTGATTTAAACACAATAAAAGCAATTTGAATATGAAGCTTTTATCCTGTCCATGCATGCTTCGGTAGTTAATAAAATTAATTTATCGCAACAACTGTAATACCCTTATATTGCAATGGAAATTGTGAAATAAAATGCACAGAAGCTTCATACTACTTCTATCCATATCATTTATAGCTTATTGCTGATTCTGGGTTATAGTGATATATTTCAAAAGCTCAGTTATCAAAAATATAGATAAAGGATACTCCTGTAATTCATGTAGTACAGGTTGAACCTCCCTTATCCAGAACTCCCTTATCCAGAACCACCCCTCGTCCAGAACCACTCCCAGCCACCGGGTGGCACATGCGCAGAACACCGACATGAACAAATTAAAGTCCTTCTTCGCTGCTGACTTCCGCAATCGCTGGCCTGACCCTGCGATCCACCCCCCCCCCCCCCCACCCCAATGATCTTTCTGCCGCACTCCCAGCCAGTCCCGATATCCCCTTGCTCAGTACCTGTACCATCCAATTTAACATGACCACCCCTCGTCTAGAAAAATCCCTTATCCAGAACAGGCCAGGTCCCAAGGGTTCTGGATAAGGGAGGTTCAATCTGTATTAGTTTGTTGGCATTAGCGCCAATATAATAGCCGTTAAATTTACATCAAATAACTTGGTTAAAAATGCCATGGTTTAATGATTACATTAAATGTGATTTAATGGTTCCTCCAATTCTGGCCTCTTGTGCATCTCTGATTTTCATTGCCTCGCCATTGGCAACTGTGCCTTCAGCTGCCTAACCCCTAAGTTCTGGTATTCCCTCCCTAGACCTCTCTGCCTCTTTACCTCTCTCCTCCTCCTTTTACATGCTCCTTAAAACCTACCTCTTTGACCAAGCCCTTCTTAATATCTGTTTATGTGGCTTGGGGTCAAAATTTGATGATGATGTTCCAGTGAAGCATCTTGGGACCTTTTACAACATTATTGTTGCAACGTTGTTGTTATTGTTGTTCACCACAAACACCAAAACAAAATCCAGGGAGAAAATTACTTCAACAACTCTATTCCATCTGTGTACAATAGTTAATAACGTTAATTAAGAATCACCATTGCTCAACCCTTTTGTGCTTGTTTTGTGTGATTGTTTACCTACTTTAATGCTCCTATGTGGTGTATCCCCAATGGCTACTGCTTGGGAGGTGGCAGGTTGCTGAATTGCTATTGAGGACACTTCATATGGCGTTGGTCGGCATCCTTGAGCAGCTCTGGGACTTGAGATCCTGGATGCAGACTGCACCATCTCGGCGTGGACTAGGGCAGTTTTTCCCAGCTGACTGTATGGCACTAACAAGGGGATTAGCGGGGTGGGTGGTGGGGGAGCAGGCTTGTTGTTATCCTGAGAGAGGACAGCAGGTGCCTCTCCCTTGGAGCCAAGGCCACTCTCCTGGGAATGCGCACAACACCTCTATAGCTCTGCGTGAGAACAGAGTACAGGAGTGCTGCAATGCTCTGAAAGTCTCTGAAAAACACTGGCCCTCAGAGCCAAGATGGCAGCCATGTAAACTTCCATGGCAGCAGTGTGAGTTGCCATGGAAGCTGTCAGAGCCCCATTATGGAGCTGACCACTCAGTCCATGTAGGACAGAAATGTTTCCATTCTGTGTGATGCCCCAACACAAGTTGGAGCTGGACTCCGCCATACTCTGCAGCATTCTACTCTGCAGTTATCGCTAACAATTGTTCCATGTCCTCCTCTTATACATGTACGTTCCACCATCACTTGTAAATAGTGACCAAAAATATTTATTTTAAATGTCTGCCATACCTTTGTCCTCTGCAGGTGAGGCTTCATGCCAGGAGTGTGTATTTGTAAAATGACTCCAGCATTTAGAGGTCTTCTAATTTCTTGCACCTTAGAGATTCTAGCATATATCTCACAAATGATTTTTTTTTAATTGCCTTGTCAAAATAGCAAAACACAAGATTGGGAGAGTTATTGCAACAGATAACGATTTTCCACTAAATGCGGTGACTTACAAAATAATTTCTGGAGACACACAAGTTATCAAACTGTTCTGGATTGATCCAAAAGAAGGAACCATAGAGCTGATAACCCAGCCAGACTATGAATCCGCCCAACAGTATACCCTCAGCGTGGAAGCCATTGACAGCGATCTTATTCAGCCTAAGACTGCAGTGACCAAGGTGAGAATATATATTTACCATATACAACTAAAAGAAAAGTTGAAAAGACATGTTAGATAAAAATTTGGTGCAGTATTTAATTAATGTATATCTACTACATTGGTGTCTCAAAATTCCTCTCAAGTTACATTTCTTCCATGTGCAAAGATGCAGTGACTCTGACTTTGCCTGTGAGATAAATACAATACAAGGTCAAATTTCTGGCCGTTGATCATATATTAAAATGGCTTCTAAAATAATCTTACAAGGCAACAACCTCACCAGGCTATTTCTGGGATAGATCAGTTGTCAGTCCATATAGACTCTGTTGTGATTGCAGAATAATAATGATTTCGAACAGCTTCAAAATTAGGATCTCGATTTCATCATTGTTCTGTCTAATACTTGGAAATCGGTGGGAGGAGAATGTTGTACAGATAATTATATATTTTTATAGCTACTCCATTCTGTCACTGACTAGCATTTATTCATTGCTGTATTTATTTTTAAAGGTGTATAATGTATCTCTCAACCCAAAAGGGCAACAGTTCATAAACACATACTATCTGTTTTGCTTGAATGTTCCCCTTCTTCCCTTGGGCACTTTGAATGCTCGTGGCTCTCTCTCCTGAAGCCGAAAATGGTGGTCTTGCTGTGAAGGTGCCCCAGAAGACCTGTTATTTGCATAATTGAATATGATATTGTGGACTAAAAATTATGATAGCCATATTAAAAAGAAACCCCTGCTCATTGTAGATAGAATATTGAAGCACATTATCATCTCTGTATATTTGGGGGGAAAGAATCAAACACGGCCCCATGGACTCCACAGTAAATTTTATAATGAACAGTTAAACAAGAACTCCATTGCTGTGGACTGGAAATCAAAGACAATTGTTTGTCTCTGCAACTTGCTGGGGAAAAATTGTCCTGAGAACAGACTTTTCTTACCTTGGCGGGTTCGGTGTGGCCGTGTTTGTGGCGGGTCCTGACCCCGCTATTGGCTCCATCCCGCCGTATAGAATGAACTTACCTTAACGGGGCCTATTAAGTCCACCCAGCGCATTACCTGGCACAATTAGATGGAGCGAATCTTTTAAGCCAGGCTCCTTAAAGGGACCGTGGCCACATTACATAGCAGATGTTGAATCTTTACTCTACAATCATATAATAAAAGTTATATATGAGTGACAAAGAAATATTTAAATAATATTATCATTAAGTAATATGACTCCATCTACAAATACAATCAAGAACATGATTTAAAAACTACATTAATTGGGAAGTTATTGATGCTTTAGTTACCAATCTATAGATGTTTGCATCAATAACTGGTACAAATAAAAGATGTGTGTGTATAGGTAATACATGAAATTAAGCAGATTTTAAATGTAATTGTAAAGGGGTGTATTTACAATCTTATGCAATTTCAGCTGAACAGCTGCGGAATCCCTGACAAACAGTGTAAGTGGTGCTTACAATGTGTTTCTGAGATTTCTGCAGCTTTTCCGTTGAAGGTAACAATGGATAAGTGAGAGAACCTCTGCAGACCCGAAAGTCTCAGACTGAAAAATTAAATTAGTCACATTGAGGGACTGAAAGCAAATTGAACCAATGGAAGGAGCGATGAGAATGCATTGTTACGGTTGATGACATGATTTATTGTGTAATTAGACAATCATTCTGAGAAAAACCAGAAACAACACAAATATTTATTTAAATGTTATGAGCTGGATTTTCGAGGGGTTTGCAATCAGTTTAGCGCTTGGGCAGTGGTTTTGTGGCGGCGTTAAATTTAGCGCCCGCCCGATGTTTTCACCGTTTGGATGACGTCAATCATCGTGCAACGCTGCGCTAGCACCCCGGGCGGAATTTTCAAGCCTATTGCCCAATTTACAACCGCCCGGGAACTCACCAGCAAAAAAACAGTCGGACCCAGGGCGCACTCAGCACTAATGGCACCATCTTGAAAACTGAGCAGAAGTTCAGTGCATAAAAGGATTGGGAGAAGGCTGCGTTTTTTTACAGTGAAGTTTTATGTGAGTTTATAGTTCATTTTAAAGGACATTTAAGGACATTTTAAAAGATGGGGGCTATACTATGTCAGCCATTATTCCTGGTTGCTATACTTATACAGCGTCGAGCTGCAAGAAGGCTTATTGATGAGCATTTTGAACGTAATGGAAGAACTCGCAAACGTATAGGGAGGAAGCCTTACCCCCCATGAGTTTACAAGGAACTGCGCTCATACCTGCAGCTGTCTGAGGCACAGTGCATTAGAAGGCTGCGCTTCCGAAAAGAAATGCTGACAGAGTTGTGCCAGCTCCTACAGGCAGACCTAAGCCTACCAGCGGCAACAGGACTGCACTGCCCGTTGAGGTGAAGGTGACTGCGGCACTTGTCTTCTATTCCTCCAGCTCCTTTCAGGCATTAGCAGGGGGCATATGCTCCATCTCGCCGTACACTACACATTGCTGCATTCGCCAGGTGACTACTTTACTGTACGCACACAGGATGGACTTCATAAACTTCCCAATGACTAAGAATGAGAGGGCTGTAGGTTTTGGATGATTTGCTGGCTTCCCCTAGGTTCAGGGTGCCATTGACTCTACGCACATCACCCTGTGAGCACCTTTACTCAATCCAGAGGTTTACCAAAACCAAAAGAGATTCCACGCCATGAATGTACAGATCATCTGCGACCATACTCAGCGCATCATGGCAAACAATGCCCAATATCGAGGGAGCATCTATGATGCTTTCACCTTGCATGAGAGCAGTATCTCGGCCTTTTGGCTAAGATCAAGTGTAGTACCTATTCTGACCAGCCACCATGACCTCCGGGTGGTTTCTCCCTGGTCAGGAAGGTATATGCTTGCTTTTTTGGAAACAGGAGGTGGGTGGCTTGACCCATCCACCTCCACGGAGGTGTGTGGGTGGCTTGACCCATCCACCTCCATGGCACGAACCTGGTATTGCAGTACTTCCAGGAACGGTGCAGTGGCTCTAGGCCTTTTGGCTAAGAGCATTGGCGCAGAGTGATCCTTGGCATGTGCAAGGTGACCTCTGGCGTTTGTATTTGACAAAGAATTGGAACGATTGGCTACGAATTAAAAAAAAAAAGAGAGCAGTATCTCACGCATGTTCCAGCGTCATCCACAAGGCCAGAGCTGGATGCTGGGGGAGAAAGGTTACGGCCTCGCCACCTGGCTCATGACCCCCATTCAGAAACCTCAGACAGAAGCCGAGCATCGCTATAATGAGAGCCATGCAGCCACACGCAACATCGTCTAACAGATAATTGGAGTGCTCATACAGCGTTTCCGATGCCTGGACCACTCTGGAGGCTGCCTGAAATATTCCCCTCAGCAGGTCCCTCAGTTCATTGTGGTGTGCTGCATGCTACACAACTTAGCCATCATGAGGGGACAGGATTTGCCAATGGAGATTACAGAACCACCTGAGGAGAGAGGGGAGGAGGAGGAGGAAGAGGAGCCTGGCGAGGAACCCATGCCACCACCACAACAACTACCACAACCCCAGGGACCATATGAAGCTTTCGCCATTGGTAAAGCCTTGCATCAGCAGCTCATAATTCAACGTTTTGCTTGAAGAGTGAAAGGCACGTTTGACCGTTGCCTGGCCACTCTATCCCACCAAAAATCAAAAAGGGCCACATTGCAGCAAAATTCTTAAAAGGGCAAAGTGTGTTAAAAAGACAAGCCTGAAGGCTCTGTGTCTCAATGCGAGGAGTATTTGTAATAAGGTGGACGAATTAACTGCACAGGCAGCAATTAATGAATATGATATAATTGGCATCATGGAGACATTGTTCCTGGGTGACCAAGGCTGGGAACTCAACATCCAGGGGTATTCAACATTCAGGAAGGATAGACAGAAAGGAAAAGGAGGTGGGGTAGCGTTGCTGGTTAAAGAGGAAATTAACGCAATAGTAAGGAAGGACATTAGCTTGGATGATGTGGAAACTGTATGGGTGGAGCTGCGGAATACCAAAGGGCAGAAAACGCTAGTGGGAGTTGTGTACAGACCACCAAACAGTAGTAGTGAGGTTGGGTATAGCAACAAACAAGAAATTAGGGACGCGTGCAATAAAGGTACAGCAGTTATCATGGGTGACTTTAATCTACATATAGATTGGGCTAACCAAACTGGTAGCAATACGGTAGAGGAGAATTTCCTGGAGTGTATTAGGGATGGTTTTCTGGACCAATATGTCTAGGAATCAACTAGAGGGCTGGCCATCCTAGACCTGGTGATGTGAAAGGACTAATTAGCAATCTTGTTGTGCAAGGCCTCTTGGGGAAGAGTGACCACAATATGGTAGAATTCTTTATTAAGATGGAGAGTGACACAGTTAATTCCGAGACTAGGGTCCTGAACTTAAGGAAAGGTAAGTTCGATGGTATGAGACGTGAATTGGCTAGACTGGCAAATGATACTAAAAGGTTGACGGTGGATAGGCAATGGCAAACATTTAAAGATCACATGGATGAACTTCAACAATTGCACATCCCTGTCTGGAGTAAAAATAAAATGGAGAAGGTGGTTCAACTGTGGCTAACAAGGGAAATTAAGGATAGTGTTAAAGCCAAGGAAGAGGCATATAAATTGGCCAGAAAAAGGAACAAACCTGAGGACTGGGAGAAATTTAGAATTCAGCAGAGGAGGTCAAACTGTTTAATTAGGAGGGGAAAATAGAGCATGAGAGGAAGCTTGCCGGGAACATAAAAACTGACTGCAAAAGCTTCTATAGATATGTGAAAAGAAAAAGATTAGTGAAGCCAAATGTCAATCCCTTGCAGTCAGATTCAGGTGAATTTGTAATGGGGAGCAAAGAAATGGCAGACCAGTTGAACAAATACTTTGGTTCTGTCTTCACGAAGGAAGACACAAATAACCTTCCGGAAGTACTAGCGGACCGAGAGTCTAGTGAGAAGGAGGAACTGAAGGATATCCTTATTAGGTGGGAAATTGTGTTAGGGAAATTGATGGGATTGAAGGCCGATAAATCCCCGGGGCCTGATGGTCTGCATCCCAGAGTACTTAAGGAAATGGCCCTAGAAATAGTGGATGCATTGGTGATCATTTTCCAACAGTCTATTGACTCTGGATCAGTTCCTATGGACTGGAGGGTAGCTAATGTAACACCACTTTTTAAAAAAGGAGGGAGAGAGAAAACAGGCAATTATAGACCGGTTAGCCTGACGTCAGTAGTGGAGAAAATGTTGGAATCAATTATTAAAGATGAAATAACAGCGCATTTGGAAAGCAGTGACAGGATCGGTCCAAGTCAACATGGATTTATGAAAGGGAAATCATGCTTGACAAATCTTCTGGAATTTTTTGAGGATGTAACTAGTAGAGTGGACAAGGGAGAACCAGTGGATGTGGTGTATTTGGACTTTCAAAAGGCTTTTGACAAGGTCCCACACAAGAGATTGGTGTGCAAAATTAAAGCACATGGTATTGGGGGTAATATACTGACGTGGATAGAGAACTGGTTGGCAGACAGGAAGCAGAGAGTCGGGATAAACGGGTCCTTTTCAGAATGGCAGGCAGTGACTAGTGGGGTGCCGCAGGGCTCAGTGCTGGGACCCCAGCTATTTACAACATACATTAGTGATTTGGGTGAAGGAATTGAGTGTAATATCTCCAAGTTTGCAAATGACACTAAACTGGGTGGCGGTGTGAGCTGTGAGGAGGACGCTAAGAGGCTGCAGGGTGAATAGTGAATGGGCAAATGCATGGTAGATGCAGTATAATGTGGATAAATGTGAGGTTATCCACTTTGGGGGCAAAAACACGAAGGCAGAATATTATCTGAATGGCGGAAGATTAGGAAAAGGGGAGGTGCAACGAGACCTGGGTGTCATGGTTCATCACTCATTGAAAGTTGGCATGCAGGTACAGCAGGCGGTGAAGAAGGCAAATGGTATGTTGACCTTCATAGCTAGGGGTTTTGAGTATAGGAGCAGGGAGGTCTTTCTGCAGTTGTACAGGGCCTTGGTGAGACTTCACCTGGAATATTGTGTTCAGTTTTGGTCTTCTAATCTGAAGAAGGACGTTCTTGCTATTGAGGGAGTGCAGCGAAGCTTCACCAGACTGATTCCCGAGATGGCAGGTCTGACATATGAGGAGAGACTGGATCGACTGGGCCTGTATTCACTGGAGTTTAGAAGGATGAGAGGGGATCTCATAGAAACATATAAAATTCTGACGGGACTGGACAGTTTAGATGCAGGACGAATGTTCCCGATGTTGGGGAAGTCCAGAACCAGGGGACACAGACTAAGGATAAGGGGTAAGCCATTTAGGACTGTGATGAGGAGAAACTTCTTCACTCAGAGAGTTGTTAACCTGTGGAATTCCCTACCACAGAGAGTTGTTGATACCAGTTCATTGGATATATTCAAGAGGGAGTTAGATATGGCCCTTACGGCTAAAGGGATCAAGGGATATGGAGAGAAAGCAGGAAAGGGGTCCTGAGGTGAATGATCAGCCATGATCTTATTGAATGGTGGTGCAGGCTCAAAGGGCCGACCGGCCTACTCCTGCATCTATTTTCTATGTTTCTATGTTTCTATTCCCTCTCTTATTCTGCAAATGAGACACTACACAGGAATGGTTTAAGGCGAACAAAAGAATTTATTAAACATTGTAAACTTCTTAAACATAACTTTGAAACTTAAATAACATTTTTTAAACATTGTGAACTTGAACAGAATTGGGAAACTTTTAAAACGTTCATAAAATAACATTCTCCCTGAGGCACCGATCAGACCGGCCACTCACTCCTGCAGGTCGGTTAATGGCAGGGTTTGGGGCGAATCGTCGCCTGCCCGCTGCTGCTCCCTGCGGTTATGGGACTTCTTTGCCTGCAAAGATGAAAATGGGTATGGTTACCAGAGGGTCCATCTGCTCTTGTGGCACACACACAGAGCCACCAAAGCACGTATACCAGACTGTGTGAATGTAATACAGTCCTCTGTTTAATGGCCCTGGAAGTTGCATGTGGTTCATCAGGAAGACATCGAAGTGCAGAAACATCTTTTGAGGTCTCAGAAAGCAATCTTAATAATGTGTAAAGATCATTCATGGCAAATAGGGTGCCAAACTAAGCCTACCTATACCAACAGCATGAGAACAAATAGTGTGTTGGATTTATAATTTAAGCAATGAAGGTGTGCATCAATAAAAATTGTGCTCACTCTAATGACCCTCGAATGATTGTTGAATTTCTTCCGGCACCATGTAGGAGTCCTTTGCACAGTGTCGGTGGCAGAGACCTCCTCTGCTATTTGGCTCACAATTTTTCTGTCGACCGATGGGATGAGTCTCGATCCACCTCTCCTGTTTAATTCGGCCCATCTTCATTCAACTGCCCCCACTAGCACCTCATTCACCTCTGGGCTAAACTTTCTAGCTCTCTGCCTGCTCTCTTCATCCATTGCGAAAATCTAAATCTAAAATGGCTGATTCAGCCCCGGGTGTACTGTGCATGCGCGCGGCTGCACCCTGCATTAGCGTTTGCGATCAGACAACAGACCAGAAACGCTGGTTTAAAAAAAAAAAATCGCGCACACACAGAATGTCTGATTTTTTTTTAATGATCGCAACTTTCAGCTCCGCTGCACAAATGCTGTCATGCAATGCCTAAGTTAGCGCTAACGCTAATGAGCTTTACTGTTTGCCGAAAGTTGCGCACTCTGACCCTAACGCTAACCCGCCACAAAAAAAAAATGTAATCACGATTATCACCTGAAAAGGGGCAAAATCACTAAAACCTGAAAATCCAGCCCTATATGTCAATTTTATAGTGCAGATCAATTCACTGCCATTACTGTTCAGTTGGAAGGCAACAGCCAGTGAAAAATTAACATTTACCAGTAGCTTTTCAAGTAGAACAGCATCTCCATCAATCTGTTAGCTGCTTTAATCAACATGTTTTTATTTTGGTTTGTTTTCCAATGCTGTCAAGTAATCAGCTGGAGCAATGTCCACGGAACTCACGCCTCAGGTTGACAGACATGGTTCCCGAGCTACGTGAATCCTGTGGCCATGCAAGGAAATTTGAAACGAAGTGTGAGAAAGGCTCTTGTGTCTGTAAAGAACCTCATAATGATTTAAATTGGCTTCCCCGTCGCTGCAGGGAGGGTCGGCTCCATCCTGACAGATACGCCTGTGGGAACGACGTGTGGGAGTATGATGACAGAGGGTTCCTGACCCGCTGTAAAAAAAAAACGTTCCCACTGACCCGCCACCGATCGCGCCCGTTACCAACACGGAAAATCCAGCACTGAATTTCTGATTTGCATTCCCGATGGATTATATGTTCTGACTTTGTTATGAAACAGGTTCTTGTTAATAGAAATATAACATGTAACAGATAGCAATGGCTCACTGAGGTTATTTCATCATCATCGTCATCATAGGCAGTCCCTCGGAATCGAGAAAGACTTGCTTCCACTCTTAAAATGAGTTCTTAGGTGACTGTAGAGCCCAATACGAGAACCACAGACTCTGTCACAGGTGGGACAGACAGTCGTTGAGGGAAGGGGTGGGTGGGACAGGTTTGCCACACGCTCTTTCCGCTGCCTGCGCTTGATTTCTGCATGCTCTCGGCGATGAGACTCGAGGTGCTCAGCACCCTCCCGGATGCTCTTCCTCCACTTAGGGCGGTCTTGGGCCAGGGACTCCCAGGTGTCAGTGGGGATGTTGCACTTTATCAGGGAGGCTTTGAGGGTGTCCTTGTAACATTTCCACTGCCCACCTTTGGCTCGTTTGCCGTGAAGGAGTTCCATGGAGAGCGCTTGCTTTGGGGGTCTCGTGTCTGGCATGCGAACTATGTGGCCTGCCCAGCGGAACTGAACTATATAGGTACCAGATTTAATCAACATGCTTGTAAGTCTAAAAACAACAAAAAATATAGGCCTGGGAATGTGCCTTGGGCAGCAGCCATGGAATTTACTGCATTGTTGCAGTGGGACCAAATATTAGATGCTGTGTCTAACGGGCGGCTGATCCGATACCGACCGTTTTGTGCCAACATCCGAGATGCATTTCTAGGCCTTAGAATTCAGAGTTCAAGAATGCTTGAGAAATTCCAGAATGTTTCGACACTCCAACATACTGTGCCTGGCCGTGGGAAAGGCATGTTTTTTTTTACTCTATACAACTTGTCGCTCCTTGGGGCGTTCTTTGACAGAGCGAGCGCGAGTTCAATGGTTTTGAAAGAGATTTGCAGAGGGTGGGGTGTGGTGGTTTTAGTGATTGCTCTCCAGTGGTGCAGTGAGGAATTAGCAGAACCTCAAAGTAAAAAAGAGCCTTGAAATTCCGATCAGAGGGTTCCTTCGGACGAAGGCCTCCGACCCAAAATTTCTCTACGACTGTACCTGGTGGTCCTGGAGGTACCTTGGATTCTGGTCGGAGGCCTTCTTTCCACCCGTTTCCCAGTGCGTCCACGTCTTTACATACGGATGGAGAAGCTGGAGCCTCGTGGGCCTGGACAACCAATCACGGTACAGTATTCTCTTCGATAGTGATGGGAACTCTGATTTTATGAGTTATAGGTATCAATGAGAATAACACCCAACCACAACATAATAAATTTAAAAAAAAACACCACATATTTAAAATTAATTGAAATTAAAGTTATATATTTTTGGGGATTGTTTTTTAATGTGCTTTAATAGGGTTTAAAATAAATTTACCTTATTGGACAGGTTTTTTACTATAAAAATGTGTATTTACATTTTATTTTTATATGTTTTAAAACTCTTACGCTGGTAAAAGTTGGATGCACCTGCTTTTACCAGGCGTAAAAGTTTGAAGGACATTTGCTGGACATGAGTTCAGCAAATAGCCCAATCTCTGCCGCGTGGATGTTCTTCTCCTGGGGATGTGGAAGATCTGTCGCGAGAAATCTTGACAGATCGGAAAAGCCGGTTTTTGGTGCATGCGCATTGTGTGCCAAAACCTGGCTTTTGCGAGGCCTCGCAGGATCCGTACGTATTCCATACAGACCCGACGAGGCCGGAATTTCAGGTCCAAAGATTCACATTTATATAGCGCCTTTCACGACCACCAGACGTCTCAAAGCGCTTTACAGCCAATGGAGTACTTTTGGAGCGTAGTTACTGTTATAATGTGAGAAAATATTCCAAGTGAGAGGAAGGTTGCTCAGGAAGGGTAGCTCTTTGGATTTTCGTGCCAAACCTGATTTTTGAGGGGCAGGAAAAGAAAGGTAAAAACCAGAAATTTCAGACAATGGTGAAATTGAAATTCCAGGTGGCAAATGGGACACAGAGGCCCAATTTAGGCGGCCAACTTCCCACGCCAGAACACCGTCAAGGACACATCCAAAGCTATACTGGATCAGGGAAAGGTTTACCATGTGGCCTAACCAGGATAACAGCTAGCCCTCAGTATAGTCAAAAAACAGTAATGTAGCTTGAGAGTTCAGAAGTATTTAATGAGAGTGAAACTCTCGTCTGGAGCACAATATTGGACTGCTGTTTCCACTTCTTTGAGCGATAGCTGCTATTTGTTATATATGATAGTTAATTTTCTTTCAAGATTGTTTTTTGCAATGTATTTCTGTTGTCATTTAAAGATGAGAATAATACCATGTAATAGAGATTATTGATTTTATGATTTAAGGCCCAGAGGGTTTTAGGATTTGTGACATTAGGCTTGCAGCATGACCAAGTTATTTCTTTTGCAGTAAAACTCATTATCTTGTACACTATGAAGCTTTACTATATCCCTTGCGGAGATTCTCAAATGTTGGCTAACAGGCATCACTTGACATAAAACAGATTTCACTCTGATCTCTGGACTTACTGGATAGCCTTTAGTGGCTCGCATCATAGTGTAACAGCAACAGACTTGGAACAATCGCCCCATCAAAAAAAATGTTGGCTTCTGATATCAGTTTGCTCTTTTGTTCTCTGTGGGATTAATACTGGATTGTTTGCCAGTTATCCTGGAACATAATTGAAGGTGGATTAATTGCAGGTTTCCAAATACAGCACTAAAATGTTTTCCCATGGGCTGGGTATTAGTGTGGTATTTATAATCCTTGTACAAATTTCCTTCAAACCATTTTATGGGAAGGATACATGTACATATTGATCAAAACCGATGCACATCTTATTGCTCATATTGATCAAAACCGATGCACATCTTATTGCTCAGCTCCATTTTAATTGCTTATTAATCTTCATATTTCTTTTCCATTTTAAATATGCCCCCCGTAGGTCATCATCACTTTAATAGAGGAAAATGATGAAAAACCTGTTTGTCTTCCACTTACGTTTAAAGCAACTATTCTTGATAATATTGCTGTTGGAACTAATATCAATGGATTCAGATTGAGCTGTCAAGACAGAGATTCCAATAACAATGAGATGCGGTTTGAGATTGTATCAGGTATGTTTATTAAATCTCATACAAATGGAATCTTGGCCTTTATTGCAAAGGGGATGGAGTATAAACATAGAAACATAGAAAATAGGTGCAGGAGTAGGCCATTTGGCCCTTCGAGCCTGCACCACCATTTAATATGATCATGGTTGATCATGCAACTTCAGTACCCCATTCCTGCTTTCTCTCCATACCTCTTGATTCCTTTAGCCATAAGGGCCACATCTAACTACCTTTTGAATATATCTAATGAACTGGCCTCAACAACTTTCTGTGGTAGAGAATTCCACAGGTTCTCAATTTTCTGAGTGAAGAAGTTTCTCCTCATCTCGGTCCTAAATGGCTTACCCCTTATCCTTAGACTGTGACCCCTGGTTCTGGACTTCCCCAACATCGAGAACATCCTTCCTGCATCTAACCTGTCCAATTCTGTCAGAATTTTATATGTTTCTATGAGATCCCCTCTTATTCTTCTAAATTCTAGTGAATATAAGCCTAGTCGATCCAGTCTTCATATATCAGTAAAAGCCGGGAAGTCTTGCTACAGCTATACAAGGCATTGGTGAGGCCACACCTGGAATACTGCATGCAGTTTTGGGTTCCATATTTACGAAAGGATATACTTGCTTTGGAGTCAGTTCAGAGAAGGTTCACTAGGTTGATTCCAGAGATGAGGGGGTTGAGTTATGAGGAAAGGTTGAGTAGGTTGGGCCTCTACTCATTGGAATTCAGAAGAATGAGAGGTGATCTTATCGAAATGTATAAGATTATGAGGGGGCTTGACAGGTGGATGCAGAGAGTATGTTTCCACTGATGGGGGAGACTAGAACTAGAGGGCATGATCTTAGAATAAGGGACCACCCATTTAAGACGGAGATGAGGAGAAATTTATTTTCTGAGGGTTGTAAATCTGTGGAATTCGCTGCCTCAGAGAGCTGTGGCAGCTGGGACATTGAATAAATTTAAGACAGAAATACAGTTTCTTAAAAGATAGGGGGATAAGGGGTTATGGGGAGCGGGCGGGGAAGTGGAACTGAGTCCATGATCAGATCAGCCACGATGTTATTAAATGGCGGAGCAGACTCGAGGGGTCTTATGGCCTACTCCTGTTCCTATTTCTTATGTTCTTATGAAACATAAATCTGCATAGCAGGGTGGCGTGCAGAATTATTTCATATTAAATATTCATAGAGCAACATGAGAAAGGAAATTTGCAAGAAAGCTTGTTATTGTGCATCTAGCTTTACATATAAATAGGGCTGAAATGAGCATTTTTCATGTTAATAGTTTGAGCATAATTTTACAGCATTGCTTTTGCCTGTTTTTTTGTCAGCTGTATTGCATTTTATGCAAATTAAAGTTTCAATGGACTTCTGGTTTGTCATTCTGAAACTGGCATCACTACAACAACTTGCATCGATATAGCGCAAGTAGTAGAATGTGCCAAGGTGCTTCACAGGAGCGTTATCAAACAAAATTAGATGCTGAGCCACGTAAGTAGATGTTAGGACAGATGAACAAAAAGCTTGGTTAAAGAGGTAGGTTTTAAGAAGCGTGTTAAATGAGGAGAGTGAGGTAGAGAGGCGGAGAGGTTTAGGGCAGGAGTTCCAGAGCTTTAAGGTCTAAGCCTTAAATGAGCGGAGAAGAAAAGATGTCCCACATCGATGGAACTGATGTGTTTGACATGGTATTAAGATACATGGAACAGCAAGATTCACCCAAAGACATCATGCATATCAAGTTCTGACAATACAATGTAGCATCATTGTGGGCCTTCTGAGCACTTTTGTCATGACTGGTAATTTAGATTTTGTAAAATAAATATTTGTTCCATATAAAACTTTAACATCATTTATTTCAAAAAATACGATGTATATCTTTAAAAAACATAAAATATCAGGAACAATAAAATAAATAAAATACAGCTTTAAATTTTTGGTCGACCAAAAAGGCATCTGCTTGAATAATGCCTTCTATTTTTTTGGTCTCTGTATGTAAAAGAAAAGCAAGTCAAGATAATAAGGCTGATTTCCAATTGATGCATGTGCCTGCATAAACAGAAATTTAGCATATCCCAGTGCTAGAAACAATGAATGTTTATCACCAGTGTATTGAGCTATGACACAATCTAATCAGGATAGCCTTAACATAGACAGCACTTGTCAAGCTTAAAAGATGGTTATTGGCATAGCATACTTTCATATATGAGTTATGGAGTTTGCCCTCCATTGCTCAAGTAAAGTACCTCTGTCTTTCAGACTGAATTCTCAAAAGCAAGGCTGTATTTTAAAGGGTTTCATAGTTATTGGGATACAACACTTTTGATGTACCAGTTAGTTACTACTTTAGCCTAAGTGCGACAGACGCAGAGGCAAGCTGCATAGAAACATAGGAACAGGAGTAGGCCCTTCGAGCCTGTTCCGCCATTCAGTGAGATTGCGGCTGATCTGTAACTTAACTCCATCCACCCATCTTGGCTCCATATCCCTTGTCTATCAATCTCAGATTTAAAATGATTAATTGAGCTAGCATCTACTGCTTTCTGTGGGAGAGTCCCACACTTCTACCACCTTTTGCATGAAGTAGTGTTTCCTAAATGGCCTGGCTCTGATTTTAAGGTTATGTCTTCCTGTCCTAGATATCCCCACTAGCAGAAACATGTTCTCTATTTCTACCCTATCAATTCCTTTCAAAATCATAAAAACCTCAATCCAATACCTTGTAACCTTCTATATTTCAGGGAATACAAGCCAATTTATGTAATCTCTCCTCATAATCTAACCCTTGGGGCCTTGTAGCATTCTGGTAAAACTGCACAGCACTACTTCCAAGGCCAATATATCCTTTCTGAGGCACGATGCCCAGAACTGTACACAGTACTCCAGATGTGGTCTAAACAGGGCTTTGTTTTACTGTAGCAAAACTTCCTCCCATTTATATTCCAGCCCTCTAGTTATAAAGGCTAACATTCCATTAGCCGTTTTGATTTTTTTTGTACTTGAATATGACGTTTTAGTGATCTTCATATGTAAGATGCTTAATTCTCAGAAATATTCGTGCCTGGCAGGAATCAGACAATTACTCCAATTCTGTGAAGCATTCATCAATTTTTTTTGGAAGATTTGCAAAGAAATCCTATCAAAAGAACTCAACTGAACAATTTACACAGCAGATGAGTCAGCATCTGTAAAGAGAAAAGATCGTTTTGCATGTATAACTAAAGGGCTGCACACCTGAAATTTTAACTCTCCACAGATGTTGGTTGACCTACTGAGTATTTCCAGCATTTTCTGTTTTTATTTCAGATTTCCAATATTTGCAGTTTTTTTCTCTCTTATTTCAACTGATGAGTTTGTCTGTGCTATTTGGGCTGACTGCGACAACTCACCGTTACTTCTTGCTTCTGTAAATTGCTATCTGCGAACAAACCTGTTTGGTAGCTTATGCAAATGTTTGGCTCACTGATATTAATCAACTGCTGAGGTGACGGGGGTGGATTGTAGAAATCCAGAGACAATAAATGAAATTTGTGTTTGCCTGGGGCATGGTATCCCAGTTATTTTCTGTACAAAGTCACTCCTCAGTTTATTGGATTAGTTTGTATTGGACATGAGTAAAAGCCCGACTCATAATAGTTGAGGGCATCTTTCTAGCCAGATAGTTTTGTCCTTACGTTTGGGTATTTCTGGGCCTGCTTTGGTCTTTTCTGAGGAGCCTATAAATTGCAGACTTTGTTGGTGTCATGTATCCTCCATGGCTACTGTTGGTACTATCACAAGGTGTGCCACCAGAGGGCACAGCAGTGGGAGACTCATAGGTAACCTGTACAGGTGTGCCTGGCCTAGTATAAAAGGCAGGCCACCAGATATGATGCTCACTCTGGAGTTAACTATTAAAGGACTAAGGTCACTACAATTCAAGTACAAAACACTGCCTCGTGGAGTCATTACTAGAGCATCTAAGGACACAACAGTTGGGGGAGTATCTAGGAAGTCCTGCTCTCTACACCCAGCCAAGGGATGTTGAGGAAAACCAGTCCAATTCTCCAGAGCTGGCCTGCTCAGTATCGATGCAAACACAATGTGTCACTAAAGACCATAAGGGGTGATATTAATTCACCGCGCCCGTCAGGAATGGGGAGATAATGTCCCTAAAATCGGAGTGCTGCACTTACTTCCTCATTCTTCCTCTGATCCCACCCACTCCCATTTTGACTGGGGCCTCCACGAGGGTGGCTCCAATACCCACCTGATGCAGGCAGAATCCTTATCAAGGGTCCTATGATGACAATAGGGCCCCAGCACCATTTAACTCCTCCTAGTGAAAGTAACACATAGTATTGGACCTGCCCAATATTACTGGGTGGTACAGGCATGGAATGGCAATTGGAAGAAGTATTTAGAGGGCCACTCACCTGCAAGCACTCAGTTCACCGATATCTCTGTGCAATTGACCTAGCTGGATTTCTTCAAGAATCTTTGCATTGGAATTTAATGTATTTCACTATTATTGTGCTTCTTCCCTATCAAGAAGTACAGGGCTCTAGCGTGGTTGGAGCCAGAGGAGCAGCAGCAACAGCGGGTCTGGATGGAGATTGACCCTTCCCTCGACCTGGTTCTCTCTTGGCTAGTGTGAGCCAGAAAGAGAGGGAGATAGTTATTGAGTCGTGGTTGAAATGGGTTGTGCAGGTATCTGAGTCAGCTTTATACAGTGCACATGCTGAGAGGGAGAAGCAGCAAGTTGCAAGCGGGATGGGGAGGCGGTCCACTGGGAAATAAGAAAGCATGGGAAGGGTGAAGTGAGTGTTGGTTCTTCGACAGAGTGAACTGCTTTGCAGTTGCTACCAGGTAAAAGCAGAACGCTATTAGTGCCTATACAAGGGCAGCGGCAACAGGTGAATGCATGACTGGAATGAGAAGAAGAGTTGGTGCAGTGTCCCCTTGTGATTGGAGGAGAAATGTGTGGTGTGGGAGGCAGTGCTGGAGGGGTAGAAGTCCAGTAGACAGGTTTAATGCAGAAGAATAGAGATAGGAAGACCACATGCTCACCCTTGCCATCTGGGTAAGGTTGTTGAAGTGCTTCCATCACTGAACCCACATCCTGCAGCTGATGGTGTTTGAGTTATTTGGGAAAGTTCCTGCAATCTGAGGGGAATGGGACCTGCTTGCGTGCTCAGCTGCTCTGCTGCACCTCCACCCCTGTATCAGAGGAGCTAGGTGCTCTTGCCTGAGAGATAGAATCACAGAATGGTTACAGCACGGAAGGGGTCCATTTGGCCCATCGATCCCGTGCCGCCTCTCAGCTAGTCCCACTCCCCCCCCCCTTTCCCTGTAGCCCTGCAATTTTTTTCCTTCAGCTACTTATCCAACTCCCTTTTGAAAGATAAGATTGAGTCTGGCTCCACCACCCTTTCAGGCAGTGCATTCCAGATCCCAACCACTCGCTGCATCAAAAGGTTTTTTCCACATTGCCTTTGTTTCTTTTGCCAATCACCTTAAATCTGAGTCCTCTGGTTCTCGACCATCCTGTCAATGGGAACAGTTTCCCTCTATCTACTCTGTCCAGAACACCTCGATCAAATCTCCTCTCAATCTTCTCTGCTCCAAGGAGAACAACCCCAGCTTCTCCAGTCTATCAACGTAACTGAAATCCCTCATTCCTGGAATCATTCTCGGAAATCTTTTCTGCACCATCTCCAAGGCCTTCACATCCTTCCTAAAATGTGGTGCCCAAAATTGGACACAGTACTCCAGTTGGGGCCGAAAAAACATTTTATACAGGTTCATCATAATCTCCATACTTTTGTACTCTATACCTCTATTTATGAAGCCCAGGATCCTGTAAGCCTTTTTAACCGCCTTCTCAACCTGCCCTGCCACCCTCAATGATTTGTGCACACATATCCCCAGGTCTCTCTGTTCGTGCACCCCCTTTAGGATTGTACCATTAAGGATTGTACCATTCTCTTCATTCTTTGTACCAACATTTATCACTTCACATTTTCCTGCGTTAAATTTCATCTGCCACGTGTCCACCCATTTCACCAGCCTGTCTATGTCTTCCTGAAGTCTATCACTATCTTCCTCACTGTTCCCTATACTTCCAAGTTTTGTGTCATCTGCAAATTTTGAAATTGTGTCCTGTACACCCACGACCAAGACATTAATATATATCAAGAAAAGCAGTGGTCCTAGAACCGACCCCTGGGGAACACCACTGTATACCTTCCTCCAGTCCGAAAAACAGCCGTTCACCATTACTCTGTTTCCTATCACTTAGCCAATTTTGGATCCATGCTGCCACTGCCTATTTTATTCCATGTGCTTCAACTTTGCTGGCAAGCCTATTATGTGGCACTTTATGAAACGCCTTTTGGAAATTCATGTACACGACATCAACCGAATTACTCACATCAACCCTCTCTGTTTCCTCATCAAAAAACTTGATCAAGTTGGTTAAACACGATTTGCCTTTAACAAATCCGTGCTGTCTTTCCTTAATTAATCCACACCTATCCAAGTGACTGTTAATTTTGTCCCTGATCACTGTTTCTAAAAGCTTCCCCACTACCAAGGTTAAACTGACTGGCCCGAAGTTGCTGGGATTATCTTTACACTGTTTTTTGAACAATGATATAACATTTTCAATTCTCCAGTCCTTTGGCATCACCCCCGTATCAAAGGAGGATTGGAATATTATGGCCAGTACCTCCGCGATTTCTCTATTCTTTTAGCATCCCATGTGCAATCCATCCACTCACGGTGATTTATTGACTTTAAAGGCAGCCAGCCTTTTTAATACCACTTCTTTATAAATTTTTATCCTATCAAGTGTCTCTGCAATCTCCTCCTTCACTATGTCTATGGCAGCATCTCCTTCCTTGGTGAAGACGGATGCAAATTACTCGTTTAGTACCTCAGCCATACTCTCTGCCACCAAGCATAGGTCTCCCTTTTTTGTCCCTAATCAGCCCCACCCCTCCTCTTACTATCCTTTTACTATTTATGTGCCTATCGAATACTTTTGGAATACCTTTTATGTTGGCTGCCATTCTATTCTCATACCCTCTCTTTGCCCCTCTTATTTGTTTTTTCACTGCTCCTCTGACCTTTCTATATATAGCCTGATTCTCAGATATATTTGCAACCTGACATCTGTCATATGTGCTCTTTTTCTGCTTCATCATATTCTCTATCTGTTTCGGCATCCAGGGAGCCCTGACTTTAGTTGTCCTGCCTTTCCCCCTTGTGGGATTGTATCTCAACTATACCTGAACTATTTCCTCTTTAAAGGCAGCCCTTTGTTCTATTACATGTTGATGAATCCTCCTGGTTCCAGCATTGAGTTAAACTGAGTAGAATCACACCTTGCTTTAAGAGGTACAATTACTCTTTAAATAGGTGGCGGGTCTACAAATGGGCTGGTTACGCCCGTCATCTCTGGAAAGATGTGGGCAGCCACCCCAATGAGGCCCACCAATCAAAATGGTGCAGGCCTCAGACAAATGGCATTGGACAGCTAGATCGCCTGATGTTCAAACCAGCTCTCATTTGTCCGAATAAGGCAAGAGGGAATTCCCAAGCCAGCCCTTGTGAGGGGCTATAGCCACTGCTGCATACATTTGTCCTGTCCCCTATTGAGCCATTCTGGATAACAATTAGAAAGGCCAAAGATAGTTTGCTGGGCCTCATAGACTCTACAGATCGAACTCATTGCCTGTTAGGCTTACCTACCAGGGAATTAATCTGCCCAGCAATATATAGGCTGGTGCAACTGATGGCGTTGAGCTGCAAACTAACAACTTAGTCCTAATGCTTTGCTAAGAGCAATGCCTCATCCATAAAAGACTCACCATGTGATCTGAAAGACCTGATGTGCCCTGGTCAAACCCCAGGGATCATTCCCACATTCCCTGAACCCACCAAGCACCATGTGGTTCTAATATGTACTGTTTATCAATTACCATGATGCACTAATAATCCCTTTGTAATCATCATGTGACAAACTTTATAGCGACTTTGTAAACTACTTTGTATGAACTTAGAACACAGAAACTTTGAGTGCCTTTAAGATGAGTGTCGGAATACTAAAATATTCCAAATGTGACCATTTTGTTCCATTTACTTTTTTTCTATTGAATAGATCAGTCAGTTCTGAATGAAAAAGTCATACTGTGTCAAAATTATATAATTTTATCAAGCTAATAGACTCCAGTTAGTTTATTGCAATGAGCTACCCTTATTTGAAATGAATCCTGCACATCCATATCTTGTTTGTAACGTTGTTTCTTTTACTATTTTCAGCATTAAAAATTTCCACTTTGATGAAAATTATATTAATCTGCCATTTCACTTCGCAGCATGTTACCTCATTCCAAATCATTTTATTTACAGGAAATGTGAACAATCACTTTGCTTTTGACCCTATCCGTGGATCTAATACTCCGAAGCTGATAATCAAAGCTCCATTTGACTTTGAGCGAAAAGCCGACTTTCAGCAGCGGTATCATCTCATAGTCAACATCATTGATGACAATATTAAGAACGTTAAGCCAAGGACAGGAACTGTAGTGATTGACATTACTGTGGTTCAGACAAGAACAACCACTCCAACAACAACATCCTTTTATGTGAGCGTTTTATTTAATAATACAGCATATTATCAGTTAATCTTCCAAATGATACCACAAAGCATTACAATAATAGCAGACAATTAAACATGACAGAAATAAATTAGTTGGGGAACAGTCAGACTTTTATCTAACTTTTGTTGCACTTGTTTAACTGCTAGTTCAAATGTGAATTAAAATGTTTCGTGAATAACTTCCTTAACTGCCTGTTGTAGTATGGAGTCACACAGACGAGGAATATCCCAGGTTCAATTCACGGGATCTGTGCTGAGTTAGTTAGTCTCAGTTGAGCATAGCAGTTGGGGTGATACTACTGACCTCATACCTCTCAGCAAGGAAGGGGAAAGATCGGTCGGAGATCCCACTGACGCGATTCGATCCTCCGCTTGGGAGTGATGTCGGAGAAGTGGAGAGGGTGGAAGTCCTGCCCGCTGCAAGGATGTATCCTTAACTCCCGGAGAGTTTCCAGGATCAGGGTCATTTGAGTAATTTCCATGGGCTCTCCAGCCAGTGCCAAGAAGTGCATTTGGAGGCAGGGGTCAGGTGGGGTGGTGGGATAGAGCTTGGCAACATCATCATCATCATAGGCAGCCCCTCAGAGTCGAGCAAGACTTGCTTCCACTCCTAAATGAGCTCTTTGGTGGCTGAACAGTCCAACACGAGAGCCACAGACTCTGTCACGGGTGGGACAGACATTCGTCGGGGGAAGGGGGGAGTGGCACTGATTTACCACATGCTCCTTCCGCTGCCTGCACCTGACCTCTTCATGCTCGCAGCGTTGAGATTCGAAGAGCTCAGCGCCCTCCCAGATGCACTTTCTCCACCTCGGGCGGTCTTTGGCCAAGGACTCCCAGGTGTCAGTGGTGATTGTTGCATTTCACCAGGGAGGGTTGGCAACAGCAGGCCTCAGGGCCCACCTGCAACATAGAGTGGGCAGTGTCCTTTGTGTTGCCAGTTCAAAAAAAAGTTTTCAATAATTACAAAAAAGGCACCTATAAAGTTGCGCGTTCAAGGCTCCATCCCTGGATCGCCTCCAACCTCCACTCCACCCCACCCCACCTTCCAGCGGCTCTGCATGGGAGCCGTCCTCCTCAACTGGTGAGCTACAGCAGGGTGCCCATTCGACTCAGGCCTCGAGCTGTCACAGATTAGCATGGAGCAGAGTCCCTCCTCCAACCCTGCGCTCGTTATGGATGCAAAATGAATTTCTCCCCCTAGTCGTTTTAACTTACGTAGTGACCTACACTACAGTATTGGTCCTTCACCTAGTTCTGAGTAAAAGAGGCAGAAGCTCGCAATTAAATTGCACATTCATGAATTCATTTTATCTCATAACAAACTCATGGCATTGAATTTCCTGTCTCATTTAAACAGAAGAGAAAAGGATTGACCATCATTAACACTGCCGTGAATACTTACAATCGAGCTGACTGGTATGTCCCCTTTATTGCTACGCTGCTGGCAATCCTATTGGCCTTCCTCTTTGCCCTGGCACTTTACCTTATCTTGAAGTACACTAAATGCGCAGAAAGCTGCCAGAAGGCATGTACCAAAAAGCCGAAACCACCACCACCAAAAAAGTAAGTCCATAATTAAATATGGTGACGTAATTGTAGGTTTGAGATATCGGCCCAGAAATCCCGGTCGGCTGCTTCCCGCGGGCAATCGAGGGTAAAAGTTAAAAAAGATGTGCACCTACCTGTTCCTGCTGCACCCACACGAGTTCCCGGTCTTGAGGCCTCCACTGACTACACGTTGCAGCACGTGCATATCAGGACGTGCGCAGGGCTGGAGCTGCAGTCACGTGGCTCTGGGTAGCCAATCAAGGTAAAGTATGTTCTCATTCATAATAATGCGAGCTCCGTAAGTTGGAGTTCCCATTATGATGAATGAGAACCCCTCCCCAAACACACAAAACTCTAATAAAAACTAGAAAAAATACACCACATATTTTTATTAATTTAAATTAAAGTTATTTATGTATTATTAAAAAAATATAGTTCCGATTTTTAAAAAAGTTTTTAAAATTATGGTTTAAAATAAACTTATCATAGTGGGGAGGGTTTTTAACATAATTTGTTTTTAAGATTTTATTTTATAATGTTTTTGTGTATTTTAAAACTCTTATGCCTATAAAAGTAGGCTATGCGCAGAGATTTTTTTACAAAAGTACCTGGTGGGAGGCCTTCTCTTCCTGCGCTTCAGAGCAAGCCCCAGTCCTCGAGGTTCGCATGAAGAAGGTGGAGTCACGTGTGACTGGACAACCAATCACGGTACAGTATTCTGATTGATAGTAAGGAGAACTCCATTTCTCCGAGTTCTTATTACTCTCAAAGAGAGAAAAAAAAACACATTAAACACAACATAAAAAAATAAAAAAATCACTTCACATAATTAAAATTAATTATAATTAAAGTTAATTAAATGTTTTAGAAAAAAAATATTTTTTGGATTTTTTTTTAAGTGTTTTAACAGGATTTAAAATAAATTTACCTTAGTGGACAGGGTTTTTAACATAAAAATGTGTATTTAAATATTATTTTTATAGTTTTAAAACTCTTACGCTGGTAAAAGTAGGCTACTTTTATCAGGCGCAAGAGTTTTAAGGACATTCGCTGGGCAAGAGTTAGGCAAATAGCACAATCTCGCCCGCGCGAATGTCCTGGCTGTGGGGATGTGGAGGATCTATCAAGCCAAAACTTGACTGATCGGAAAAGCCGTTTTTTGGCGTATGCACATTGCGCGCCGAAAACCGGTTTGGCGGAGCCTCGCGGGTCCGTACGTATTCCATACGGACACGGCGAGGCCGGAATTTTAGCCCCATTAAATTTATTTTGTTTTTCGTCGCCATCAATAATCAATTTTAACTGAAATGTTCTATAGTTAACTTGCTAGAAATCTATAAAAATAGGAGAAAAGAATGTTGATGTTTTGTGATATTTCCCTTTTAATTAACGTTCTGTTGTCTTCCTACTTTTGTAGAGTGAAGATTTACCTACCAGGTGGGTATGATTGTCTCTTTGATTAAAATGAATTCCCAAAATCAAAATACAAACAACCCTACTTTATGATGCAAAATGATTTTTGATAAACTTATTTTCTTTTTAAAAACAGAACCTAAGAAAGAAAAAGTAGAAGTTGTAACGGTAAGTGTTAATTTTACCAGCAGGGCAGAATGTTGCCCTTTTGTATAAAAGTGTTGATTTTACATAATCGTTCAGTTAGCAGGAAGCCTGGCCTGTGAGGAACCCAGATCCAGGAATCGGATGTATGCTCCCCACGAACTTTCTCCATTAAACATAATGATGAGGGAGCATGCCTGTGATTGCCTGATATGTGTTCCAGGTGGGTAAGGGTCCCTGCTGGAAGCGTAATTTCATACTCCTAAGGTTCACGAGGTTGATTCCTGAGATGAGGGGGTTTGGCTTATGAAGAAAGGTTGAGCAGGTTGGGCCTATACTCATTGGAGTTTAGAAGAATGAGAGGTGATCTTATTGAAACATACAAGATACTGAGGGGGCTCGACAAGGTAAATGCAGAGAGGATGTTTCCACTCGTGGGGGAATCTAGAACTAGGGTACATAGTTTCAGAATAAGGGGTTGCCCATTTAGAACTGAGATGAGGAGAAATTTCTTCTCTCAGAGGGTTGTAAATCTGTGGAATTCTCTGCCCCAGAGAGCTGTGGAGGCTGTGTCAGTGAATATATTTAAGGTGGAGACAGACAGATTTTTGAACGATAATGGAGTAAAGGGTTATGGGGAGCGGGCAGAGAAGTGGAGCTGAGTCCATGATCAGATCAGCCAAATGGCTTACTCCTGTTCCTATTTCTTATGTTTTTATGTTCTAATATTGTAATGGGCAGTAACTACTGCAGTAAAAAGTCCTGCAAAACACCATATCCAGTTCACATATGTAATGGAAAGCTGGACATGGAGGCACAGAGAGATATTCCTTCTATGTCCTTTCATCTCAGGAGACTGGGGGCGGCTGAAATTCACCCTCCTGAAGATGCCCCTTACCGCCGGAAAGCAGCGGTCACGTGGTGGTGTCGAATGGCCACCGCTCGCGAAATTCTCCCGGGTGCTTTTTATGGCAGTCCCCATTTCTGCTCCGCTGATTCCAACACCTCAAGTGCGTCATCAAAGCACGCACCACCGATCTCCCGCACCTCAACCTAAATTCAGGGGAAAAATTCTTTGGTCCGCCGAGCGGTGCCCCTGACAGATTTTTCTGTCGGTGCACTGTGTTGGCTGTGTGTGTGACATGGCTGTGCATCAGCCATTCAAGGGGAGGGCGCACTGCCGCGGCCGCCATTTTATTATTTTTGTTGGCTGACTGCCGGGTCGCCCCGACAGTTATGCTCCCGGGTTCGGCCGGGCCACCAACAGGCAGCCTGGCACTCCCTCTTGGGTGCCAGGCTGCTGGCCCGGCTCAAACCCTCCCTGGTGGCCCAGTGGACTGAACTAAAATAATCGCAGAGTTCGCAGCGTCCCTCCCCTTTAAGTGAAGGGGAGAGACGTGTTGACGCACACGCGTCATGACATCATCAGCGCTGTGCTGATGACTGACAGTGGCGGAGACTCTGTCCCGCCCCCTCTTCCACCCCTCTCGTGTGCTCATCACCGCACTACCACTACCCCCATTATGACCGACTTCCGGTCTGCTCAAATAAAAATGATAAAGAGCTGAATTTCACGCAGGAGGCCATCTCACCCACCACGGTGGTGAAAACACATCAAAAGCGGAAGGTGCGACCCGTTTCGGCGGATCTGAATTTCTACCCCTGGGTTTGTGTCCAGCCAGTCTACTTGTGAAATGACTCCTCAAAATTACCAATCAGCACTCAATCAGCAATCTCGCTCAGAAAGGCCACAAGAGTGGCTAGTGGGGGATGATGTCACACTGGTGCAGTAGATACCATTCAGAGGTTGGCATTAAGGCACATTGTTCGGGCAAATTAAAGGGATCTTTACTTTGCATCTAGCAATGTTGATCTGGGAGTACTTGAGACTGATGCAGGGTGCCCAAAGTGCAAAGTGTTTCACTTACAAACACAGACATCCCTCATCTTGATTAGAACCAAAATAAAATGATAAAAATCTCTCGCTTGCAATGGGTGATTTTCTAATATTGTAGATAACTAATCACATCTGTTGTTATAGTGTTAAAGCAAAAATGCAAAGTCTGCATCTCACATACTTGTGTTGCTACAGGTTTAATATTTGGTGCAGGGTGATTCTTCCCAGCAACTAAAACATTCCCAGCAGCCATCATGGTGGTGTTTGTTCCAGTTAGACTGCTTGGTTGACACTGACGCAGCAGTTAAATCTTGCACATTGCACAAATAATAAATAATTTCTCAGCAATTAGCACTGGGTGTTGCCTGGAAGAGTTGGCCTCATGGTGCTAAAATGTGGAAATGACTTTTTAAACTACTGTCTTTACATTCTTAATGTAGAAAAGAGATCGTTATCTTGTCAACTCTGTTCTAACATTAGAAATTCCTCCAGCAGCTGGAAGCTGGTGATCACAACTCTCTGAATATGTTTTAACAGCAGTTTGAAAGGGACTGCATAATAAAAGCAAGTACATGTTACCAACATTTTAATCTGACTATATCCAATCAATTTGACTTATATGTAATTGTCCATTCCTCACAGGAAATAACTAAATATGATACGGTTTTCAATGGAGTAGCAGTCGATCCAGGTAATGTATATTTTTTCAAGTGGAGAGAGACAAGTCACATTAGGTTAAAAGTTCTGCAGAGCCTCACAGTTAATTTCACGACTCCCAAGTTTGAATCTTACCTTTCCAGCGTATCCTAGGGTGAATTTCTATGTGCAACATCTGGGGAAAGGGAGGCAAACTGACTTAGGGATATGGTCCTTTCCCACGTTACTCAAGTGTACTTCGTGGCTGGTCAGAGAAGCCGTGGCTTTTACAACGTTCATGGATATATCCGTGGATTGTCTTTCACTCTGGACTGATGAGCAGAGAATAGATATGGGACAGGACAGGACAATAATTGGAGAGGAGAGACTTTTTACAGTGAGGATAAGTAATAGTTACTTTTCAACAAGTCCCCTAAAGTGGCACCCTATAAGCGTAATTCTTAATCTATTCTGTATGTGGGACCTCCAGGGAATATTGACATGTTCCAAAATATGCCTGCATATGTTGACGTACTCTCCTATCTCAGCTACTAGAAGGGTGCCATAATTGCAGAAAACATGTTTCATTAACATATAGCAGCTGAAACAACATGCTAATATATCATTAAGATCTAACCACCACACACATTTAGATCTTAACCATCACTCTCATTTTCTCTCAGACCTCCTCTTTAAAAGTTGAGGTTGCCTTTAGGAAATGTCAAGAGTTACTGAATTTCCCCCCCCCCCCCTCCACCCCATGCCAAATTACTGCCAATGAGGAGCTAGATTTGTGCTGGTAGCTGGTTTGCAAATTTAAATGAGGCCCGACTTCCAGTGTAATTGGGCAAGTACTGTGATTGTTGCACCCACTGCCCACTTGATATACACGCCAAACCAAAATCAAGGGCCTACATTTCAAAAGTAATTCATGAGGTGTAGTGTGCTTTGTAATGTTTTGAGGATGTGAAAGTTGCTACATTAATGCAAATTATTTATTTTATTTTAACTTGGTACCACAATGTGCATCAGCCATGTTTGACATTAGAAACATTTTTCAATGGCAGAGCTAAATTTCAACTTCAAGTATTATGGGGTCGAAATTCAGTTGCAAACACCTGCTGATAATGCCGGTGTGGTGTGGACTCGTGCTCGCTGCTGTTCACGCCTGACGCGAAATTCGGTGGTCATTTTTTAAGGACGTTAAAACGTAATGTGCCGCCAGCTAAAGCCATGGAAGTCATGATGTCAGTATGTGTGCAACACCTCCTTGGCGCTCTTCTCGCCACATTGACTTTTGCCGCCTCAGTTAACGGCTGGCATCGGATTGCACAAGGCGCAGAAACGAATCGGGGGCTTTATTTAAAGGGGGCTCAGAGGTCTCGGTCAGTGCTGCGTTTGATGCACGCACAAGAGAGTAGGGTGTTGGCGTCGTACTGCTGTTGACTCATCAGATTCAGTACTAGTTTTCTCGGACACATTGGGTTCCAACTCGGGAAAATTTGAAAGTTACATTTCGCTGTGACCTGTGCCAAGTGATGGGGGCAATGATCGCACACCGCGTCGTCCTGCGGTGCCGACATGAAAGGCGCCGGCTGCAGAGACAGCTTACGGCAAATGTGGATCCTCCCCAGAGGAGATATCTCAGATGGCAGGGCAGGAGGCCATACAGACGCAGGGTTTACTGCGCGCATTACTCTTATCTTGAGATGTCCGGGGAGCAGTGCTTCAGAAGGCTGAGGTTCCGCAAGGAGGTGGTGACGGAGCTTTGCAACCTTCTGCAGACATACCTGGCAGCTGACATCAGCACCAGGACCTCGCTGTCAGTGGCAGTGGCAGTGACAGTAGCACTCAACTTCTATGTTACCGGCTCCTTCCAGTCTCCTGTAGGTGAAACTAGAAACATAGAAAATAGGTGCAGGAGTAGGCCATTCGACCCTTCGAGCCTGTACCACCATTCAATAAGATCATGGCTGATCTTTCACCTCAGTACCCCATTGCTACTTTCTCTCCTTACCCCTTGATCCCTTTAGCCGTAAGGGCCACATCTAACTCCCTTTTGAATATATCTAACAAACTGGCCTCAACAACTTTCTGTGGCAGAGAATTCCACAGGTTCACAATTCTCTGAGTGAAGAAGTTTCTCCTCATCTCAGTCCTAAATGGCTTACCCCTTATCCTTAGCCTGTGACCCCTGGTTCTGGACTTCCCCAACATCGGGAACATTTTTCCTGCATCTAACCTGTCCAGTCCCATCAGAATTTTATATGTTTCTATGAGATCCCCTTTCATTCTTCTAAATTTCAGTGAATATAAGCCTAGTCGATCCAGTCTTTCTTCATATGTCAGTCCTGCCATCCCGGGAATTAGTCTAGTGAACCTTCGCTGCACTCCCTCAAAAGCAAGAATGTCCTTCCTCAGATTAGGAGATCAAAACTGCACACAATATTCAAGGTGTGGTCTCACCAAGACCCTGTACAACTGAAGTAAGACCTCCCTGCTCCTATACTCAAATCCCCTCGCTATGAAGGCCAGCATGCCATTTGCATTCTTTACTGCCTGCTGTACCTTCAATGACTGATGTACCATGACACCCAGGTCTCATTGCACCTCCCCTTTTCCTAATCTGCCACCATTCAGATAATATTCTGCCTTTCTGTTTTTGCCACCAAAGTGGATAACCTCACACTTACCCAGATTATACTGCATCTGCCATGCATTTGCCCACTCACCGAACCTGTCCAAGTCCCCCTGCAGCCTCCTAGCATCCTTCTCGCAGCTTACATTGCCACCCAGCTTAGTGTCATCTGTAAACTTGGAGATATTACATTTAATTCCTTCGTCTAAATCATTAATGTATATTGTAAATAGCTGGGGTCCCAGCACTGAACCCTGCAGCACCCCACTAGTCACTGACTGCCATTCTGAAAAGGACCTGTTATTTCCCACTCTTTGCTTCCTGTCTGCTAACCAGTTCTCTATCCATGTCAATACATTACCTCCAATGCCATGTGCCTTAATTTTGCACACTAATCTCCTGCGTGGGACCTTGTCAAAAGCCTTTTGAAAGTCCAAATGCACCACATCCACTGGTTCTCCCTTATCCAATCTACTAGTTACATCCTCAAAAAACTCTAAAAGATTTGTCAAGCATGATTTTCCTTTCATAAATCCATGCTGACTTAGACCGATCCTGTCACTGCTTTCCAAATGCGCTGCTATTACATCTTTAATAATTGATTCCAGCATTTTCCCCACTACCGATGTCAGGCTAACCGGTCTATAAATCACTGTTTTCTCTCTCCCTCCTTTTTTAAAAAGTGGGGTTACATTAGCTACCCTCCAATCCATAGGAACTGAACCAGAGTCCATGGAATGTTGGAAAATGACCACCAATGCATCTACTATTTCTAGGGCCACTTCCTTCAATACTCTGCGATGCAGACTATCAGGCCCTGGGGATTTATTGGCCTTCAGTCCCTTCAATTTCCTTAACACCATTTCCTCACTAATAAGGATTTCCCTCAATTCCCCCTTCTCGCTCGACCCTCGGTCTCCTAGTATTTTCGGGAGGTTATTCGTGTCTTCCTTAGTGAAGATAGAACCAAAGTAGTTGTTCAATTGGTCTGCCATTTCCTTGTTCCCCATTATGATATATGCAACATCTCGCAGTTTGCAGTACATTGCTGCATTCCCCAGGTGACTGACACTTTCTACAGCAAACGAATGGATTGCATCAAGTTCACCATATCCAGGGAAGACCAGGATGAGCACACCCAGGGCTTTGCCAGGAGAGTGGGCTTCCCCAGGGTTTAGCGAGCCATTGATTGTATGCATCTGGCATTGAGGGCCCGTCCCTACAATGGAGAGGTCTTTTGGAATCGCAAGGGATTCCACTCCTGCAATGTACAGCTGGTCTGCGATCACAGGGAGATGATCCTCGCTGTCAATGCCCGATATCCTGCCAGCTGTCACGGTGCCTACATCCTGCAGGAGAGCACTGTGCCACAGCTCTTCAAGCCACCGCATGAAGGCCGTAGCTGGCTCCTGGGCAACAAAGGATATGGTGTGGCACCCTGGCTGATGACACCCCTCCACAATCCCACCACCCCTGCCAAGCAGCGCTACAACACCAGCCATACCACAGCCCGGGCGATTATTGAGCAAACTATCGGGGTTCTGAAGCAGCATTTGCGCAGCCTTGACCGTTCTGGAGAGGCATTTCAGTACACACCTGATAGTGTCTCCATGTTTACCATTGTCTGCTGCATGCTGCATAACCTGACTATTATGAGGAGCCAGCCATTGCCACCATGGATGGATGATCCACCTCAGGAGGACGACGGCGATGATTAAAAAGTAGAACCTCAAAAGTAGTAATCTCGGGATTGCTACCAGTGCCACGTGCTAGTCAGAGTAGGAATCGCAGGTACCAGAGGGTTGGAAAGCAGCTAATGTAACGCCTCTGTTTAAAAAAGGGGGCAGACAAAAGGCAGGTAACTATAGGCCGGTTAGTTTAATATCTGTAGTGGGGAAAATGCTTGAAACTATCATTAAGGAAGAAATAGCGGGGCATCTAGATAGAAATAGTGCAATTAAGCAGACGCAACATGGATTCATGAAGGGGAAATCATGTTTAACTAATTTACTGGAATTCTTTGAGGATATAATGAGCATGGTGGATAGAGGTGTACTGATGGATGTGGTGTATTTAGATTTCCAAAAGGCATTCGATAAGGTGCCACACAAAAGATTACTGCAGAAGATAGCGGTACGCGGAGTCAGAGGAAATGTATTAGCATGGATAGAGAATTGGTTGGCGATCAGAAAGCAGAGAGTCGGGATAAATGGGTCCTTTTCGGGTTGGAAATCGGTGGTTAGTGGTGTGCCACAGGGATCGATGCTGGGACCACAACTGTTTATAATATACATAGAAGACCTGGAAGAGGGGACAGAGTGTAGTGTAACAAAATTTGCAGATGACACTAAGATTAGTGGGAAAGCGAGTTGTGTAGAGGACACAGAGAGGCTGCAAAGAGATTTGGATAGGTTAAGCGAATGGACTAAGGTTTGGCAGATGGAATACAATGTCGGAAAGTGTGAGGTCATCCACCTTGGGAGAAAAAAACAGTAAAAGGGAATATTATTTGAATGGGGAGAAATTACAACATGCTGCGGTGCAGAGGGACCTGGGGGTCCTTGTGCATGAATCCCAAAAAGTTAGTTTGCAGGTGCAGCAGGTAGTCAGGAAGGCGAATGGAATGTTGGCCTTCATTGTGAGAGGGATGGAGTACAAAAGCAGGGAGGTCCTGCTGCAACTGTATAGGGTATTGGTAAGGCCGCACCTGGAGTACTGCGTGCAGTTTTGGTCACCTTACATAAGGAAGGATATACTGGCTTTGGAGGGGGTACAGACACGATTCATTAGGCTGATTCCGGAGATGAGGGGGTTACCTTATGATGATAGATTGAGTAGACTGGGTCTTTACTCGTTGGAGTTCAGAAGGATGAGGGGTGATCTTATAGCAACATTTAAAATCATGAAAGGGATAGACAAGATAGAGGCAGAGAGGTTGTTTCCACTGGTAGGGGAGACTAGAACTAGGGGGCACAGCCTCAAAATACAGGGGAGCCAATTTAAAACCGAGTTGAGAAGGAATTTCTTCTCCCAGAGGGTTGTGAATCTGTGGAATTCTCTGCCCAAGGAAGCAGTTGAGGCTAGCTCATTGAATGTATTCAAGTCACAGATCGCTAGATTTTTAACCAATAAGGGAATTAAGGGTTACGGGGAGAGGGCAGGTAAGTGGAGCCGAGTCCACGGCCAGATCAGCCATGATCTTATTGAATGGCGGAGCAGGCTCGAGGGGCTAGATTGCCTACTCCTGTTCCTAATTCTTATGTTCTGATGTTCTTTTGAGGAGCCTCACCGATGGAGGAGGCAGCCTGACACTGCTGTGGCTGGAAGGGCTGCTCATCAGAGACTCATCGCTTATCGATTCCAGTGAATAAGTCTTGACATGTCGAATGGCCAGCCTACACACTAGACCCACTAAGGAAGACACGAATAACCTCCCGAAAATACTAGAGGACCGAGGGTCTAGCGAGAAGGGGGAACTGAGGGAAATCCTTAGGAAATGGTGTTAGGGAAATTTAAGGGACGGAAGGCCGATAAATCCCCAGGTCCTGATAGTCTGCATCCCAGAGTACTTAAGGAAGTGGCCCTAGAAATAGTAGATGCATTGGTGGTCATTTTCCAACATTCCATGGACTCTGGTTCAGTTCCTATGTGTAGCGATGTGTTGAGTTGATGCCCATGTGTGTAGCCTCTGTCTTTAATAATCATTGCATAATCATGTGAACAATCCAAACTTGCTTTATTTCAAACATAAATCATGTGTGCTGAAAACAAGCACAAGACAACTACTTCATCCCCAACACATCACATAGAAACATAGAAATATAGAAATTTACAACGCAGAAGGAGGTCATTTCGACCCGTCGTGTCCACGCCGGCCAACAAAAGCCACACGGCCCTCAGTCAGCAGTCCTGAAGGTGACATATAAACCTATGAACAATAGTGGACAGGTAAAGAGCACCCAGCCCAACCAGTCCACCCCGCACAACTGCGGCACCCCTTACACTGAAACATTCTACACTCCACCCCAACTGGAGCCATGTGATCTTCTGGGAGAGGCAAAAACCAGATAAAAACCCAGGCCAACTGGGAAAAAAAAATTCTGGTAAAATCCCTCTTCAACCCATTCAGGCAATCGAAACTAGTCCAGGAGATCACCCTGGCTGTATTCGATTCCCTGCAGTACTTACCATCGAAACTGCGCCAGCCACCAAGAGGTTATCCAGTCTAATCCCAATTACCAGCTCTAGGTCCGTAACCCTGCAGGTTACGACACTTTAAGTGCCTATCCAAGCACTTTTCAATGTGGTGAGGGTTTCTGCATCCAGGCAGGGAGTTCCAGACAACCCTCTACGTGAAGAATACCCCCCCTCAAATCCCCTCTGAACCTTCCACCAACCACCTTAAAACTATGCCCCCTCGTAATAGACCCTTCCACCAATGGAAATAGGCCCTTGCTATCCACTATATCCAGGCCCCTTAAAATTTTGTACACCTCAATGAGGTCTCCTCTCAACCTCCTCTGTTCCATTGAGAACAAACCCAGCCTATCTAATCTGCCCTCATAACTAAGATTCTCCATTCCATGAAGCATTCTAGTAAATCTCCTCTGCACCCTCTCTAGTGCAATCACGTCCTTCCTGTAATACGGTGACCAGAACTGCATGCAGTACTCCAGCTGTGGTCTAACCGAAGTATTATACAATTTAAGCATAACCTCCCTGCTCTTATATTCTATGCCTCGGCCAATAAAGGCAAGCATTCCATATGCCTTCTTAACCACCTTATCCATCTGGCCTGTTACTTTCAGGGATCTGTGGACAAGCACTCCAAGGTCCCTTTGTTCATCTACACTATTAAGTGGCCTACCGTTTAATGTGTATACCCTTTCCTTATTAGCCCTCCCAAAGTGCATTACCTCACACTTCTCCGAATTAAATTCCATTTGCCGCTGCTCTGCCCACCTGAACAGTAGGTTGAGATCCTCCTGCAGTCCACGACTTTCCTCTTCATTATCAACCACACAGCCAATTTTAGTGTCATCTGCAAACTTCTTAATCCTACTCCCTATATTCCAATCTAAATCATTGATATATATACCATAAAAAAAGGGACCCAGTACTGAGTCCTGCAATACCCCACTGGAAGCATCCTTCCAGTCACAAAAACATCCATCAACCATTACCCTTTGCTTCCTATCTCTAAGCCAATTTTGGATCCAACTTGACACTTTGCCCTGGATCCCATGGGCTTTAACCTTTGTGACCAGTCTACCATGTGGGACCTTATCAAAAGCTTTGCTAAAGTCCATATAAAGTCCGTATGCACTACCCTCATTGATCCTCTTGGTTACCTCCTCAAAAAATTCAATCAGGTTAGTCAATTTTCCTTTAACAAATCCGTGCTGACTGTCCCTAATTAATCTTTGTCTTTCCAAATGTAGATTTATCCTGCCTTTCAGGATTTTTCCCAATAATTTTTCCACCACTGAAGTTAGGCTGACAGGCCTGTAATTATTTGGCCTATCCCTTTCTCCCTTCTTAAACAAAGGTACCACATTAGCAATCCTCCAGTCCTCCGGCACCATGCCCAAATCCAAAGAGGACTAGAAAAATGATGGTCAAGGCCTCTGCTATTTCCTCTTTTACTTCGCTCAACAGCCTGGGATGCATTTCATTCGGGCCTGGGGACTTATCTACTTTCAAAATTGCTAAACCCCTTAATACCTCCTCTCTCACATACCCACAAAACCCCTTCATACATTCTCAGAGACATCCAAGTGCAATTATTAACATAAGTTCATTTTCTAACAAGGTAGCCATCCCCGGTGGCTACTAAACAATTGTTTCATCGTTCATCCATGTGCAACAATTTATATGAGCTCACATTATAATAAGCTACCCATTTCTGGTGACTATCAAACATGTGTTTGGTGGGTCATACAAGTGCTACTAGTTATAAAAGCTCATGGGACTGAAATTGCCCTTCTCCTTAAGGCCTGTTACCACCACAAATAGGCGGCCACGCTGTGGAGTGGAGTGGCCATCACCTTTTCGGCGGTGCGACTTCCCTTAAAGGGTAGGGCGCTCTGCCGCCGCCGCCATGTTCTTTTTTTGTTGGCCGTCTGCCATGTTGGCCTGAGAATTAAGCCCCCAGGTTCGGCCAGGCCGTCAACTGCCAGCCTGGCACCCCCTCTTGGGTGCCAGGCCGCTGGCCCGGCCGAAACCCTCCTTGGTGGCCCAGTGGGCCAAAGTTTTAAAATTGCAGAGGCTTTCCCCTTTAAGTGAAGGGGAGAGCCGTGGTGACGCGCCGCCATGATGATGTCATTGTGGCAGTCACTCCGCACCGCCCCTCAGATGTTGCCACTGCCACATATCCGCTCCATATGTGTTGTCACCACTCCCATTAAGAGCAACTAACGGATCCAAGGAAAAAAAAACCAACAAAGAGCGAAATGTCGCTCAAGAGGTGACCTGAACTACAGCTGCGGTAAAAACCATTGAAACAGGGTGTGTGCGCCCCATTTCGGAGGGGGGGGGAATTTCTACCCTCATATCTTAACAAGGTCAGCATATGTGGCCACCTTCCCACAGGTCTTTACTATGTCTGTGAGAGGGCTTTACCACCCCTTCCCTTCTCCCCCATCCCACGCCTACTGCTCCTCCTCAATGGGGTCTCAGGGCCTTCAGCAAGGCTGGTAGTCGGTGGCTGACTTGGAGCCGGAGCCACACCTGATGGCTTAGCAGGATGTCCCCGACCAGCTTGGGCTCTGGAAGACCCGGCTGGAAACTGCATCACCTCAGCATGGGCGGCAGCACTCTGTTGTGGATGGATTGCAAAAACGGCAACTGTGGAGTTGGAATTATGTTGTGCTGAGAAATGACATCACGTTCAATTGGCCCAATAGGCTGCTACCCCCCCGGGAAGAGCAGCATCACCATCTGCAGCAAATTGGGTGAGGTCAGATTGCTGCCCTGGTTCAGCAAGGTTTGGTCCCCGTTAAACTGATGGGGCCCCAGACAGGATGGCAAGGGTCAGTGCGTCCGTTGAATCTACTTGCCTCTGCATCAAGAGTGATTGCAACTCCAGCACAGTACAGAGCTGACTCAGAACACCACGCACTGATGACATTTGAGTAGGTAGGCCTACAATAGCATTGGCCTGGTGTTCAATGGTCACTGCAATGTCAGCCATAGTCCATGCCACCATGTCTGGGACCCCATGGTCACTGTTTGCATCCAGCATCTATTGGTATCTACCAAGGATGGGCTCGGTGCGCTGTTGAGAGGCATAAGCAATAGTTGAGGTGGACTCCTCCATCCTCACAGCAAGTGCGTAAAGAATCTGGGGCACCCTTGCTACTGCACCCAGTAGATCACTGTGCAACTGCAGGGATTGTCTCGGGACAAACTCTAGGTCGGGGTCATCGTCAGACTGCTGCTGAGCATCACTCAGGCGTGCACTCACCCTCCGGGGAGCTGGCCCCCAGGCTTCCCCTCCCCCGTGCCTTGCTGGAGGCCACTGGGTCCCAGAGCATCACCCACCTCCACCTCCCCCACCACCCCTTGGTCAGCACCGCTGCTGGCCCCACTCTCAGACAGCGCAGCCTCCTGCGTGAGGTCGAAGGAGGTGTCGTCCTTCTGCTGCTCCTCCTCCTCCTCCTCGTCATCGCCACCATCTGCGCCTGTGGAAGGCACCCGAGAAGGTCCCGGTGGATCTGGCTGATCATCTGAAAGCACAAACACAGAATGGCGGTTATCTGCAGAAATGGGGCCAGGAGCGGGAAAGGCATTCCTGAATGCCAGTCTCATGGAAATAGCTGCATGTTGATGATGTGAGGGCCAAGTGTCCTGCAGGTCGCTGCAGAGGAACTCAAACATATCGTCACTGTCCCGAGGGGTCGGCCGCACCCACTGCCATCGCATCAAATTGCAAGCCCATCAGGGCAGCTATCCGTTCCTCCAACGGAGTGAGCACTTGGAGTTCTGGCTGCCCTCCACCAGTCGCATTTGCTCCCGTCTATTGTGTGCGAACTTCGATTAGAACACTAAAGAGGAAGTCGGATAAGAGGAGACCTTTTATCGGTGAGTCCCAAGTGCCTTACATACTTTAGTACATTTTACTCTATGACAGTCTTTGCAGTTAGATGTAAGTACCATTCACGGCATGGACTTGCTGTGGCAATGCTTGAATTAGGGGGCCAGGACCTAACAGTAATGGGGAGAAAATGAAGACTGAGGAGTTAACAACATGAGGGGTGGGTCTGCAGAACCGAGTAGTAAGGTTAACACTGCATGCAGGCCCTTGCAGTGGGTGAGGCTACAAATGGGAACCCTGACTGTGGCCTCACCCACTTAGAGCATGGATTCCGAAAAACTACATTGAGCTGAGAGTGCACATCGAGGTCAGAGCATAGCATGTTGAAGTTTGAAATTAAAGATACTCACCCTCACGAGCCGCGTCAGGTCATTGCACTTTTTTCTGCTTTGCATCATTGTCCTTGGCACCGTGACACTCGCAGACACTTGCTCTGCTATTTTCCTCGGGAAGTTTGGGGTTGGGCTCTCCTCAGCACCTGCCGATGCCTCTCCAGTGTATCAAGGAGTGCATCCAGTGTGGCGTCCGCGAACCGGTGGGCACGAGCTGCTGCTGCAAGGTTTGTCGTGCTCACGGTCTGAGTGAGTGCGTAGGAAGGGAATATACCCACGAGGCTTTGAGGCGCCCAATCAACGCCTCATTCAATCCAGGTGGTGCCACTATATCTATGGCGCAGCTCCAAATGCTGCCTAGCTCCCGGATGTTGAGCCCACATTTAACGGCCCACTTAGCGCTGTATAGCGCTTCCAGGTAAGTGTGCAACGCCATTTAATGTTACTGTCCACTCTTTAGGTAGCAAAACTGAATTTCGCGTTTGGGGTCCGCGCCTGACGCCTGGCTTAAAAAATTTCTCTCATGCGGCGACATCGCCTCAAAATGGAGATGCCGAATTCCAACCGGTATAAGCCTAGACGTGAAAGATGCCGGAGGTTGTGCCATTGCCTCCCATGTTCTATGGCTGGACCTTGTTCAGGGCATAGTGCTTGTGGCATACACACTGTGGACATAGGCTTAATATGAGGTGTCTTCCTAAGATGTGACAATTTCTTACACTTCTGATTCCATTATTTATCGATCAGCCACCTCTTGCCCACTGGCTGCACGTTCAGCTTCAAATATAGTTACCGTCCTCTATTGCACCTCTTCTTGCAAAATATTCAAACTATCAGCAGCAAAGGTGCCGTTTTGCTCACGTTCCCTTGCCAACTGCTCTTCCATGCAGCTAAAGCAAGCAGCTATGTTAAAATGGTGCAGCAGCCCTTTAAGAACCGTCACTCTCATGATTCTCTGCCCCCTTGCATTCATTGCACTTACGGGAAACATGTGGGGATCAGATTCAAATTACTGTTAGAAGCTGATATCATTGAATCCAGCTAGGACAATTGTAAGAGCACAGCGATCTTGCTTCTAATGATACTGGGATTACTGAATTGGCCCTCGTGTCTCATCGGAGGCTGCCTCGAATTTTGACTTTTTGCTCATTCCTAATGCACAGTCCACGGAACCTCTGAGTATTAATTCAGATATGTTTCTACACCTGCTGTAATGCCTGAGTAATGATTTCCTCATTGAAAACCAGTCACAGGGAGGTGGTACGAGTATAACAGTGCAACAGGAGCAAGGAAATGGAAGGAAGAAAATGAGCCGAATGAGAAAAATACTGCGCCAAAAAAACCCGAGCCTGAGAAACACCCGCCTCCAAAATAAAGAGGAATTATTTCAAGGAATAAGAAAGGAATATTTTAAAAAGATGTGTATCCTCCTAGTTAATCAATATTTGCTCACTTGTAAAATCTGCACAATTCTGTTGAGCAATTTACAAATTGAATTAATATGTACATGTGGCATTTTGTTCAGTGACATTTTTAATTGGAAACAGAAATGGATCTTGAAATGTGATTAACATCACTGATGTATCATAATTTGCACCCAATGTATTGCATGAAACTTTAATCAACAGCCCACAAAAATATTTTATTATAATACTCTAAATCTATTAAAACTCCATGAAATGTAAAAGACTTCTTTGCAATTAATCACAAAATTAATACTTAAAATGCTTTTATGGAGCAATGAAAATAATGAATAAATAATTTTTTTAAATTCTTGTCATTAACTTGATTTAATTCAATTATTTACCCATTTGCAAAGCCTGTGCTTTTGTTGGATCAAGTCTTAACCGTAGAACCTGTTTCCTTTTTTTGCAAATGATCACAGTAGAGATTTGGTTTAAATGTGCTGCTTGTATTGGAGCTAAGTATTTCAAATCCCCTCAAACCAGTTCTATTAGAATGCTTTATTCCCAGATGATGTTCTGTTTTGGAGATATTCATGAATTGCCGGCAGGAACGAAAAAACACAAATATTACATAGAACTGATTCTGCAACCTAGCTCTCTCAGTGGGGAGCCTCAATCACAGGGATCACGTCATGGGGTCACAGGGGTAGAAACCGCAATGTATCTCGCTCGTTTTGGGGATCCAAAACGAGAGCCACCACGTTGAATTCAGACGTGCGATGTTACGCACCATAAAAGCGCGAGAAGTGTGCGCGACGCCATGTTGGTCCAGGTGCTTGATAGGCGTCCATGGAACAAATTCAGTCAACATTTAAACGTTATAAACCACGTCCCGCAGCTGAATCGGGGCCTTTTTGACTGACCTGTTGTGTATTTCCAACATTTTCTATTTTTTTTATTTCAGGGTTCCATGGATTTGCATCTTTTATTTTACAACCGAGAGGAGGTAGTGCTCAGCTGGAACCGATATACTTCAGCTACTAGTGTGAGACTGGCATTAAGTATTACATATATTTGTGAATAGCATGGGAGAATTTACTTATCGTTTCAGCATAATTTCAGCAGAAACGGAGTAAGTAACTTTTTTTGTCAGCAAAATGGGGCAGAAGCTGTTTCTGCCGGTTTTTCGGCCAAATCGATCCCTCAAATTCCTTTGTGCTTTTTGCAGCTTCCTGCGATTCATTTGCCAAGTCTCAGGTGACGTCATTTGCATAACTTACAATGAGGGTCAGTTGTATTACAACTCTGAGTTTCCTGGTTTTACACTCGCTCAGGGTAAGATAGACTGAGAATTATTAGATGCAGCTGAGATGTGTGGAAGTGAGGAGTTTTGCACAAAAAATCTGCAAAAGGACATAGACAGGCGAAGTGAGTGGGCAAAAATTTGGCAGATGGAGTATAATGTCGGAAAGTGTGAGGTCATGCACTTTGGCAGAAAAAAAATCAAAGAGCAAGTTATTATTTAAATGGAGAAAGATTGCAAAGTGCTGCAGTACAGCGGGACCTGGGGGTACTTGTGCATGAAACACAAAAGGATAGTATGCAGGTACAGCAAGTGATCAGGAAGGCAAATGGTATCTTGGTCTTTATTGCAAAGGGGATGGAGTATAAAAGCAGGGAAGTCTTACTTCAGCTATATAAGGTATTGGTGAGGCCACACCTGGAATACTGCGTGCAGTTTTGGTTTCCATATTTATGAAAGGATATACTTGCTTTGCAGGCAGTTCAGAGAAGGTTCACTAGGTTGATTCCGATAAGGGGGTTGATTTATGAAGAAAGGTTGAGTAGATTGGGCCTCTACTCATTGAAAAGTATAAGATTATGAGGGGGTTTGACAAGGTGGATGCAGAGAGGATGTTTCCACTGATGGGGGAGACTAGTACTAGAGGGCATGATCTTAGAATAAGGGGCCACCCATTTAAAACTGAGATGAGGAGAAATTTCTTCTCTCAGAGGATTGTAAATCTGTGGAATTCGCTGCCTCAGAGAGCTGTGGAAGCTGGGAAATTGAATAAATTTAAGACAGAAATAGACAGTTTCTGAAACGATAAGGGAATATGGGGAGCGAGCGGGGAAGTGGAGCTGAGTCCATGATCAGATCAGCCAGATCACACAAGAGATTGGTGTGCAAAATTAAAGCACATGGTATTGGGGGGTAATGTATTGACGTGGATAGAGAACTGGTTGGCAGATAGGAAGCAGAGAGTCGGGATAAACGGGTCCTTTTCAGAATGGCAGGCAGTGACTAGTGGGGTGCCGCAGGGCTCAGTGCTGGGACCCCAGCTATTTACAATATACATTAACGATTTGGATGAAGGAATTGAGTGTAGATGACACTAAGCTGGGTAGCAGTGTGAGCTGTGAGGAGGACGCTAAGAGGCTGCAGGGTGACTTGGACAGGTTAGGTGAGTGGGCAAATGCATGGCAGATGCAGTATAATGTGGATAAATGTGAGGTTATCCATTTTAGTGGCAAAAACATGAAGGCAGAATATTATCTGAATAGTGGCAGATTAGGAAAAGAGGAAGATGCAACGAGACCTGGGTGTCATGGTACATTAGTCATTGAAGGTTGGCATGCAGGTACAGCAGTGGTGAAGCATGTTAGCCTTCATAGCTAGAGGATTTGAGTATAGGAGCAGGGAGGTCTTACTGCAGTTGTACAGGGCCTTAGTGAGGCTTCACCTGGAATATTGTGTTCAGTTTTGGTCTCCTAATCTGAGGAAGGACGTTCTTCCTATTGAGGGAGTGCAGCGAAGGTTCACCGGACTGATTCCCGGGATGGCAGGACTGACATATGAGGAGAGACTGGATACACTGGGCCAGTATTCACTAGAATTTAGAAGAATGAGAGGGGATCTCATAGAAACGTTTAAAATTCTGACAGGTTTAGACAGGTTAGATGCAGGAAGAATGTTCCCCATGTTGGGGAAGTCCAGAACCAGTGGTCACAGTCTAAGGATAAGGGGTAAGCCATTTAGGAACGAGATGAGGAGAAACTTCTTCACTCAGAGAATTGTGAACCTGTGGAATTCTCTACCACAGCAAGTTGTTGATGCCAGTTCGTTAGATATATTCAAGAGGGAGTTGGATATGGCCCTTACGGCTAAAGGGATCAAGGGGTATGGAGAGAAAGCAGGAAAGGGGTACTGAGGTGGATGATCAGCCATGATCTTATTGAATGCTGGTGCAGGCTCGAAGGGCCGAATGGCTTACTCCTGCACCTATTTTCTATGTTTCTATGGCGGAGCAGGCTCGAGGGGCATTATGGCCAATCCTGTTCCTATTTCTTATGTTCTTATGTTTGTCAGTGCGGTTTTAGTCGCGATTAATGCACCTAGGAACCACTCTTTGCAGCAAGTTACATACACATATACTTCCATTCTGCCTATGCAGATCTGGACTTGTTTCTGACCGCTTCTGATAATATGAGATCATTGAGATTTTCAACCCTGCCCTCCCCACTCCATGCACCATGAAGGCGTCTCAGCAGCTTCTTCCCTTTGGAAGAAGAGGAGGATCAGCACAGGATGGAGCAAAGGAGAATCCGACAGAACTCACCAGATATTTCCGCCCCTATAGAATATACAGCCAACAGGTCACATGAGGACATATGTATAAGAACATGTGTATAAGAATGTAACAGTGCACTAAAGAAGCAATAGGGCAGCTCTACCACCTACTGCATGAGGACCTGACATCTGCCTGCACCGTTCCCTCTCTGTAGCTTTGAAGATGACCACCTTACTCAACTTTTATGGCACAGGCTCATCTCAGGGAGCCATGGTGGGTCTCTGTAATGTGCAGTATGGAAAACATGCAACAGCAAGATAGGACCATCCAGTTTCAAGACAAACATCTACATATATAGAAGATTAAAGTGCAGGGATAATAATAACAAATCCAGATAAAATGTGTAAAAATCTCCCAACAAATGGCATTATATAAACACTGAGGCATAAGCCAGCAGGTTTTATTGCTTAGTGCATTCTCTTATAATGTAGAATAGACACCTCAAGACGCTGTAGAAATACCACCAACGATGCCTTCGCAAGATCCTACAAATCCCTTGGGAGGACAGACGCACCAACATTGGCGTCCTCGACCAGGCCAACATCCCCAGCATTGAAGCACTGACCACACTTGATCAGCTCCGCTGGCAGGCCACATTGTTCGAGTCATGTATCTCACATTACTGTATATAACTATATCTTACCATGCTATACATGACTGTAACTGGATATGACCTGTAACATAATCATACCTTACCACCAGGGGTGCACTTGCAGGAGACACTCCATACCTGTCCCACTGAGGTATATAAAGGGAGGTCTCAGGCAAGTGCAGCACTGGAGAGCTGGAATTAAAGGTGCAGGTCCTGAGTGACCTTGACTTCAGCATGTGTCTCATGTAAGTCAGTACATTAGAGTCAGGACTTAACAGTGGCGACGAGTTACGGGATCACAGAATCCACAGAATGGGTAACAACAACTCAGATGAGAAATACAATGCCGGAAACAATTGGGATGACTTTATAGAAAGGCTCCAGCAAAGCTTTGTGACCAAAGACTGGCTGGGTGATGATAAGGCAGACAAGAGAAGAGCCCATCTCTTGACCAGCTGTGGCTCGAAAACATACGCTTTAATGAAAGACCTGCTGGCACCCGAGAAACCAGCAAGCAAGTCGCTTGAGGAGTTGAGCACACAGGTGAGAGACCACCTGAAGCTAGCGAGCAGCCTACACATGGCCAGACACAGGTTCTACAACTACAGACGCTGTGTGGGCCAAAGCATACCTGACTTCATGGCGGAACTTCGGAGGCTGGCTAGTTCATGTGAGTTCCCCGATGAACTAAGGAGGAAGTACTGAGAGACTTTTTTATTGAAGGAATAGGTTATGCAGGCATATTCTGAAAGCTTTTCGAGACTAAGAACTTGACTCTAGAGGCAGCAGCACTGGTCGCACAGACGTTCTTGGCAGGCGAAGAAGAAACGAGGCTGATCTATACTTCGGGTACGACAACCAACGAGGCATCAGAACAAGGGGTTCACATTGTGAAACAATCCGCTACCCCCACACACAGACAAAGGCAGGAGAGCAGGCCTTCAACAGCAAACAGTGGCGCCAGAAGCCATCAAAATCAAGGGCCACATGAATGGCCGATCACACCTCATCAACCCACAATGCGAGCAATCAACAACAGATTGAGAGAAGCTCAAGAGAGATCAGCCAGACACAGCTCATCCTTTGGAAACAATGGAAACGGTCTGTGTTGGAGATGTGGGGGAAGGCACTCAACCAGGGTGTGTCGATTTCAGCATGCCGTTTGCAGAAACTGCAACTACACAGGGTATCTGGCTCGCATGTGCAGAAAAACAGCAGCTCGGCTGGTATACGAATCGGAAGGGTCGGAAAGCGGACCAGAAGACGGTTGGAACAGTGCGCGGGATGCTGAGGTACAGCGGGTTAACACGATCAATGTCCACTGTTCTTACACCAAGACACCTCCAATTATGATGAGGGTTCTACTCAACGGGATACCCGTCAACATGGAACTGGACACGGGGGCCAGTCAATCCCTCATGACCGTTCAACAATTTGAACAGCTGTGGCCGCACAAAAGCAACAGACCAAAACTCACAAAGATCGACAGCAAACTAAGGACCTATACTAAAGAAATCGTCCCAGTACTTGGCAGCGCCATGCTCTCAGTCACACACAAAGGGATGGTGAACCGACTTTCCCTGTGGATTTTCCCCGGGGATCTCCCAGCCCTGTTGGGGAGAAGCTGGCTAGCAGAACTTAATTGGAAATGGGATGAAGTTCACGCCATGTCATCAGAGGAACGGACCTCCTGCTAAACAGTTATAAGCCGTTTTGAACATCTCTTTCAGCCAGGCGTGGGCACCTTCAAAGGGGCTAAAGTTAGAATCTACATCACACAGAATGCCAGACCGGTCCATCACAAGGCTAGAGCTGTGCCTTATGTGATGAGGGAAAAGATTGAAAACGAACTGGACCGGCTTCTGCGGGAAGGCATAATTTCTCCCGTGGAATTCAGCGACTGGGCAAGCCCCATCGTCTCCGTCATGAAGCCTGATGGATCTGTGCGAATCTGTGGGGATTACAAGTCTACCATAAACAGAGTCTCCCTACAGGACCAATACCTGCTGCCCAGAGCGAAGGACCTATTTGCCACGTTGGCTGGAGGAAAACTTTTCTCGAAACTTGACCTCACATCTGCGTATATTACGCAAGAACTGACCGAAGAGTCTATGCTACTCACCATCATCAACACACATCGAGGCCTTTTTGTGTACAATCGATGCCCATTCGGCATCAGGTCGGCAGCTGCTATATTCCAGCGCAACATGAAAAGTCTGCTCAAGTGCATCCCGGGGACGGTTGTGTTTCAAGATGATTGGATCGGGTAGGCCTAAGAGTTAATAAATTCAAGTGTCTGTTTCTCGCGCCTGAGGTTGAATTTTTGGGCAGAAGGATTGCCGCTGATGGAATCCGCCCAACAGAGTCCAAAACAGAAGCAATTCGCCTGGCACCCAGGCCCCGGAATGTCTCGGAACTGCACGTCTTTCTCGGGCTACTCACTTACTTTGGGAACTTTATGCAGAACTTGAGCACGCTGCTGGAGCCTCTCCACGTGCTACTCAGAAAGGGGTGCGATTGGTTTTGGGGGGCGCCCAAGAACTCGCCTTCAACTTTCTTATGTTCCAAGAGTGTTTTAGCCTTTTTTGACCCAGGTAAAAAGTTAGTCCTTACGTGTGATGCGTCAGCATACGGGGTCAGGTGCGTTTTACAGCACATCAATGATGCGGGTAAATTGCAGCCCGCTGCTTATGCCTCCAGGTCACTTTCGCGGATGGAGCGCGGGTACGGTATGGTTGAGAAAGAGGCGCTCGCTTGCGTGTACGGTGTCAAAAAGGTGCACCAATATCTCTTCGGGGCCAAGTTTGCGTTAGAAACTGACCACAAACCCCTCACGTCCCTACTATCCGAGTGCAAGGGAATCAACGCCATCGCCTCGGCGCGCATTCAGCGGTGAGCACTCATGCTGGTGGCTTACGACTACACGATAAGGCACAGGCCAGGCACAGACAACTGTGTTGGCGCGCTTAGCAGGCTACCCCTGGCGACCACAGAAGGGTCCGACGAACAGGACTGTGAGATAGTCATGGCCATCAATGCCTTTGAATCCACAGGTTCGCCCATGACGGCGCGCCAAATCAGAGCCTGGACGACCAGCGACCCCACGTTATCTCTAGTTAAAAGATGCGTTTTAACTGGTGACTGGGCAGAGGCTCGCGATGCCTGCCCCGAGGAGGTCAAACCCTTCCATAGGCGCATGCATGAACTATCACTACAGGCAGACTGCCTGATGTGGGGTAGCCGTGTAGTTATGCCCTTACGAGGCAGGGAGGCGTTTGTCCGGGAGCTTCATCGCGAGCACCCGGGGATCATCCTTATGAAGGCCATAGCCAGATCTCATGTCTGGTGGCCTGGCATTGACGCGGACTTGGAGCTCTGCGTCCGGCGGTGCACCATTTGTGCCCAACTCAGTAATGCCCCCAGGGAGGCCCCCCTAAGCCCCTGGCCCTGGCCCACTAAACCGTGATCGCGGGTGCATGTAGACTATGCGAGCCCATTCATGGGCAAAATGTTCCTCTTAGTCGTTGATGCATTTTTAAAATGGATCGAGTGCACCATTTTAAACTCGAGCACCACCTCCACCACTGTGGAGAGCCTTAGAACCATGTTTGCAATGCATGGAATTCCTGACATATTGGTCTGCGATAATGGTCCGTGCTTCACCAGCGCAGAATTTCATGATTTTATAGTTGACCACGGTATAAATCACGTTAAGACGGCACCTTTCAAGCCGGCCTCCAATGGCCAGGCGGAGCATCATTAAACAAGGCATGCTCAGAATCCAAGGTCCCACGCTGCAGAGCCGCCTGTCGCGACTGCTGCTGGCATACAGATCTCGTCCGCATTCGTTGACTGGGGTTCCCCTGCGCAACTATTGATGAAACGAACCTTAATGACCAGGCTCTCGTTAATCCTCCCAGACAGGCATGAAATTGTTGAGGCTAAGCATCAAAAGCTAACTGAGTACCATGACCGAAATTCGAGGGGGAGGTGGAATGAGATAGGGGACAAAATGTTTGTGCTAAACTATGGCCGGGGTCCCAAATGGCTTGCAGGGACAGTAACAGACAAAGAGGGAAACAGGCTACTGATTGTACAAATGGACAATCTGCCAGAGGCATGTAGACCAAGTAAAAAGTAGATTCACTGATAACACTGAAGAACCAGAGACTACAATGTGGAACTCACACCACAACTGATGGACAGACAGGTGGAACAACCTGAGGAAAGGGCAGTCTCAACAGACGGCCCAGGTGAGATATCAGCAATTACACCGAACAAAACAGACAGCCCAGGCGAGATGCCAGCAATCACACCGAACGAAAAACAGACACCAAGGCAAACAACTGAACCACAATGAAGACGCTCCACACGAGAGCGCAGACCACCTGAGAGACTGAATCTATAAAGACAATAAGACCTTGGGGGAGGGTGATGTCATGTATCTCACATTACTGTATATAACTGTATCTTACCATGCTATACATGACTGTAACTGGATGTGACCTGTAACATAAGCATACCTTACCACCAGGAGTGCACTTGCAGGAGACACTCCGTACCTGTCCTACTGAGATATATAAAGGGAGGTCTCAGGCAAGTGCAGCACTGGAGAGCTGGAATTAAAGGTGCAGGTCCTAAGTGACCTTGACTTCAGCATGTGTCTCGTGTAAGTCAGTACATTAGAGTCAGGACTTAACAGTTTGCATGCCAGACACGAGACTCCTAAAGCAATTGCTCTACTCGGAACTCCTTCACGGCAAACAAACCAAAGGTGGGCAGAGGAAACGTTACAGGGACACCCTCAAATCCTCCCTGAAAAAGTGCAACATCCTCACCGACACCTGGGAGTCCCTGGCCAAAGACCGCCCTAAGTGGAAGAAGTGCACCCGAGAGGGCGCTGAGCACCTCGAGTCTCATCGCCGAGAGCATGCAGAAATCAAGCGCAGGCAGCGGAAAGAGCGTGCGGCAAACCAGTCCCACCCACCCCTTCCCTCAACGACTATCTGTCCCACCTGTGACACGGACTGTGGTTCTGGTATTGGACTGTTCAGCCACCTAAGGACTCACTTTAAGTGTGGAAGCAAGTCTTCCTCGATTCCGAGGGACTGCCTATGATGATGATGATAATAGAGGTGTTCCATTTAATTATGCCAAAAGATTATGGCGACGGAATTGCCGCTTCCCTTAAGGCCTGTTCCCGCCGGAAAACGGTGGCCACGTTGCGGTGTGCAAAGGCCGCTGATTTTTCGTGTAATTTTTTAAATTCCACTCCTGCGGTATCCCGGTGGTGACCCGCTCCTCCACCCTCCCCCCACCCGCTCCGCTGCTGCCGTTCCATCGTAAGTGCGTCATAAGAGCGCGCACCGCCCATGTCCCCCCCCCCCCCCCCGCCACCCCCAACCCCCCCCCCGAAAGCGAGAAAAAAATCTTGCTCTCGCTGCATGGTGCCAAAAGCTGCTATTTTCTGCTGGTGCAGTGAAGCTGTAGTCCTTGTAAAACGGCGGTGTGGCACCCATTAAAGAGGAGGGCCTACTGCCGGTGCCGCCGTGTTTTTTTTTGTCGGCCGTCTGCCATGTCGGGCCGATAATTATGCCGCCCCAGGTTCCGCTGGGCCGGGAAAAGGCGGCTTGGCACCCCCTTTTGGGTGCCAGGCCGCTGGCCCGGCCAAAACCCTCCCTGGTGGCTCAGTGGATCGAACTTAAACAATCGCGCAGGCTCTCCCCTTTAAGTGAAGGGGAGAGCCGCGGTGATGCGGCACCATGATGATGTCATCAGCGCTACGATGATGACTGACAGTGGTGGCCACTCCGTCTGCCCCCAACTTCCGCCCCTGTAGCGTCCAAACTTTCGCTTACCACCCCACTTCCACTCCCATTATGACCGACTTCCAGTCTGCCGGAAAAAAAAAAGCCAAAGAGTGGAATTTCGCTCAAGAGGCCACCGCATCAACCGTTCCAGTAAAAGTACGAGAAACAGGGTAGGTGCGCCCTATTTCCAGTGGTGGGCAATTTCGGCCCCTATTGATGTTCAATTTTTCAAATCTGTGCTTCATAAAACATCACAGTTACTTCTGTGTTTAGTTTGCTAAGTTCTTAGCAAGAATCAGAACAGCCCAGATATTTTAAAATAAGCTATATTGAATTATAACTTTGTTAAAAATACAAAGTAGTTACTATAACAATATCGGACAGTAATTTAGTATTTCGTTAGTTGTTTTGAATATTATTTAAGATCACTTTGAACAAGAACTGGTTTTAGCTGTAACTTTGAGAACAACGTTTACAACAGCAGAATCAACAGCAAGTGTTAATCTTGCCACAGATGTCATGAATTCCTTGAAGGCAACTTCTCCGGTTGTATTAGTGTGTGGTACCGTCACGATATCTGCTATTCTTAGATTGTTTTTGAGGCTCTGCAATTGTTCAAAGACATTTCTGGCTCCCATTGTAGGGCAGCTCTGCAGCTGTGCCCGGGTTCCTGACAGGTGTTAGCGTCCTTCCGGTGCGGGACACATCTGCCCGCCATATTGGGCACATACATGCCCATTTTACGCCTGTAAGATGGGCGTGGCACTGATGAATTTCTAAGTCAGACTGTCTTAGATCTCCGGTAGGGTGCATGAGAAAATATATGTACAACAGAAATGATCTCATAGCAGACATTCTATTGCAATCAACTTTCAAACTTAACAATACACAGGTAGCTAAATGTTAATATCTTTTCAGTGTTTTCAGACAATAACCCACTGGTAGCCAAATCTGGTCACACAGATATTTTCTAATATTTGTTAAATTGCAGAAATAGACATATAAAATCCTTGTCCGTTAAATAAAATCTTGTCCTTTGTAGATCAAAGTTGGAAGTCTCCTGTAGTTCAGATTTAATTGCTGGAAATAGAGACAATTGATATGGGCACAGATTCTCGTCATTTATTGAAGGCATTTCAATCTGTAACAGTTGTGTTAATGTCTTCTTGTTGTGGGATAGAAGCTTCTTCTTCCTTCGCAGTAAAATCTTCACCAGCACAGACAATGCTGTTTCTGTCGGTACTTCAAGCTTAGCATTTCTGAAATGAGGATTTGTTTTAGGAGCAGGAGCAAATAAAGGGGTAGATCTTGACTTTGTGCGCTAGCGTAAAACCGGTGAAAGCGAGTCGGCAGCACGTTTTACATCTCTCCCGATTATTATCTGCGCATTGCGGACTCACCCGTTTTACTTGATTGCACAGTCAAGATCTAGCTTCACAAATGTTCTGGACATTATGATAACTTAAGAAATCCAAGTATTTTAACCAGATATATTAGGCTCAATTTCCTGAGTTTATGTGACTTGTGGGAAGCCTGGCCCTCTGGCTGCACATTGTGAAACGATGGGCACACGTCCATGGTTCACCAACCATGAACTTTAATAGATGGAAGATTGTGGGGGAGTGCCTGGGATGTTCCAATATGCAGGCAAGGCTCCACACCAGTCGTATGAATTTAGAAAATGACACCCATTGTTTAAAGGAGGTAGTGACATGTAAATTTAGAAAAGTTATCAGAAAAACCTCTGCACTCAAAGAGTGCTAAAGGTTTGAAATAATCTGGCAAGCAAGGTAATAGAGGCAAAACAATGGGGTTATTCAAAATACTGCTAGATATTGGGCTGGATTTTCGCTGACTTTGCGACCAGTTTTCGCCACAATTTGACCCTCTGCGGCGAAAGCCCAGTCGGCAAGATCTTCGCGCACCTTTTTGCGGCGGTGCTTTCACATACCGCTGGGAAGAGGTGCGCCGACGTGAAACATAGAAACATAGAAAATAGGTGCAGGAGTAGGCCATTCGGCCCTTCGAGCCTGCACCGCCATTCAATAAGATCATGGCTGATCATTCCTTCAGTACCCCTTTCCTGCTTTCTCTCCATACCACTTGATCCATTTAGTCGTAAGGGCAATATCCAACTCCCTCTTGAATATATCTAACGAACTGGCATCAACAACTCTCTGCGGCAGGGAATTCCACAGGTTAACAGCTCCTCATCTCGGTCCTAAATGGCCTACCCCTTATCCTTAGACTACGTCCCCTGGTTCTGGACTTCCCCAACATCGGGAACATTCTTCCACATCTAACCTGTCCAGTCCCGTCAGAATCTTTTACATTGCTATGCGATCCCCTCTCATCCTTCTAAACTCCAGTGAATAAAGGCCCAGTTGATCCAATCTCTCCTCATATGACAGTCCAGCCATCCCTGGAAACAGTCTGGTGAACCTTCACTGCACTCCTTCAATAGCAAGAACGTCCTTCCTCAGATTAGCAGACCAAAACTGAACACAATATTCCAGGTAAGGTCTCACTAAGGCCCTGTACAACTCCAGTAAGACCTCCCTGCTCCTATACTCAAATCCCCTAGCTGCGAAGGCCAACATGCCATTTGCCTTCTTCACCGCCTGCTGTACCTGCATGCCTACTTTCAATGACTGATGAACCATGACACTCAGGTCTCATTGCACCTCCCCTTTTCTTAATCTGCTGCCATTCAGATAATATTCTGCCTTCATGTTTTTGCCCCCAAAATGGATAACCTCACATTTATCCACATTATCCTGCATCTGCCATGCATTTGCCCACTCACCTAACCTGTCCAAGTCACCCCGCAACCTCTTAGCGTCTTCATCACAGCTCACACCGCCACCCAGTTTAGTGTCATCTGCAAACTTGGAGATATTACACTCAATTCCTTCATCTAAATCGTTAATGTATATTGTAAATAGCTGGGGTCCCAGCACTGATCCCTGCGGCACTCCACCAGTCGCTGCCTGCCATTCTGAAAAGGACCCGTTTATCCCGACTCTCTGCTTCCTGTCTGCCAACCAGTTCTCTATCGACATCAGTACATTACCCCCAATACCATGCGTTTTGATTTTGCACACCAATCTCTTGTGTGGGATCTTGTCAAAAGCCTTTTTAAAGTTCAAATACACCACATCCATTGGTTCTCCCTTGTCCACTCTGCTAGTTACATCCTCAAAAAATTCCAGAAGATTCGTCAAGCATGATTTCCCTTTCATAAATCCATGTTGACTTGGACCGATCCTGTCACTGCTTTCCAAATGTGCTGCTATTTCATCCTTAATGATCGATTCCAACATTTTCCCCACTACTGATGTCAGGCTAACCGGTCTATAATTACCTATTTTCTCTCTCCCTCCTTTTTTAAAAAGTGGTGTTACATTAGATACCCTCCAGTCCAAAGGAACTGATATAGAGTCAATAGACTGTTGGAAAATGATCACCAATGCATCCACTATTTCTAGGGCCACTTCCTTAAGTACTCTGGGATGCAGACTATCAGGCCCCGGGGATTTATCGGCCTTCAATCCCATCAATTTCCCTAACACAATTTCCTGCCTAATAAGGATATCCTTCAGTTTCTCCTTCTCACTAAACCCACTGTCCCCTAGTACATTCGGAAGGTTATTTGTGTCTTCCTTCGTCAAGACAGAACCGAAGTATTTGTTCAATTGGTCTGCCATTTCCTTGTTCCCCATTATAAATTCACCTGAATCCGACTGCAAATCTCAGGATTGCTACCAGTGCCACGTGCTAGTCAGAGTAGGAATCGCAGGATAGCTCAGATGAATATGTGGCTTGAGGAGAGTTGCAAAAGGGAGGGATTCAAATTCCTGGGATATTGGAACCGGTTCTGGGGGAGGTGGGACCAGTACAAACTGGATGGTCTACACCTGGGCAGGACCGGTACCAATGTCCTCGGGGGAGTGTTTGCTAGTGCTGTTGGGGAGGAGTTAAACTAACATGGCAGGGGGATGGGAACCTATGCAGGGAGACAGAGGGAAATAAAATGGAGGCAGAAGCAAAAGATAGAAAGGAAAATAGTAAAAGTGGAGGGCAGAGAAACTCAAGAGAAAAAACAAAAAGGGCCACATTACAGCGAAATTCTAAAGGGGCAAAGTGTGTTAAAAAGACAAGTCTGAAGGCTCTGTGCCTCAATGCAAGGAGTATTCAGAATAAGGTGGATGAATTAACTGCGCAGACAGCAGTTAACGGATATGATGTAATTGGCATCACGGAGACATGGCTCCAGGGTGACCAAGGCTGGGAACTCAACATCCAGGGGTATTCAACATTTAGGAAGGATAGGCAGAGAGGAAAAGGAGGCAGGGTGGCGTGGCTGGTTAAAGAGGAAATTAATGCAATAGTAAGGAGGGACATTAGCCTGGATGATGTGGAATCGGTATGGGTGGAGCTACGGAATACCAAAGGGCAGAAAACACTCGTGGGAGTTGTGTACAGGCCACCAAACAGTCGTAGTGAGGTTGTGAAATGTGAAACGACATGCGACGCTGTGGATTGCGTTAACATCGGCCCTCTCTGCCACGCCCAGAATACCAACAGGGTCAAACCTGTTGGTGCAGCCCTGCCAGCAGCGGTAAGTATGAAGACCTACAAAAAAAGTAAGTTAAAGTTTTTATTTTTAATTCTTTTTCAGCCATTTAGTAGGTAAGAGTTTTGTGAATGTTTTTTAAATGTTATTTGCAATTTGTCTTTGTTTGTTTTTCCCCCCCCTCCCAAGGCCTCTCTCGCAGTGCTACCGACCCTGGACTAAAGTTGCTGAAATTCGCGGTTTGCGCCGCGAATCCTCGTGCAACGCCGACGTTACCGAGACATAAAGGCCGAAAGTTACCGTTTTCGCCAAAATCTGAAAATCTAGTCCCATGAATTAAAAGTTCTGGAAGGATGGGCTTCAATGGGCTGAATTGCTTTTAATCATCCCTGACCTTTATATAAATATATATATATACATATAAATTATTGTTTTCATTGGGTCCTGAAATTCCGGTTGGAGGCTTCTTTTGGACGAACACCTCTGACCGGAGAATTTTTCTGAAAGTACCTGGTGGTCCCGGAGGAGCATGGGATTCCGGTAGGGAGGCCTTCTCTTTCCGTGCTGCAAAGCGCACTCCCGTCCTCGAGGTTCCCACACAGAAAGTGCAGTTCACGTGTGACTGCTCAACTAATCAGGTACAGTATTCTCAATTAATAGCAATGGGAACTCTGTATCTACGAGTTCTCATTGCTATTAATTGAGAAAAAAACCCAAACACAATAACACCAAATAAAAAATAAAAAATGCACCTCACATAATTAAAATTAATTAAAATTAAAGTTAATAAATATCTTCGAGAACATTTTTTTACTGAGTTTTAAAAAAGTTTTTTAAAAATTATTTTTAAAAATAAATTTAACGTAGTTTTTAAAGATAAAATATTTATTTTTAATTTTATTTTTTATGTTTGAAGTGTGTTTTAAGACTCTTATGCCTGTAAACATAGGCTATGCACCTGCTTTTTATCAAGCGCAAGAGTTTTGAGGACAATGCTGGGCAAGATATGGGTAAATGTCCTCACTCCTGATATGTGGACGATCTGTCAAACTGGAGCTTGACAGATCGGAAAAGCCGGTTTTCAGCGCATGCGCATTGTTCGCTGAAAACCGACTTTTGCGATGCAATCCCGGGTCCATAGACACTCCGTACGGACCCAGGGAGGCCGTAATTTCTGGGCCAATCTGTGAATTTGAGTCATTGAAACAAATACGTTGTTAAATTATTTGTTAATATTGCCCTGCCTGTGATTTCAACTGTTCCCTCTGGGCATGAAATGATTTTCTTATCCATTGACTTCTGCCATCCATTTCCCTACCAGGCAGAAACAGCTAAAATCAAACCCATTTTGGTGTTAGCCTTACTTTGGCCTTAATTACTATTTCCTTAATGAATTAAACACAGATTATAATGCATTGCCACAGAATTACTAAAATATCAATGGAAGCTATTATTAGGGATAGACCTGACTAAACTTACAACAAGGTGCCATTTTCTGAATGAATTATTATTGTACTCAGTGTTGTAAATCACAATTTAATTAGGTTTAAATAGTGGTAGCACCCACCAACTTACTTTGCTTTATTGTTGAGTAGCTGCAATATTTCAGGTGATTGGAGTATTTGTTTTATAATAGTGACAGTTTTACAGGAACAGAGGAAGGAGATGTAAAGTTGCCCAAGGCAGAGAATTTACAGACACAGAACGGACTATTTTGCATTGCAGTGTTGGCACTGTTTTCACCAGACTTGCTGACTGACTCAGCCTCAGCTTGCAGTTACATACCAACCTGGAACTGACTTTTCTAAACTGCTATATCAAACGTTACAGCTGTCAGGGTAACAAAAATAATTGGGGGTCAATTTTAACTGTTCCCGCTGGGTGAGAGATGGCTGCCTGTTTTACACCCCACCTATTTTACCTCTCCATTGATTTGGACGTGAAGGATAATCGGGTGAGTTGTGGAACAGACAGCCGACCCAACCCGTCTGTCTCCCTTTCATCATCACTGACACTGACATTTCACTTTCTTCAGGTATTGTTCCCATCCCTTTTAATATCATTGTTATCACACCTGCTCCTCAAAAATTAACCTCAAGCATTGTATTCTCATAAACACTACTCTGTCTCCAACCAGCCCTTTCTCTCCAAAGTCTTTGGGGGTGAAATACCATTGCACCCCGTTTGGGGGCAGTAACATCCGGGAGGCGGGACATTCTGCGGCAGACGCGGAAGTCCCACCCCGCTTGAAAATTTGGGTTAATGCCCTCGAAAGGAAGTGGAGTGGAAAATAACGCACCCCACTTCCTTTCCAGGGCAGTAGTGCGGCGGCCGGGTCAGGAGCAGGGTACAACGCTACGCACTATGCCTTGTAGCGCTGGGGATAGGAGGGGCCCGAGCTGCAAACTCTACAGGTATGAAACGGGCCTCCATGGACCACTGGGGAGCAGGGGTGCCGTACCAACAGCCCAGCACCCAAGCAAAGTGCCAGACTGACCGATCATGGCACGGATCCTGCTATCGAAGCGCCAATGGGACGCTGAAGAAAAATGCCACTTTTTTTTTAACATGGCCGCCACCTCCCCTTTAAGTAGCGCCCCGTGAGCGGCCTGCCGCCTGGTTCCCGTCCCCTGAAACTGTCGTGGGCATCGCCTGGCACAGCTTCATGGGGTGCTCCACAATGTTTTTTCCGGGGCGATCACCGGCAGGGCGGGGCGCTACGGGTTACCACCACCGCTAAATTCCCACCGAATTTTGCTCCCGGGGGCGCTACCTCGAGGCGCAAATGACCCAAATGTCGAGGCCTTTGAATGCATTGTCTCTCTCCACTCTCTATTTGAGTCCCTTCAATTCAGCAAGCTCACAGCATTAAGACTTTCATGGTTAAAGTCACTAATGACGTTCTGTGTGACTATCACTAATGACGTTCTGTGTGACTGTCACTGCCACTACAGTTCCCGGTCTATCTGCCCCCTTCAATACTCCGTTTTCTGTCACTATCTCTGCTCCATAGTCACATTCATGGCACCCACATTCTTCTGCTTCCAGTTTTACCTCTCCCAACCAACTCAGTTACTACATTTTCTAAACATTTTCTTCTATTGGGTCTAATGGTCACCTCTGAAATGGCCCAGGGCTTATCCTTGTTTCTCTCCTATTTATCATCTACATGCTACAACATGGCAATATAATTCCCAAGCATGGGGTTAGCTTACACATTTACACTGTCATCTTTCTGTCATTGAAATTGACTCCAGGACTGTTGCTGTATTAACTGACTAAATGTCTGACATCAAGTCCTAGATGAGCTATGACTTCGTATAGCTTAATGATCAAAAAAACTAGGATCCATCCTGGTCACCAGTATTAACATCTATGTACCTTTGCCATTAACTACATCAACCTTCCGCAGTGATTGGTCAGGCTGAATGCTGTAGTGATAACCTTGGCGTTCTGTTCAACACTGGTTTTAACTGGTCTGTGCCAAGATCTCCCATTTCCATCTCTGGAACTATGCCATCTGATGTTCTACCTGCCCTTTTTCATCACCTTGAGTATCGATTTCCTAAATGGTCAGTTCAGTTCCCTGGAAGTGCAGTGGGCTGGAACTTCTGTCCACACTTCGGTCCAGTAATGATGTTGTCCCAAAGTCTGAGGAAAAGGTAATTTACTTAAAAGGGGCAGGTAAACATAGAAACATAGAAAATAGGTGCAGGAGTAGGCCATTCGGCCCTTCGAGCCTACACCGCCATTCAGTATGATCATGACTGATCATGCAACTTCAGTACCCCACTCCCGCTTTCTCTCCATATCCCCTGATCCCTTTAGCTGTAAGGGCTACATCTAACTCCCTCTTGAATATATCCAATGAACTGGACTCTACAACTTTCTGTGGTAGAGAATTCCACAGGTTCACCACTCTCTGGGTGAAAAAGTTTCTTCTCATCTCGGTCCTATATGGCTTATCCCTTATTCGTAGACTGTGACCCCTGGTTCTGGACTTCCCCAACATCGGGAACATTCTTCCTGCATCTAACCTGTCCAGTCCCATCAGAATTTTATATGTTTCTATAAGATCCCCTCTCATTCTTCTAAATTCCAGTGAGTATAAGCCTAGCCGATCCAGTCTTTCTTCATATGTCAGTCCTGCCATCCCGGGAATTAGTCTGGTGAACCTTCGCTGCACTCCCTCAATAACAAGCACGTCCTTCCTCAGATTAGGAGACCAAAACTGCATACAATACTCAAGGTGTGGTCTCACCAAGGCCCTGTACAACTGCAGTAAGAGCTCCCTACTCCTATACTCAAATCCTCTCGCTATGAAGGCCAGCATGCCATTTGCTTTCTTTATTGCCTGCTGTACCTGCATGCCTACCTGTAGTGACTGATGTACCATGACACCCAGGTCTCGTTGCACCTCCCCTTTTACTAATCTGTTACCATTCAGATAATAATCTACCTTCCTGTTTTTGCCACCAAAGTGGATAACCTCACCTTTATCCACATTATATTGCATCTGCCATGCATTTGCCCATTCACCTAACCTGTCCAAGTCACCCTGCAGCCTCGTAGCATCCTCCTCACAGCTCACACTGCCACCCAGTTTAGTGTCATCTGCAAACTTGGAGATATTACCTTCAATTCCTTCATCTAAATCATTAATGTATATTATAAATAGCTGGGGTCCCAGCACTGTACCTTGCAGCACCCCACTAGTCACTGCCTGCCATTCTGAAAAGGACCCGTTTATCCCGACTCTCTGCTTCCTGTCTGCCAACCAGTTCTCTATCCACGTCAGAATATTACCCCCAATACCATGTGCCTAATTTTGCACACTAATCGCTTGTGTAGGACCTTGTCAAAAGCCTTTTAAAAGACCAAATACACCACATCCACTGATTCTCCCTTATCCACTCTACTAGTTACATCCTCAAAAAACTCTAGAAGATTTGTCAGGCATGATTTCCATTTCATAAATCCATGCTGACTTGGACCGATCCTGTCACTGCTTTCCAAATGCTCTGCTATTCCATCTTTAATAATTGATTCTAGCATTTTCCCCACCACCGATGTTAGGCTAACCGTGTTTTCTCTCTCCCTCCTTATTTAAAAAGTGGGGTTACATTAGCTACCCTCCAATCCATAGGTACTGATCCAGAGTCCATGGAATTCTGGAAAATGACCACCAATGCATCTACTATTTCTAGGGCTACTTCCTTAAGTACTCTGGGATGCAGACTATCAGGCCCTGGGGATTTATTGGCCTTCAGTCCCTTCAATTTCCCTAACACCATTTCCTGACTAATAAGGATTTCCCTCAGTTCCTCCTTCCCACTAGACCCTCGGTCCCCTAGTATTTTCAGGAGGTTATTCATGTCTTCCTTAGTGAAGACAGAACCAAAGTATTTGTTCAATTGGTCTGCAATTTCCTTGTTCCCCATTATGAATTCACCTGATTCTGACTGCAAGGGGCCTATATTGCACCCAGTGCCACACATATAGCACAAAATATATCTGTTTATTCAGCTTTAATTTTGTTTGGAGATGTGACGTATGTGGATTAGAAATTCACATCATCCATGTCTAACTTTGCAGTATGAAGATCTACAAAAGGCTGTTTCATCCAAGTCATTTATTAAGCTGTGTAAGAAATATGTTCTAAAAAGTTATTTTAACCTTGGATGGACTGATTCTGAAAAGTCCTTACTCTACAGCATGAAACCACACGAGGCACATTCCAGGGACAAGGCCACTCAGTGACCTCAACTCCAGAAGTGATGACCCTGCGTAGGACCTCCCTTTAAATACCTGAGTGATCTGGTAAGGAGTGTCTCCCACAAGTTCACCCCCTGTGGCCAAGGTGTGCATCTGTGTTGAGTGTATACAGTAATACAGTGGTGTTACATTGTAGTTACAAACATGACATCACCTTCCCCACCCCCACCCCCCAAAGTCTTATTGGAATCATAGATTTAGTCTTTCAGGTGGTCTGCGCTCCCTTGTGGAGCGCCGCAGTTGGGGCTCTGGTTGTTGGACACTGACATGAGTGTCTGTCACCTGTGGTGATTCTGGGTTTGTCCGGCTGACCTCGGGAACTGTGCATTCCTCTGATTGCTTTTGTTGCTCGTTCACTGGCGGTAGTATGAGCTCCATCTCATGGTCTTCTTCAGGTTCCACTGTGTCATTGCTGAACCTTTTTTTTACTTGGTCCAGATGCTTACGGCATATCTGGCCATTGTTGAGTTTTAGCACAATGACCCTATTCCCTTTTTTGTCAATTACGTTACCCTCGAGCCATTTGGGCCCCATGGCGTGATTGAGGACGAATACAGGATCATTTATTTCTATACATCTCCCCCTTGAATTATGGTCGTGGTACTCGTTTTGTGCCTAATGCTTGCCCTCAACTATGTTAGCAATAGTTAGGAAGGACATTAGCTTGGATGATGTGGAATCTATATGGGTAGAGCTGCAGAACACCAAAGGGCAAAAAACGTTAGTGGGAGTTGTGTACAGACCTCCAAACAGTAGTAGTGATGTTGGGGAGGGCATCAAACATGAAATTAGGGGTGCGTGCAATAAAGGTGCAGCAGTTATAATGGGTGACTTTAATATGCACATAGATTGGGCTAACCAAACTGGAAGCAATACGGTGGAGGAGGATTTTCTGGAGTGCATAAGGGATGGTTTTTTAGACCAATATGTCGAGGAACCAACTAGGGGGTAGGCCATCTTAGACTGGGTGTTGTGTAATGAGAGAGGATTAATTAGCAATCTCATTGTGCGAGGCCCCTTGGGGAAGAGTGACCATAATATGGTGGAATTCTGCATTGGGATGGAGAATGAAACAGTTAATTCAGAGACCATGGTCCAGAACTTAAAGAAGGGTAACTTTGAAGGTATGAGGCATGAATTGGCTGGGATGGATTGGCGAATGATACTTAAGGGGTTGACTGTGGATGGGCAATGGCAGACATTTAGAGACCGCATGGATGAACTACAACAATTGTACATTCCTGTCTGGCATAAAAATAAAAAAGGGAAAGTGGCTCAACCGTGGCTATCAAGGGAAATCAGGGATAGTATTAAAGCCAAGGAAGGAAGTGGCATACAAATTGGCCAGAAATAGCAGCGAACCTGGGGACTGGGAGAAATTTAGAACTCAGCAGAGGAGGACAAAGGGTTTGATTAGGGCAGGGAAAATGGAGTACGAGAAGAAGCTTGCAGGGAACATTAAGACGGATTGCAAAAGTTTCTATAGATATGTAAAGAGAAAAAGGTTAGTAAAGACAAACGTAGGTCCCCTGCAGTCAGAATCAGGGGAAGTCATAACGGGGAACAAAGAAATGGCGGACCAATTGAACAAGTACTTTGGTTCGGTATTCACGAAGGAGGACACGAACAACCTTCCGGTTATAAAAGGGGTCGGGGGGTCTAGTAAGGAGGAGGAACTGAGGGAAATCCTTATTAGCCGGGAAATTGTGTTGGGGAAATTGATGGGATTGAAGGCCGATAAATCCCCAGGGCCTGATGGACTGCATCCCAGAGTACTTAAGGAGGTGGCCTTGGAAATAGTGGATGCGTTGACAGTCATTTTCCAACATTCCATTGACTCTGGATCAGTTCCTATGGAGTGGAGGGTAGCCAATGTAACCCCACTTTTTAAAAAAGGAGGGAGAGAGAAAACAGGGAATTATAGACCGGTCAGCCTGACATCGGTAGTGGGTAAAATGATGGAATCAATTATTAAGGATGTCATAGCAGCGCATTTGGAAAGAGGTGACATGATAGGTCCAAGTCAGCATGGATTTGTGAAAGGGAAATCATGCTTGACAAATCTTCTGGAATTTTTTGAGGATGTTTCCAGTAGAGTGGATAAGGGAGAACCAGTTGATGTGGTATATTTGGACTTTCAGAAGGCGTTCGACAAGGTCCCACACAAGAGATTGATGTGCAAAGTTAGAGCACATGGGATTGGGGGTAGTGTGCTGACATGGATTGAGAACTGGTTGTCAGACAGGAAGCAAAGAGTAGGAGTAAATGGGTACTTTTCAGAATGGCAAGCAGTGACTAGTGGGGTACCGCAAGGTTCTGTGCTGGGGCCCCAGCTGTTTACACTGTACATTAATGATTTAGATGAGGGGATTAAATGTAGTATCTCCAAATTTGCGGATGACACTAAGTTGGGTGGCAGTGTGAGCTGCGAGGAGGATGCTGTGAGGCTGCAGAGCGACTTGGATAGGTTAGGTGAGTGGGCAAATGCATGGCAGATGAAGTATAATGTGGATAAATGTGAGGTTATCCACTTTGGTGGTAAAAACAGAGAGACAGACTATTATCTGAATGGTGACAGATTAGGAAAAGGGGAGGTGCAACGAGACCTGGGTGTCATGGTACATCAGTCATTGAAGGTTGGCATGCAGGTACAGCAGGCGGTTAAGAAAGCAAATGGCATGTTGGCCTTCATAGCAAGGGGATTTGAGTACAGGGGCAGGGAGGTGTTGCTACAGTTGTACAGGGCCTTGGTGAGGCCACACCTGGAGTATTGTGTACAGTTTTGGTCTCCTAACCTGAGGAAGGACATTCTTGCTATTGAGGGAGTGCAGCGAAGGTTTACCAGACTGATTCCCGGGATGGCGGGACTGACCTATCAAGAAAGACTGGATCAACTGGGCTTGTATTCACTGGAGTTCAGAAGAATGAGAGGGGACCTCATAGAAACATTTAAAATTCTGACGGGGTTAGACAGGTTAGATGCAGGAAGAATGTTCCCAATGTTGGGGAAGTCCAGAACCAGAGGTCACAGTCTAAGGATAAGGGGTAAGCCATTTAGGACCGAGATGCGGAGGAACTTCTTCACCAGAGAGTGGTGAACCTGTGGAATTCTCTATCACAGAAAGTTGTTGAGGCCAATTCACTAAATATATTCAAAAAGGAGTTAGATGAGGTCCTTACTACTAGGGGGATCAAGGGGTATGGCGAGAAAGCAGGAATGGGGTACTGAAATTGAATGTTCAGCCATGAACTCATTGAATGGCGGTGCAGGCTAGAAGGGCCGAATGGCCTACTCCTGCACCTAGTTTCTATGTTTCTATGTTTCTATGTCGGTGAGGACTGGGTGGGTGAGGGACAACCGAGTTTTGAGTGTCCGTTTTATGAGTAGCTCTGCGGGCGGGACCCCTGTGAGTGAGTGCGGGTGGGACCTATAGGCCAGCAGGAGGCGCGATAGGCAGCATTGTAAGGAGGGTCCTTGAATACTGAGCTTCCCTTGCTTAACGATTTGGACTGCACGTTCCGCCTGGCCATTGGAGGCCGGCTTGAACAGCGCAGTCCTGACGTGGTTGATGCCATTGCCCGATATAAACTCCCGGAATTCATAGCTTATGAAACATGGGCCATTATCACTAACCAGGATGTCCGGCAAGCCATGGGTAGCGAAGATCGCATGTAGGCTTTCCACGGTAGTGGATGACGTGCATGAATTCAGGATGATGCACTCGATCCATTTCAAGTACGCATCTACAACGATAAGGAACATCTTCCCCATGGATGGGCCCGCATAGTCAACGTGAATGCGTGACCATGGCTTGGTGGGCCAGTGCCACAGGCTGAGCGGGGCCTCCCTGGGGGCATTACCCAGCTGGGCACATGTTGTGCACCTGCAAACACAGTGTTCCAGGTTTGAATCCATTCCAGGCCACCAAATGTGTGACCGAGCAATGGCCTTCATCATCACAATGCCTAGGTGCTCGCTGTGGAGTTCCCTGATGAACGACTCCCTGCCCTTCTGGGGCATGATTACTCGGCTGCCCCATAGTAGGCAGTCGGCTTGGATGGAGAGCTCATCCATCCGTCTGTGGAACAGTCTGACCTCCTCAGGGCATGCTCCTTGAGTGGGCGCCCAATTCCCAGTCAGGATACATTTCTTAATCAGGGATAGGAGGGGATCCCTGTTTATCCAGATTTTGATCTGGTGGGCTGTGATAGGGGAGCCTGCACTGTCGAAGGCATCGACAGCCATGACCATCTCAGTGCTTTGCTCAGCTGCCCTCTCGGTGGTGGTCAGTGGGAGCCTGCTGAGCACGAGAGCGCAATTTTCAGTGTCGGGCCGGTGCCGGATGGTGTAGTCATAGGCCACTAGCGTGGGAGCCCATCGCTGTATGCGAGCTGATGCGTTGGCATTGACAACCTTGCTGTCTGACAACAGGGATGTGAGCGGCTTATGGTCCGTCTCTAATTCAAACTTCCTACCAAAGAGGTACTGATGCATTTTCTTTACACCATAGACACATGCAAGCGCTTTCTTCTCAACCATCCCATAGCCCCGTTCTGCTTGAGAGCGCGACCTGGAGGCATAAGCCACAGGTTGTAGCTGACCCTCAGCATTACCCTTCTGCAACACGCACCCAACCCCATAGGACGATGCATCACATGTCAGAACTTAACTTTTGCAAGGGTTGTAGAGGGTCAACAGCTTGTTTGAACACAGTAGGTTTCGCGCCCGATCAAAAGCCCGTTCCTGACAGTCCCCCCAAAACCAATTGCAACTCTTACGCAGGAGCACATGTAGTGGCTCCAATAGTGTGCTCAAGTTCTGCAGAAAGTTCCCGAAATAGTTCAACAGTCCCAGGAATGAATGCAGCTCCGATGTGTTGTAGGGCCTGGGTGCTCGTCAAATCGCCTCTGTTTTGGATTCGCTGGGCCGAATCCCATCTGCAGCAACCCTCCTGCCCAGAAACTCAACCTCGGGAGCTAAGAACATGCATTTAGACTTCTTGAGTCTCAGGCCTACCCGGTCCAGTCGGCGTAGCACCTCCTCCAGATTGTGGAGCTATTCCTCGGTGTCTCGACCCGTGATGAAGATGTCGTCCTGGAATACGATTGTTCCAGGGATGGATTTAAGCAGGCTTTCCATGTTGCATTGAAAAATCGCGGCCGCTGATTGAATGCCAAACGGGCACCTGTTATACACAAACAGTCCCTTGTGCGTGGTGATGGTGGTCAGTAGTTTAGATTCGTCGGCCAGTTCCTGGGTCATATAGGCTGAAGTGAGGTGAATACCTTGCCGCCTGCCAGCATGGCGAAGAGGTCCTCCACTCTTGGGAGCGGGTATTGGTCTTGTAGGGACACCCGATTGATGGTGGCCTTGTAGTCGCCACAGATCCTGACAGAGCCATCTGCTTTAAGAACGGGGACGATGGGGCTCGCCCAGTCGCTGAATTTAACAGGCGAGATGATGCCCTCTCACAATAGCTGGTCCAATTCGCTCTCGATTTTCTCCCGCATCACGTACAGCACCGCTCTGGCTTTGTAGTGCACTGGCCTGGTGTCCGGGGTGATGTGTATCGCTACTTTAGTGCCTTTGAAAGTCCCGACGCCTGGTTGGAAAAGTGACTCGAATTGTTGTAGGACTTGTGAGCACGAACTTCACTCCACCGAGGACATTGCGTGAACATCCCCCCATTTCCAGTTCATCTCGGCTAACCAGTTCCTTCCCAACAGTGCGGGACCATTGCCCAGGACAATCCAGAGCGGCAGCCGGTTCACTAAGCCATCATGTGTGACAGCCAACATTGCACTGCCCAGCACCGGAATGATTTCTTTGGTGTAAGTCCTTAATTGTGACTCGATACGTTCTAATTTGGGTCTACTGGCTTTGTGTGGCCATAGCTTCTCGAATTGTTGAACGTCCATGAGTGACTGGCTGGCCCCCGTGTCCAGCTTCATTTGTACTGGGATACCATTCAATAAAACCCTCATCATCATTGGTGGCGTTTTGGTGTATGAACTGTGAATATTCGCCGCATGGACACGCTGAACCTGTGCGTCCATCGATTTGCCCCAAAAGTCATCCTGCCTCACAGAACCCTCTTCTGCCTCATATATCAGTCTGGTTGCAGGCTTTCTGCACATACGAGCTAAATGGCCACTGAGGTTGCAGTTTCTGCAGACAAACTGTTGGAATCTGCAAGATCTGGCTGAGTGTTTTCCCCCACACCTCCAGCACGAGTTAAAGTTTCCATTGTTGGGGACAAAAGGGCTGTGGCCAGGAATTCCACGCTGACTGTCCCTCTGACTCCTCTAAAGTACCCTCTTAGTAGGTGTCAATGTCCCCATCCCGGGTCGCATTATCCACTGTGGTGGCGTGAACATCCATTCAGCCTGCCATTGTCTCTGCTGAGGTCCTACTCTGGGGTCTATTACTGCCTGATGAATGTTGGACTGCCCCTGCCTGCCCGCGGGGCTCTGAGTAGCATTGAGGATGTTGACTCCCTGATCCATCACCGCATTGGAGGCAGAATTGCGGAAATCATTTTCGTCTCTTCCTCCCCCGCCATGAAAGTCTGAGCCAACAACGCCGCCGCTTCCAAGGCCAAGTCCTTGGTCTCAATTAACTTGCGAAAAATCCCCTCATGACCGATACCCTCGATAAAGAAGTCTCTTAGCATCACCCCCCTGCAGGTGTCTGTGAACTTACAGAGGCTGGCCAAGCGCGGTATGCTCTGTCCATCACGACGTCAGTGGGTGTAGAATCTGTGTCGAGCTATGTGTATGCTGCTCACCGGCTTGAGGTGCTCCCCAATCAACTTGCTAAGCTCTTCAAAGGTTTTGTCCGACGGCTTTTTGATGCCAGTAAGTCCTTCATGAGCGCATAAGTCTTTGGCCCGCAGCTGGTCAAAAGATGAGCCCGACGCTTGTCGGCCGCTGCATCCCCCAGCCAGTCTTTCGTGACAAAGCTCTGTTGAAGCCTCTCAACAAAATTGTCCCAGTCTTCCCCAACACAATACCGTTCATCTGTGCTACCGGTGGCCATTCTCGTGGGTCGTGAATTCCCATTTCTCGTCACCAATGTAAAGTCCTTACTCTACAGCATGAAACCACACGAGGCACATTCCAGGGACAAGGCCACTCAGTGGCCTTAACTCTTTATTCAGCACTCCAGAAGTGATGACCCTGCGTGGGACCTCCCTTTAAATACCTGAGTGATCAGGTAAGGAGTGTCTCCCACAAGTTCACCCCCTGTGGTCAAGGTGTGCATCTGTGTTGAGTGTATACAGTAATACAGTGGTGTTACATTGTAGTTACAAACATGACAGATTCTATCTTGATTGGATTAGTATTGTATTTTCAGTAACTTGCTAACGGTCAGGATTTTCTGCTTGTGTCTTCACCTGCCAATGGTTTTATTCTCCATTCACTTGAACAGTCAGAAAATTGTCAGGCAGCTGAGTGCGTAACAGAAAAGATCAGCCGCTGTCTAACGACTAACACTACTGGTATTGTGCACTATTCTACCTTTAGTCGAATTTGACTATTAGTTTGTGTTTGTGCATACTTGTTTTCTGCATAGTATTTTCACTTTTTAATATGGTGGACATCCTGCTTGGTGTCCAATGGCCGAATTCATAATAAAATGACAATTTTATAATCCTGCTCATGCTATCTCAGACACTGCACGAATAAGAGAGCAGGTTTTGGTTCCTGGCAGACTCAATCTGCTTTTGGAAAGTGTAAAATGAGACAAACATGTTGGGTGAATCCTGAATTGTAACATGCTCCTCATAATTTCCTTTACTTCCTGATCAGTGTTCATTTCTCCTCCTAAGAGACATTATTTTACATAAGGATATATAAATGTAAGTTGTTAATGGTGTTGTTACTTTGTTTACATCATCTTCTTAGCAACCAGCAAGTATTAGAGCCAAACTTGATTAACAGTTTTTCAGTTGTGTGTTTTTGATATTTTATTTACACCATAAGGCAAAAGTTAACAACAAAAATAAATGTTAATATTGAAAGTCACTGTGCAGCTAACACCATTTATTATCAAGAAACAGAATAACCTTTTAGGAAAGTATATTTGTGCTATTTGTTTTTTCTTGATAAATATGGGGAGCTGCTAAAGCTAATGTATAGTTTGCTCTTACATACTTGAACAAAAGAAGGCAGCCCCTGTTTTAGCAGTGTTGTAATTTAATTAAGGTTCAGTGTGAGGATGTCTTTCTCACTGGCAGAATATTTATGGAAAACTTGAAGGTGATATACTGCAATAATCTGAAATGAAAACAGATACTGAAAAGTAATCTACATGGAATTATAGCTTCCTGATGTGAAGAAATCCTAAGTAGGCTTGCTGTGTACGTTGTGCAGTAATGAGGCAACCAGAAAATATGTGAGGTACAGCAAGCTCTGTGAAGATTTTAGGAACATTAATTACAATCACACCTTTGCTGTGCTACCTCGCATTACATCACTGGACAGCTTGTCCACATATTTCCACACTTACGACAGGAGCTGTAGATTTGAACCTTACTTACACGATTATTGGGCGAATCCGACCTCTGTTCCACGCTGCTTCCGACCTCCGCTCCACGCTGCTTCTGGCCTCGTGGCATGGAGCGGAGGTCAGAATCGGGGAAGAGCGGAGGGGGGGGGGGTGGGGGGCGACGAGGTCCGGAGGTCAGGACCGGCGAGGTCCAGAGCTCGGGACCGGCAGGGTCCGAAAGTCGGGACCGGCGAGGTCCGGAGATCAGAAGCGGCGAGGAGAGGATGGACCAGGCACGGGGGAGCGGAGAGGTCGGAGCCCAGAGGTGGAGCAGCATGGACAAGACTAAGGGAAGGTGCAGACCAGGCCAATAGCGAGGCTGTGAGGTCGTGAGGCTCACATTGCGTAATATGAATTCCACGTAGAGAGAGGTCCTGAGGGAAGGAGGAAGGAAGGAGGACAGTAGGAGTATGTTTGAGTTTGTGTGTATGTACTGGGCACATGCGGCGGAGCCTGGTCTCCAGTCGTCTTGGATCCCCTTGCCACTGGACCAAGACCTTGCTCCGTCAAGCCCGTGTGGTGGCTAGTGTGCAATGGCCACCCCATGTTAAAACAATTAACACACAGGCATCTTCAAAGAGCAGAAAGAGGACTAGCGTGCAACCATAAGAACATAAGAATTAGGAACAGGAGTAGGCCATCTAGCCCCTCGAGCCTGCTCCGCCATTCAATAAGATCATGTCTGATCTGGCCGTGGACTCAGCTCCACTTACCCGCCCGCTCCCCGTAACCCTTAATTCCCTTATTGGTTAAATATCTATCTATCTGTGATTTGAATATATTCAATGAGCTAGCCTCAACTGCTTCCTTGGGCAGAGAATTCCACAGATTCACAACCCTCTGGGAGAAGAAATTCCTCAACTCGGTTTTAAATTGGCTCCCCCGTATTTTGAGGCTGTGCCCCCTAATTCTAGTCTCCCCGACCAGTGGAAACAACCTCTCCGCCTCTATCTTGTCTATCCCTTTCATGATTTTAAATGTTTCTATAAGATCACCCCTCATCCTTCTGAACTCCAACGAGTAAAGACCCAGTCTACTCAATCTATCATCATAAGGTAACCCCCTCATCTCCGGAATCAGCCTAGTGAATCGTCTCTGTACCCTCTCCAAAGCCAGTGTATCCACCCTTAAGTAAGGTGACCAAAACTGCACGCAGTACTCCAGGTGCGGCCTTACCAATACCTTATACAGTTGCAGCAGGACCTCCCTGCTTTTGTACTCCATCCCTCTCGCAATGAAGGCCAACATTCCATTCGCCTTCCTGATTACCTGCTGCACCTGCAAAGTAACTTTTTGGGATTCATGCACAAGGACCCCCAGGTTCCTCTGCACCACAGCATGTTGTAATTTCTCCCTATTCAAATAATATTCCCTTTTACTGTTTTTTTCCCAAGGTGGATGACCTCACACTTTCCGACATTGTATTCCATCTGCCAAACCTTAGCCCCATTCGCTTAATCTATCCAAATCTCTTTGCAGCCTCTCTATGTCCTCTACACAACCCGCTTTCCCACTAATCTTTGTGTTATCTGCAAATTTTCTTACACTACACTCTGTCCCCTCTTCCAGGTCATCTATGTATATTGTAAACAGTTGTGGTCCCAGCACCGATCCCTGTGGCACACCACTAACCACCGATTTCCAACCCGAAAAGGACCCATTTATCCCGACTCTCTGCTTTCAGTTAGCCAGCCAATTCTCTATCCATGCTAATACATTTCCTCTGACTCCGCGTACCTCTATCTTCTGCAGTCACCTTTTGTGTGGCACCTTATCGAATGCCTTTTGGAAATCTAAATACACCACATCCATCGGTACACCTCTATCCACCATGCTCGTTATATCCTCAAAGAATTCCAGTAAATTAGTTAAACATGATTTCCCCTTCATGAATCCATGCTGCGTCTGCTTGATTGCACTATTCCTATCTAGATGTCCCGCTATTTCTTCCTTAATGATAGTTTCAAGCATTTTCCCCACTACAGATGTTAAACTAACCGGCCTATAGTTACCTGCCTTTTGTCTGCCCCCCTTTTTTAAACAGAGGCGTTACACATTAGCTGCTTTCTAATCCGCTGGTACCTCCCCAGAGTCCAGAGAATTTTGGTAGATTATAACGAATGCATCTGCTATAACTTCCGCCATCTCTCTTAATATCCTGGGATGCATTTCATCATGACCAGGGGACCTGTCTACCTTGAGTCCCATTAGCCTGTCCAGCACTACCCCCCTAGTGATAGTGATTGTCTCAAGGTCCTCCCTTCCCACATTCCTGTGACCAGCAATTTTTGGCATAGTTTTTGTGCCTTCCACTGTGAAGACCGAAGCAAAATAATTGTTTAAGGTCTCAGCCATTTCCACATTTCCCATTATTAAATCCCCCTTCTCATCTTCTAAGGGAACATTTACTTTAGTCACTCTTTTCCGTTTTATATATCTATAAAAGCTTTTACTATCTGTTTTTATGTTTTGCACAAGTTTACCTTCGTAATCTATCTTTCCTTTCTTTATTGCTTTTTTAGTCATTCTTTGCTGTTGTTTAAAATTTTCCCAATCTTCTAGTTTCCCACTAACCTTGGCCACCTTATACGCATTGGTCTTTGATTTGATACTCTCCTTTATTTCCTTGGTTATCCACGGCTGGTTATCCCTTCTCTTACCACCCTTCTTTTTCACTGGAATATATTTTTGTTGCGCACTATGAAAGAGCTCCTTAAAAGTCCTCCACTGTTCCTCAATTGTGCCACCGTTTAGTCTGTGTTTCCAGTCTACTTTAGCCAACTCTGCCCTCATCCCACTGTAGGCCCCTTTGTTTAAGCATAGTACGCTCGTTCCTGACACAACTTCCTCACCCTCAATCTGTAATATAAATTCGACCATACTGTGATCACTCATTCCGAGAGGATCTTTTATTAGGAGATTGTTTATTTTTCCTGTCTCATTACACAAGACCAGATCTAAGATAGCTTGCTCCCTTGTAGGTTCTGTAACATACTGTTCTAAGAAACAATCCCGTATGCATTCTATGAATTCCTCCTCCAGGCTACCCCGTGCGATTTGAGTTGACCAATCGATATGTAGGTTAAAATCCCCCATGACTGCTGCTGTTCCTTTTTCACATGCCTCGATTATTTCTTTGATTATTGCCCGCCCCACCATGAAGTTATTATTTGGGGGCCTATAAACTACGCCCACCAGCGACTTTTTCCCCTCTAATCTCCACCCACAATGATTCAACATTTTGTTCATTAGAGCCAATATCGTCTCTCACAACTGCCCTGATATCATCCTTTATTAACAGAGCTACCCCACCTCCTTTCCCTTCTTGTCTATCTTTCTGAATCGTCAGATATCCCTGTATGTTTAATTCCCAGTCTTGGCCAACCTGCAACCATGTTTCTGTAATGGCCACCAAATCATACCCATTTGTAATGATTTATACCATCAACTCATTTACTTTATTTCGAATGCTGCATGCGTTTAGGTAGAGTGTTTTAATCCTAGTTTTTAAACCATGATTTCTAGTTTTGAATCCTCCTGCAGCCCGTTTATATTCAGTGGCCCTTTTTGTTTTTTGCCTTGGGTTTCTCTGCCCTCCACTTTTACTCATCTCCTTTCTGTCTTTTGCTTTTGTCTCCTTTTTGTTTCCCTCTGTCTCCCTGCATTGGTTCCCATCCCCCTGCCATATTAGTTTAACTCCTCCCCAACAGCACTAGCAAACACTCCCCCTAGGATATTGGTTCCAGTCCTGCTCAGGTGCAGACCGTCCGGTTTGTACTGGTCTCACCTCCCCCAGAACCTGTTCCAATGCCCCAGGAATTTGAATCTCTCCCTGCTGCACCACTGCTCAAGCCACGTATTCATCTGAGCTATCCTGCGATTCCTACTCTGACTAGCACGTGGCACTGGTAGCAATCCCGAGATTACTAATTTTGAGGTCCTACTTTTTAATTTAGCTCCTAGCTCCTTAAATTCGTCTCGTAGGACCTCATCCCTTTTTTTACCTATGTCGTTGGTACCAATGTGCACCATGAAAACTGGCTGTTCTCCCTCCCTTTTTAGAATGTCCTGCACCTGGTCCGAGACATCCTTGACCCTTGCACCAGGGAGGCAACATACTATCCTGGAGTCTCGGTTGCGGCTGCAGAAACGCCTATCTATTCCCCTTACAATTGAATCCCCTATCACTATCGCTCTCCCACTCTTTTTCCTGCCCTCCTGTGCAACAGAGCCAGCCATGGTGCCATGAACTTGGCTGCTGCTGCCCTCCCCTGATGAGTCATCCCCCTCAACAGTACTCAAAGCAGTGTATCTGTTTTGCTGGGGGATGACCGCAGGGGACCCCTGCACTAGCTTCCTTGCACTGCTCTTCCTGCTGGTCTTCCATTCCCTAGCTGGCTGTGGACCCTTCACCTGCGGTAAGACCAACTCGCTACACGTGCTACTCACGTCATTCTCAGCATCGTGGATGCTCCAGAGTGAATCCACCCTCAGCTCCAATTCCGCAACACGGACCGTCAGGAGCTGGAGGCGGATACACTTCCCGCACACGTAGTCGTCAGGGACACCGGAAGTGTCCCTGAGTTCCCATATGGTACAGGAGGAACATATCACGTGACCGAGCTCTCCTGCCATGACTTAACCCTTAGATCCACTTAAATTGGCAACAACAATGTTAAAGTTTACTTACTGATATAAAAAAGAAGAAAAGCTACTCACCAGTCACCAGCCAATCACTTATCCCCTTGGCTGTGACGTCACCTTTTGATTTCTTTCTACTTCTTTTTTGCCTTCTCTCCCCGCTGCAGCTGCACCGGCTGGGCCTTTATAGGTCACTCCGACACCACGCACTCCCGCCTCTCGGACTGCCGCCGCCTCTCCACGCACCTGGGCCTTTTTAGGCTGCTCCGACACCACACACTCCCGCCTCTCGGACTGCCAGAATAATTTGTCATAAAGGTGGCAGTTACCAAGTTGACTCTTGTACTTTCAAGCTGAAATTGTTTTTAGGACCAACAGCCAAGTATTGGAGAAAATGATAATCTGGCAGTAAAACAAATCAGAATTAATACTGACAGTAGTGGCTGTTCATAAATGCATTATTCAAAGCTAAACTTGTGTCAGGGTGGAAGGATTGGATTGCTGATGCTATTTCTCATTTTCTATTCGACTATTTCATCTGTAGAATTGGACTTTTGATCATTATCCTGCAGGAGTCCCTGAGGAGATGCGGAGGTTGGGTTTCACAGCTTGACAGCTAATTATAAAATTCTTTCATCCAGATACTGATTATTGGTATAATAGAAAACTTTGAACTTTTGAGACTGTGACATATTTTCCTAAAACTATGTCCTGCATCAGTCACCAGCAAATCTAACCTATTGCTATTATTGAGAGTAACATTCTGGGTTGCAGGTTTCCAGCACCAAGGTCAAGTACAGGTTTATCAGACCATACTAATGAATACCTAGTCAAGTGAATGCCAGAGGATATGGCCAGATCAAGAAATAAGAAAACAAATGGACATAAGACTTTGACATGGTCTCTTGTATTATCATTTTAGTAATTCAATGAGAACTCATCAGTATATGTATCTTGCAATATTTAATGCCACCACTGATTTTGTACAAGTATCCCAAAAGTGGGGCAGAATTCTTTCAAGTTGTTAATCTATCAGACAACCATTTTTTAAAGCCAAATGGTATTAGACAGCCTGATATATTTTTTTAAACTTAAAAATATCTCTAAAATAAAATTCATACAACTAGATCTTATGAATAAAAGACCTGAGGGAAAGCATTACAGTTTTTACAAGAACATTCACTCACTCTGTCTGTCTGTCTGTCTATCTATCTATCCCTTACCTGCCTGACTGTCTATCTATCTATCCCCTGCCTGTCTATCTGTCTATCTATCCCCTGCCTGCCTGACTGTCTGTCTATCTATCTATCCCCTGCCTGACTGTCTGTCTGTCTATCTATCTATTTGTCAGTCTATCTGTCTGTGTGTCTATCTATCTGTCTGTCTATCTAGCCTAGAATGGAAGGAGTTTGTCAGTTCTCCATTGGGCTGTTCATTAAGTGCTTAACAATAGCAAATATTGCTCCTGCTTTTGGGAAGAGAGTCCAGAAAAACCTAATACTAACCATCTAAAAATGTCGTTTGTTGATCCAGTTGATTAATCACAGATCAATATTGGCAATAGTTATTAACAGTGATCATGGAGATATCCACACCTCAGATTATCCTCCTTCCCAGCTAAAGCATAGTATTGAGGAAGCAAACTGTTTACCGACTGGTTCATTAGACAATTAAATGACATGAGCCTGGGGATAGAGTTGTGCAGTCAGTCACCATGTTGTTCTTTCGCCTCCAATACTTAACTGATAGGATGCAAGACTCTTTTTTCAGCCAGCTGTAAGAGTCCATCATGAACTGAGTTTTGACATTTTCTACTCAATTTCAAATAGCCCTGGACTCGCAGTAAACAAAAGGTAACCAAAAATTAGGACTAAATTGGCAACATTGCTCCAAGAGCCCGTAAAGATGTTTGGTGCAGAACATGTAAAGAATCACTCTGGTAGAGTAGGGTATACCCTTCTGAGGTTAGAGTTGAGGGATGTTGTTGGGTCAGATGAAAAGAGACATACTCTGTGGGGGGAACTTTAACAGTGGATGAGGGTGAGGTTTAAATCAAGAAGAATTCCGAGTGCATCGGGAAGCCAGCTCCAACCCGCCGACGTCCGGGTTTATTGGAGGTGAGACAAGATGCGGGCAATCAACCCATTCCCAGAGGGCGGGTTGGCATTTTAAATATGTTAATGAGGCTGGAAGCCTTTGATTTAACACAGTTCTACTGTGGCCGGCCGGGTATCCCAGGCCTTTGGAAACCCGGCAACTGAAGCAAGGTGAGGACAGCTTCAGGGAGGACGTAAGCGCCGCAACAGCATTGCTTGTGGGCCAAGTGGAGCAGGAGTGCTTCCCCCCGGCCCCACAAACTCCCCCCCCCCCATTAGACCCTGCCATACAAAGACCCCCCCCCCACCTCCCAGGGTTTGGGGATCGCATCTCCCCCGGGGTCTGGGATTGGACCCCCCTCCCACAGTTTGGAACCATCCTTGGGGTCGGGGATTAGACCACCCCACCCCGGGATCGCCCCCCCTCCCCCCCACTACCATGGGGTCGTGGATTGGACCTACCTGGTCCTGCTCCCTGCCTGATTGGAAGCCTGTCAATCAGGCTGATGTTCGGACCGGGAACCTGCCAGGGCTAAAAGACGCACACTGTGGAGTTAACACTTCCAGGTTTGCTGTTCGCAACTCCATCCCCGCCTACATAACCCGCCACAGTAAATATCCAGGCCTGTGTGTCTTCTCGTGTTGTGGGTGACCTGGGAGTATTTGTGCTGATGTTGAGTTTGAATACTGTTCTGTTCTGCAGTAGTGACAACCTCACTGTATAAACATGAACGTTCATCAAATCGCTTGTTTCTATCAGGAGGGGTGTTTAACAGGTGCCCGAGCTGATATTGCGCGTTTCATAGTATCGTCCAAAGTTAAAATCCGTCCTATACAGTGTACGATATATTCTCAGATCTAAGTAGAGTTTTCCTTAAGAATTTTAAAATGAGGTTTACAAATTAATTAAATTAGTAGAGTTTAAGCATCTAATTCAGGTTTCTTCTGTGTCTTCATTTTGTTCTTTCATCCATTGTTCTTTCTCAATTTTCCTTTTATTCATGTTTTGAGTTTCTTATTTTTAGCAGCAATTATTTTCTGAGAGTTATGCTTGGTATTGAGCTATACTCTACCAGCTGTAGCCTTGCTTGTGTAATGTAAAATCTCCATACATATTTATTCCTTTTCTATTTCATTTTGATAATTCTGGAATTCGTTTTTTGCGAAGGTGATATTAAAGTATGCCATATATTAACACCAATATCATGTGTTATTGAGGATAAACCCACACCAACTGCTGGATGTGCAACTTCAAGTTTTGTGGCATTTTGTTTATTTTAATAAAGTCTTTGGGCTCAATTTTCCCCAATTATCTGCGCCGTTTTTTTTGGTATGCACCGTTTTTTTTTGAGTAAATTAAATTCTCCAAGTTTCTCCAAAGTTTCTGCGCCAGCAATAAGTAGGTAGGATTTTTTTAGGCTACTATTTTTTTTACCTTATTGGGGGTGTAACCTGCCACTCGCGCCGATTTTTGCTATTTATACAAGTTTGGCCAACTACGAATTTATGTGACCACTCTGTAAAACCTTCAGGGCAGTTAACAAAATCAGCACAGGCAAGAGAATCAGCACAAAAGATCCAGTTCCACGGCCAGGACAGCAGCGGCAGAGAGGGGGAGAGAAGGGGTAATTATAACCTCTTTTATTTATGGGTTCTGTAATACAACTCCATTACTGTAACAATCTCCTTTTTGTCTTTAATCGCTAATGAATCGAATTCACTTAAAACTGGGGCTTTTGGTCTGTCCACCCATTCGGCCTGGGCTAGGAGTGGCACCAGCTCTGGAGAAGGAGGGTGTGGGAGCCTTTTGGCTTAGGCTCAGAGCGGTCCCTCGTTACCCTGGCAACCTGATCTTTTTGGCACAGATCTTAGGCTCCACCCACAGAGCTTAAGAGCAATGTGCGTCAGGCCACATTCACAACTTAAAATGGGGAAACTTTCAACTTTTTTTTTTGGTGTAGCTGGGGCAAAAAAAACCGGGCGTAACTCTTCAAATAAGCCAAAAAACAGCATTGGGGAAAATTGAGCCCTTTGCATTTGACATTCATTTTTTGGCAGTTAAAGCAACCACTTCATTGGCAAAGAAAAACAGCTCCAGATAATATCGACTTGAAAAGGTTCAGAAAGCATGTTCATCTTTTTAAAACAGTATAGTCAGCTCCAGCTAATAAATGATGAAGAAGAGCATTACTTCAAATAAGAGTGTTATTGGCCCTGGGCAGTGCAGCCAGTGAAGTCAATTATGACAAAGAATGGCAATTTCCTTCAGGTTACTTTATGACTTCCGTCAACTATGACAGGAGGAAGGCAAATGTTCCTCCCACAACCCTATATATCGAGCTTTGGTAATTGCTCTTGTCAGTCAGGTGTGTAAGGTGTAAGGAATTTTAGATGTTCTAATGGAGCAGATCAAATCAGTATGCCTCAATTATCAAGTTCTTACTTCCATTTCTATTGTTATGCTCCTTTTCTCTCGCCCATCCCCCTTCCTTTACCCCATCCTCCGCTTCCCTGAAAACTGCCCAAGTGCCGCCCTGGAACTCTCAATCTCGGCGGCAAGTGCGATTGGCGCCCAAGTACTGCCAAGAATGGAGTCGGGCCCAGGGAGGGTGGAAAACCTGAAAATGAAAATCATCACCAAAAAAAAAATGCCGGAAGACCTTTAGGGGAGTCCATACTGTCATGTATTCAACTATCATTGTAACCCATGTCAAAGCTGACCTAAATTGTACACCTTGAGAACATTGACCACAAGGGGGTGAACTTGTGGGAGACACTCCTAACCTGGACTTTCAGGTATAAAAGGGGAAGCTCCACCCACCTTCATCACTTCAGGTCTTGATAATAAAGGTAACTGGTCACAGAGTGACCTTCTCTCAAGTATGGGCCTCGTGTGCATTTATACTGTATAGTAAGGACATATCATTGGCGACTAGAAACTGGGATTTAAACCACGCGAGCATGGCCACTAGCAGCACAGAAGAGAGGTAATGTGTTGGTGATGATTCGGACGACTTTATTGAGAGACTACAGCAAAGTTTTTTCACTAAGGAATGGTTGGGACAGGATTCGGCTGACAAACACAGGGCTCATCTCCTGATGGTTTGTGGATCCAGAAGGTACTCCCTGATGAAGGACCTTCTAGCGGCAGAGAAGCCGGCGGACAAGACGTTTGAAGAGCTCAGTAAGTTGATCGGGAAACACCTTAAACTGGTGAGCAGCATGCACATGGCGAGACACCGGTTTTACACGCACTGATGGCGAGAAAGGCAAAGCGTTCCTGACTTCGTGGCAGATCTCCGGCGACTGGCGAGCCTAGGGAGCCTATGTAAGTTCCCAGATGCATGCAGAACGGAGTGACCTTCTCTCAAGTATGGGCCTCGTGTGCATTTATATTGTATAGTAAGGACATATCACATACAGGTAAGACGCTGTTAAAAAAAATAATTAAAAGATGTTCACGAACCTTTTTTTGCAGGTCTTCGTACTTGCCGTCGGGGTTAGACCTGCCTCCACGCAGCACTCCTGCCCCCTGCTGCCGCCGACTCCCCCTCGCACCAAACTGGCAGCTCGGCGGGCAGAGGAGTACACCTGCGCTACTTGGCCACCAGAGGCCGTCAGCGGGCAGTTCCCGGCGGTACTCCCCTCCCGCCGGCTGCAGCCCGAGTGGAAACTGGCACAGAGAGGAGACTGGCAGCAAAACTCGGCGGCAGTCGGTGGCATCTGCCGGCAGTGGGCGGTAAGGCCACCAATTTCGTGGCCTGCTTCTTTAATTCTTCTTTTTGTTCTTTATCTTGCTCCCTTCTCTGGACCTCTTTCTCCTCTTCTGGTCCTCTTTCCTTCCTCTGTCCTTTTTCTATTGTTTCTTTTCTCTTTTCTTCATTTTCTCTTTCTCTCTCAGTTCTATTCACTCCCTCACTCTCTGGTACTTTCTCTCTCTGTGCTCTTTTTCTCTTTCTCTCTCTCTCTGCTCTCCTGGTTGTCTCTCTGCTGCTTCTGCCCAATGCTGTACCCAATTTATAACACACACTTGGTAAAGGCCGAATTTAGCTCCCACTAAAATCCAAGGCTGGGAATTTTAAACGGCTTGCAAGTGCTGAGGTTGGTTTTGTGCACAGTGCAAAGAAGAAGGGAACTGAAAGGAAATCCTTTGGCTGGGTCAAAGAACCCGTGAACTGTATTTAGCCCGTGCCTCACAACTTGAACACCACTGGACCAATAATAACTCAAAACATCCTCATCCAGTTAAACTTGTTTACCAAAAAATTATGTGTTGCATTTAGTGCTTTATCGTCTTACCTTCATTATTAATTAAACGTTGAGGTTAGTTCCCATGTGAGCAATGTCGGTGCCACTCACTCAGGAATAAAAGCACTCACAGGTAGCTACTGGAGATGGAAATGACAAGTTTGTGACATTGATTTCCAATATCTGAAATGGCTTGCTTACCTATTGTGAAATTAAGCTTATTAAGTGGAGAGAGAATCCAATTATATGATCTGAAAACATTCATGGAAGTTGCCTATCAGTTCGATCAACACTGTGATGGCAGGTTCATTCCTTACCCTCTTACATGGTTATATTTTCTTGACTTGGATATAGACTTCTCCAAAACTGCTACCAATATCGTTCAGTCATTGGATGGCAGGATGTACATATGTAATTGTTGTATATGCATGCCTGTTTGCTTGGTGATGTCTGTAACACTGTTATGCAACACTGAATGTACCCTTACACTGTACACACCTTACCTGTACACCAGAGGGTGCTGCTGTTGGAGACCTAAGGGTTACCTGCACACTGCAGCTAACTCAGCATATGAAGGAGCTCACAGCTTGGTGTCCTCACTCGAGGAGCTGCAAATAAAGGACTACAGGTCTACAGTTTCAGTATTATACCCTGCCGCGTGGAATCATTTGCTAAAGGTATCTACATGACACAAAGGGCAATGCCAGCATGTTCCT